>NC_090930.1:1223106913-1223409943 GCF_040938575.1 Ambystoma mexicanum | reverse complement strand
ACATCACATCAAACGGAAGGGAAACTGGGTTTAGAAGTCACTCCCATTATACTGCCCTCTTCATTAATATGCCCAATGAGTACAGAGGGTATGGGTAGTGTGATGTCAATTTGTAAACACTGTCCAATCACCTATATTGACCAATTAAATCAGAGAAATTATACAAACCTCTAAATGGAGTGGTTTCTGATCAATACTATTTCAAACCCATAGATTCTCGACACATTAATTCACTTGCTCACTCCCTGATTGACTGCCTCACAGGAGAGAAAGGTAAATTGATAACAACAGAAAGGAGATTGAAATAGATTGCTTCTGTTTTGGAACCATTTTGGATTACTTGCAAGAGGGGCCTACCTGGAGTCAAAGTCCCATGCCTTATTAAGAGGGAAAGACAGCAGACGACTCAAGTACAGAAACAAGGTAGGCAGACTGTGGAGGAAAGCTGAACCAGCTTGCTGACTGATGCCCACCTCAGAAATAGAATTAAACTAGTCCTTAAGTGATTGCCTACAATTCTTTGAGGCCACCAAAAGGAATTCATAAGGAAGTGTAATATTAAGGGAAAACAATCCTGAGGGAAGCAATACACTAAGGGCCAGATTCATGGAAAAGTGCATAGAGATCCTGTAAAGCCTGTGTGCCGAGAATGACTCTGCATGAGCCTTCATGCAGAAGGTATTCTGTGCAGACTGCTTATTTGCGGAATTGTTTGCGCAAAGTAACTGTAAATGCAAGTCGCCACCCTGACGACCCTGACACGCCCCCCCGCAAAGAAAAAACAACCAGAACAGATCTTTGCATGCTCCCACAGGCGTGAATACATGCACCATTCAAACAATGCTTGGGGTCCACCGCAAGCAGGCCCACATCTCGGGGACCCTGCATGTGGTCCCTGTTACTGTTACCAGCACCCTGACAACATGCGTACAATTTATCGTGGCTTGGTTCAAACTCAGAAAAGCTGCGTGCAAACCAACATAATCTGTTCCTGTACCCCCTACACTGCATACATGCTCCCCTAAGTCAGATCGGAACCCCAGATGCGTACATGCACTCCTACATATGACACACGGTCTTACCTCTGCACAGAGAATCCTATGCACAAGTTTCTGCACATCTGCATTGGGGTGGCGAATAGTATGAGGGCTTTCCGTGGCCATTTCTTTGCTGAGAGGTTATGTGCTTGGATCGATAAATAAGTATCATTCCACGCAATAGTGGCCGTGTGTTGGACTGCCTGCGGGCCGTCCCTCGTAACGTCTACATTTTCTCTTGTTCTTCTGCATTTTGTGAGTTCTGCCCCCTATCCTGCCATCTGCACAAGCCACGCTCTGTGTGGTGTCTTGCGCAAGGCACTCTGCCTCTAGCAGTGAAATGCCGAGCCTGCGTGAAGTCCCTGCAAAGTACAGAAAAGTACTGCACAGTTGATTCCATGAATCGACAAACAGGATTACACACAATTTAGCACGCAAATCCCTATTTTCTGTGCAGATATTTCCATGAATCGGGCCGAAAAGGCAAATAGAATAAATCCCAGGGCTTTTCATTAGTCAAAATACTGAACAGGTGGGGTATACAAACTGACTAAACATACTGAGAAACTAAAAAATATGTTACAAGTGTAAGTACTTCTGGAATCATAGATTTGATAGAATATGGCCTATTGTGTGTATACTGGGAGATCCTCTGCCTCCTTCTCTATGCAATGATCAAGCACAGAAGAAGTATTCTGGAAGTAAATTGATATTTCACTGTGTGCATACCTAGAAAAATGACTTACATTGCTATCATTTCCTGCTTACATCACTAAGCTGAGTCCTGTAAACAGTGCTAAATCATTCAAGAAATGTGGGAAAGAGTGATTATTTGCTACCCATTGTCCCACCTTTAAGTTGTCCATTGAAAATGATAAATGTACTCCTTTGCACTTTAATGCACCAGCAACAGTATTGAAGGAACTCTAGCTAACATATTTTTTCATTTTGTAATGATTCACATGTGGGCATTTTAAGTAGCTTGTCCTGCAAGTTTTCTAGAATGCTGTTTTAAATACTCAAGTCAATTGGTTAGAGGGTATGTGTTTATGTTTATTCCAAATAAATAAAGATATTTAGATAGGCTGGGTGGTCCTGATTTAATTTAGTGTTAACAAATGAAAGTTTTATCATGGATTCTATGTCAAGACGGAGGCGAGCATTAAGCTTCATCTTCTTTATTTTCCACTCTCCAGCAGTTTCAACAAATTTAAACTTTGTAAACTTTCATTTTCAAATGTAACTTTTTTTTTTCAAAAGAAACTTCAAGTCCCATCAATCCTGTAGTCCCCTAGTCTCTAGCCATGTGACCTAGTCCTTCCTGTTCCTTAGTCCTTCCTCTTCTTTTTCTGCTCTCCAAAAAGATAAGTACAACTGTATAGTGCTCTGTGATTCGTTATTGCTAATAATGATTTTGTGGTTTATTGTAGAGTTTATAATGTTTTATACGCTTATGAGGCGCGCACGTGCGGCGGCGCAGCATTACATTTAGCATAATCACTAAAATCGTGATTATTTAAGTGTGTGAGGAATCTGCGGCCCCGTGCCGCACTTCTCAGCACTCCAGGGGTCTGCAGATTTCTCCTCACAGGTCCCGCAGCGCTTCGCTCGCGCTGGGACAAGTAAGCCCCCACCCTTGGGGGGAAGGAGCTATCCGCGAGTGGGAAAGCCCTTCTTTCCTCGCTTGCGTAGCATGTACATAGTCCCCACCGAGGGAATTTGCGAGGGGAATCTCTGCGGCCTGCCGCGTAGAGGAGCAGCTCCGGCCCCCACCCTTGTGGAGGTGGAGCCAGAGAGCGAGCACGGCTCGCGGATGGAGGGAATCACCTCTATCTCCAAACGAGCGTAAGGCTCGCAAGACAAGATCCCACCCTTGGGGAGGAGGAGCCTAGCTCGGCAATCTCCGTTGCAGGAGAGATTTCAAAGAGATTAACGAGCGTTTGTCACTAAGGAGCAGCAATTAGCTCCAAATTGAGTGCAGTACACCAAAGTTTTGCTGGTTATAAGCTCTTTAAAGGGTACTTGACCCAAGGGATATTGAAAGAATCCCTGGAAACACACAGTCACGGACTGAGTGAAGAGAAGGTGCAGCCTCGCAAAGTGAATCAGTGGACGTGCCACTACACCTTTCAAAGGTAAATCTAAGGCACCTGACAGCACAAGAAATGTCCAATTTTGAGTGGAGTGATGAGGAGGCAGGCTATGAAGACCTATCCCACAGTTTTAAAGAAGTGCTGGGGGAGAGGCAGTAGTTCAATAAGTTAGACCCCTACTCTAGAGACTCCAGACCATTGAGCTCTTTTGAGTAAGAAAAATACAAGCACCGAATAAATCAAGTCCACTAGGACTTCTGCGAAGGGTCCAAAGGGGTGTATCAAGGCCCGGAGGAGCGGAGACTCTTCTGACCCCCCAGGCCAGATGGAAGGGGCAAGACCAATAGCCCCAGAGGCTTCTGACGCTTTCAGCAAACTCAGGGAAGTGTTCATGAGGAAATCGCAGGTGCCGAGCCTCAATACCCCCTACCCAGGGGATGACAATATGGGCAAATGAGAGGAGGATTTCCCAGAAGAAGAACCTCAAGAATCCCCGGGCCTCCTCACAGGAGGAAGCAGATAATGAAGGGGACGAGGAGAGCCAGCCTCCTCCGAAGAAAAGACTCAGATTGCGTAAGGCATTAGAGAAGGAAGTCAGGCAGAGGATGAGAGCAGAATGTCTGAAACCAGACTTACCAGGCAAGGTGGCAGAAGCCCCAGAACTCGACCTGAAGATGCTTTCCTTCATCTCCAAGTCGAACAGGGATCCCAGGAAAGGCATAGACCTTTCCTGGAAAAGCTGCCAAGAAAAAGTCCTGGACATAGCTGGTCCATTAGAAAAAAATATGGACATGGCAGAACGGGCTAAGGACACTGGTTAGGAAGTGGACCCAGGAGTCCTAGCCAGCTGGGCGCAGAGGGCCGTATGCCTTAGGCAACACGAATTGCGCGATTTCATCGGAACGCAGAAGAGGCTTCCTGCTTGAAATTGACAACAAATTAGGAGATCTGTCGTCTTATGAAGCAGGCGAGGCGGCACAAGGACAAAGAAATGGGGAGGTTCGTGGGATCCTATACCTCATTAGAAAAGGCCCAAGCGTCAATGAAGAAAATCTTCCCCAGGAGAGTTTTTGGCGGGACCGGTCGGTTCAGAGGCCGTGCGACCGATCGCTATCAGGCGTTCAGAAGGCCTCAGGGAAATAGAAACAACTACTGGGAGAACAGACAACCAGACACATTCTTCCCGCCGAGAGGTCGTTTCCCGAGAGGGAGGAGATACCCTCCGGTTGGGGGGAGGACAGCGATATTCTGGAAGAACTGGTGCACGCTTTCTAGCGACGCTTGGGCTCTGCAGACAGTGAAAGGCATGCACATAGACTTCATTGAGACTCCCATTCAAGGTCAGATTTCCCGTCCTCTAGCCGCGACCCGAATAGAGAAAAGTCTATTACACACAGAATTGCAAAAGATAGTGGAGAAGAAAGCGATAGAGCAATGCGAAACGTTCCCAAAATTTGTGAGCACCATGTTTTTAGTCCACCGGAAGGACAAAGTAAGGCTGGTAATAAACCTAAAAAAACATGAACAGATGGGTGGTCTACAACCATTTCAAGATGGAAGGGACCCATCAGTTTAGGGATACACTCAGGCAAGATGATTGGCTAGCGAGGATAGACTTGAAAGATGAATACCTGACGATACCAGTACACAAAGAGTTTCGCCCCTTCCTGGCATTCGACTGGGACGGGCAATTATGGCAATTTGCCACGATGCCTTTTGGGCTGGCCTCAGCGCCATGGGCATTCACGTAGATCATGAAACCAGTAGCAGCAGCGATCAGGAAGAAAGGGATACGGATGATTATATATCTAGACGATATCCTACTGATGGCCAGCTGCAAGGAGACACTCCTTTATCAAGCCGACTGGGTGGTGAAGCTCCTGACGTCTCTGGGATTCCTAGTGAACCAGGAGAAGTCGGAAATTAAACCAACCAGGAGATTAGAATTCCTAGGGTTCATCTTAGATACCAGGATAGCAACTCTAGAGCTTCCAAGCAGGAAGATAAGAGACATAAAAAGAGAATTGAGAGCATGCCTCAGCAAAACAGTAATTTCCCTCCGCACTATAGCACGAGTGGTAGGCTTGTTAGCAGCCTCGATACAAGCGATTTTTCCAGGTCAGCTTCATTATCGAGCTCTGCAAAGGCTAAAGATAAGACACCTACAACAGGGCCTGCATTATCACCACTTAGTTCAGATAGATCAGGAATCCAGGTCAGATGCCAGCCGAGCAGGCTGGGGAGCCCGATGCGGGGGATCTCCAAACAGGTGGGAAGTGGAGCACGGAAGAACTCCGGCTGCACATCAACTGTCTGGAACTGTTAGCCGGATCGTTTGTGTTCAGGGCTTTTACGAAAGGAAAAGTGAATTCCTGTATTATGCTGAAGATGGACAACATTTCAGCAGTCAGGTACATAAATCATTTAGGACGGACGAGATCCAGATTGCTAGCGGAGATAGCCAAGGATTTTTGGCACACCTGCCTGGAATCACGGATTTCAGTGGTAGCCGAGTACCTTCCAGGATCACTGAATGTGATAGCGGACTGGAACTCGAGATACCTCTCAGACTCCAGCGATAGAAGGCTGGATCGAGAGATATTCCGACAGCTGGAAGAACTGTGGGAACCGATTCACACAGATCTGTTTGCGTCCAGACTGAACGCACAGAAAGAAAGATTCTTCAGCTGGAGATTAGACCCAGCAGCAGCAGGGGCGGATGCTTTCCTACAGGATTGGAGAGAGCACAAACTCTACGCTTTCCTGCCATTTATAATGATGAGCAGGGTGTTAGCGAAGGTGCGCAGAGAAGCAGCGAGCCTTATAGTAGTGGCTCGGATATGGAAATCACAAGTATGGTTTCCGACGCTCATGGAACTGTTAATAGACTATCCGAGACTATTACCTCGAGGTGTGAGCGTGCTCACGGACCCAGCTGGGTCATTTCACCCTCTGAGAGGGAAAGGGACACTTCTGCTGATGGCATGCAGGATAGCAGGAGACGCTGGAATCTCCCTGGAATTTCGGTGCAAGTTGCGAGCCTCATCGCTGAGTCCTGGGCACCCTCCACCAGAAGGAGCTACGACGCAGCTTGGAATAGGTGGTTGACATGGTGCAGAAGGAGAAAGATTCATCCCATTTCTGCCCCTCTAGTCCAAATACTAAATTTCCTAGCGGAACTGCTACAAGATGGTAAAGCTTACAGGACTATAGGAGTCTATAGGTCCGCAATCTCAGCAGGACACCTGCCGATAGAAGGAATACCAGTAGGAGAAAATATAGTGGTGATCAGACTTTTGAAAGGGATTAGATTTAGGAAGCCTCCACAACCAAGATACGAAACCCTATGGGACGTGTCCATAATGCTGAGATTTCTCGCAGATTGGCCAAACAACAGATATCTGTCTCTAGGACAGTTATCCGGAAAACTAGCTATGCTCCTGTGCATTGTATCATGCAGGAGAGTAGCGGACGTGAAAGCTCTGGAGATCAATAGAAAGACTTTCGGTCCAGAAGGAGTGACATTCAACATAGTCAGAAGGACAAAAACAGACTCTTCCTCAATCACTTACCCATACATGCAAGATCACCCTAAATGGTGCGTAGCGACATGTATTAAAGAATACGAGACTAGAATGGCAGAAGTGAAGCCGGCAGGAGCAACCCAGCTGTTAATAGCGCACAGAAAACCACATTGAGGTGTAGCTGCAGCCACAATAGCGAGATGGGTCAGAGACATCAGGAACCTTGCAGGCATTGATATGTCCAGATTTGGGGTGCACTCAGTCAGAGGGGAGATGGCCTCAAAAGCATTAGGGCAAGGCGCTGCATTGCAAGACATCATTAAAGCAGCAGATTGGGCTAGCGATACAACGTTTAGGACGTTCTATTTTAGACCGATTAATACAATAGCTGATTCAGTAGTAAGAAGCTTTGAACAAGCTTAATGCTCGCCTCCGTCTTGACATAGAATGAAGATTCCCCTTGCTAAAAGCGCAGGGAGCTCTAGATTCTATTAAAGACAAGGAGGCGAGCATTAAATTCCCATCCCGAATACACAAGCGGATGCAATGATGAAATAAATGACTTGATGCAGTGTTTATAATTAATAGGATTATTCCTTCCAGAATAGGGTGTGTATGCCCCGCCCTAACATGTGCATTTCGTTTCCTCCTGGCATTAGGGGATGAGCAAAAGAACAGCTGAAACACCTAAAGGATCGTATTGCCTGGAGCGAGCTCGCAGGTTCAAGTGTGAGAGGCCAATCCGGCATTAAGCAGGAAGTTGAGAACAAGTTGACCAGTTTGTTACACAGATTGGGAAAGGTTTACAGTTCGAGCAGTCAAGAAGAGGAAGGACTAAGGAACAGGAAGGACTAGGTCATATGGCTAGAGACTAGGGGACTACAGGATTGATGGGTCTTGAAGTTTCTTTTTGAAAAAAAAAAGTTACATTTGAAAATGAACGTTTACAAAGTTTATATTTGTTGAAACTGCTGGAGAGTGGAAAATAAAGAAGATGAAGCTTAATGCTCGCCTCCTTGTCTTTAATACAATCAAAAGCTCCCTGCGCTATTAGCAGGGGGAATCTTCATTCTGATTCATTTTAAGACATAGTGAATGTCTGCTCAGGGTGAATCTAAGGTATAGGCGCTGATGCATGTCCTTCAAAAATCCACATTCATGTAAACCCAGCAAGAAAAAGTGATGCAACTAGTGTATTGATCAATCTTCAAGTTGGAATTTCATAGATGCATAATTTGTTTATATTTGAATGGATTCAATAAATAGACTTTCTGTGCACCCCGGTGGGTTTCTTCTCCAAAAAGGTGAGGGAGCTTGCAGGGAATCAACATTGCTAAATTTGGGGTCCCAGGTTCATAAAAAGAACATTATTAAATAAATGTATGTTGTGTCCACCTAATTTGAGGTGTGTAAAAAAATTCCCCCGTACTAGTTGTCGCCCGATTAAAATATGATACAAAACTGGAGATCCGAACAAGGTATGATTTCTGGGATTAGTGGTGCCATCAAACAGAAATCTTTTAGTTGACATTGTACAGAGCACTTAAATGTGAATGGAAGCATGTGTTGCATTGGATAGCACAGTTCTGATACCACAGCCTCATAAGGAGGTACTAAAGCACAGAAGACTAAGGTTGCTTAGGAAAGAATGAGAGGTTTGAGTTTGGAGTATAAGTAACTCAGTGAAAATTGTAAAATATGTGTAAGAAAAGGTTGTGTTTTTTTATTTCTAGAGAATTGTGGTGGTAACTTGATACATTTTAAACAGATATATGTCAGACATAGCAATGCCTGTGGTTAAAGCCCATGCATTTTCAAAGTCCTATTTCAATGTCTATTGGAAGGCCACATTTACTGAAATATGGAAGACAGAAATTATTAAATTAATTTATCTCTGGATTTGGATATTTGAAATGAACAAGGAACATTAAATCAATCCCTACAGATGCTATTTAGGTCTTCAATAGTCAAAGAGAACATTGTAAGCTTGTATGCTGCTCTTTAGACCTGTTTTCTCTCCTCCAGTTGGTGAAGGGTAGATTAGCAGACATGGATTCTCAGATTAAACAGTGCCAAGCAAATGTGTAATGGCAAACTTGAGGATGTTTTGAGATTGCAAGATACACAGAAAGAAAGTCAGGTTTCAGTACATCAGCAGAACGGTTGTCAGTCTAGAAATACGGATACCTCTACTTTGAGACCGCAAACGCATTTTGGTGGCCGTGGACCAACCGTCTCATGCACGATACACAGAATAATAGTTTTCGAGTTTGCCAATGAACGCCATTTTGATGTAACAGGAATCGCCATTTTATTTTCTAACCATTGCTCATTGCTTTCTGTTCCTATTGCTTCGCAGTATATTTTCCGCTTACACTGCTCGACTGTGGAACATTGTTGTCTGTATGTGAAAAGGACAAGGCCACAGGGCCAAGAGGATAACAAGAGTTCGCTGAAACGCAAACGTAGGCAGCGCCAGGAAGAATGCCTGGCTCCCTCTTTAATGTAGCCTTGAAGCAGAGCTGCAGGGCATTTAATCATTTCACAGCTGCCAGCCAGTCTCGTTATATGGTAGAATATGTTAGAATAATACCGCTAAAGGCTTGAATTATGCTTCTCTAATGGCCCCCCTTTGCTGAGCCCGCTAAGAGCATGTCGGCTCCCAGGACACGAATAGCACCTGCTAGATAGCAAGGTCTGGAATGCAACTCCCCCCCCCGTATGTAGTTCGCTTCCAAGAACAGAAGCGCTGTGTTCTATTCTGTAACCGAAAGATGCCTATGCACTCACAAATTGCAAATTGTTACTAGAATAGATGTTTAAAGGTGTCATAGTGGACGGAGATGTCCATCATCACACCAAGTTCAAAGAAACCCAATAAAGGGGGGGTGTTAAACATGAGATAGCCGGTTGTTTGATATGCATTTTGTATATATGTAACTGATGTACATAATTCACTCTCTTGCGTCCCTCGAGGTCTAGAGATACACATCGCGGGGCGTGAGACCGAGTTGGCCAACTGAGACTTTTGCTTTGCAATAAAACCCTAGCTTTGGGAATACAACCTTGTGTCTAGCATCTCTATCGTGTGTGGTGACCCGCCTTGTTTCCATAGTCGTCAGGGTCCCCTAGGGGCCCCTTTCACGGTATTGATAAAATAGAAGGTGAAAGCAAGAAATATCTTAATGAACTGCAGAGCCAAGCGACTCATTTTTTGAGTCTCCAGGAAATTTGTAATCAGTGTATGTAGGCCAAAAATAAGCTTCATATAAAATATAATGACCAGTCTTCACATAATAATGCCCTGTGAAACAGCATTGTAACATTGAAAGTACACATTGTGGAATTGAAGCAACAAAAAAGCAAACAAATTCTCAAAGAAGTTGAGTCCCAAACTGAATTTGACAAAGTTTGATGAAATTAGTCATACTTTTAGTGTCATCACTAGATAAGCTTGCCTAAGATTGTGATGTATTAATTCAGGAGAAAAAGCAGGTTATTCAAAAAGTAAATCAGGCATATCTAAGTGAGGGTTTGAGCCAAGCCTCTTCCCAAGAATTAGCCAAGGTGAAAGATGCAAATGTAAGTCTAAAGGACCCAATTGAAGCAAACAAAGACTGACCTGAAACAGGCAATCCATCAAAAAGAGCCTCTTGAAAAGAAAAATGCTGTACTGGCAATATAACAATCATGAAAGGTACAGTGTAATTCAAACTTGCCAGTGCAAGGATGAATTTGTACAACAGGAATTGCAAGCTAAAAAAGACTTGTTAACTTCCCATAGCAAATCGCTGGGACCTGATCATGCCATTATATGTGATTTGTAAGAACAATTAGTCTGTTATAAGCAGAAAATGATTTCTGAAAAGGGAGGAATAAAAAATGAAGCCAGGAAGTAAGGCACTATAAAATCCCTATGACTGGATCCTGGCCTTCCGCAACTGACTCTGGAACCCACTCATCAACTGGGCAATATTTTGGATTTCATCTGTGCTCCCAAGTCGCGTATCTTGGTCTCCTCCCTGTGAACTCTCTTGTGGTCTGATCATTTTCTGATCTCTTTCTCTATTCTTCAGCTGGATCCTATCATGCTGCTGATTGGACATGCTAATCTTAAACG
The DNA here is from genome assembly GCF_040938575.1 of Ambystoma mexicanum. Lineage (NCBI taxonomy): Eukaryota > Metazoa > Chordata > Amphibia > Caudata > Ambystomatidae > Ambystoma > Ambystoma mexicanum. The sequence goes on along the minus strand of NC_090930.1, from coordinate 1,223,399,169 downwards.
CAGCTGGTGCAAAGTGACTAATCATGAGTTAGTAGCCTACCTCCAGTCCCAGTTTGCTCAGCGCGGCCCCTGTTCCTTAGCTACATTAGAAGATTCCTTCTCTGCAGCTGCTGATTTTCTGGCCCCTCTTAGATTTTCTAAGGAAAAAAGCCACTCCTCCGAGCTGTGGTTCTCTGATGGACTTAGAGCCGATAAATTGTGCTGTAGACAGGCCGAGAGGAAGTGGAGTGCAGACTACTTGACTAAAGATAAACTTGCCTTTCATCATACTTTGACTCTCTATCAAAAAGCAATTATCGGCGCAAAAAAATCCTTCTTTAGTCAGAAGGTTGAAAGCACTGTACATAAGCCTGAGTCCTTGTTTGAACTGGTCCAGTCCCTTTCCACTCCCACTAAAATTGGCTCTCTTGTAGTGCCGTCGTAAGACCTCTGGCATACCAATATCGAGACTATTTGCATTGATATTAGAGTTGTGGCCTGCCAATTCTCTGCTGCTCTGACTCCTCTGGAACTGCCGGTATCTAAAGCCATATGGTCCTCTTTTCCCTCTTTCTCCAATTAGGACATACTAAGGGGTATCCAGTGCCTTAAATCTGCTTCCCCGGCTGATGCCATTCCGCTGGCCTTGCTTAAAGAAATCTCGGGAGACTTGATCTCTTGCATTACTACGGCAGTTTCAAGATGGGTCCATCCCTAGTTTCTTGAAGCATGCTCTTGTGTTTCCTTCGCTAAAAAAGCCTTCTTTAGATGCCAGGGTGTTTGCAAACTTCCGCCTCATTTCTTTCTTGCTCATCCTGATGAAGCTTTTAGAGGCTTTTGTGTCTCCTCTTCTCTCGTCCGTTCTAGAATCCTCTGGGATCTTTGGTGTCTTTCAGTCTGGCTTTGGGCCTGGGAGTGGCACTGAATCCATTCTTAACTCTGTGCTGGATGATTTTGCCCACCTGGTCGATCAGGGCGGAGTTGGTGCTGTACTTCTTCTAGATCTATCTGCAGCATTTGACACGGTTCATCGTCCCACCTTGATTTCCCGGCTGGCGGATACTGGTATGTATGGCCAAGTTCTGAAATGGTTCTCTGCCTTCCTGGCCGATCACTCTGAATCGGTCTCTCTTCGTCCTTTTTGTTCTAAATCTATATTGTTGTCCTGTGGTTTCCTTCAGGGATCCGCACACTTTCCTATACTGTTTAATATTTATTTTAGACCTCTTCTTCTTCTCATCCTATCCCATGGTTTCAGGTAATACTCCTATGCCGATGACATGCAGATCTTGGTTTGTCCGGATCTTACCCAGTCTCACACTGCAGCACGGCTTAGGAGGTGCTTGGAGGAACTGGGCTCTTGGATGGCAGCCAACTGGCTAAAACTGAATGGCAATAAGATGGAGTTCCTTGTTGTTGGAACCGCTAGCCCTCTTTCCTTATGGACCTCAGACTTTAGGCATACCTCTTTGGGCCCGTTTCCCCTGCCATTGTCAGTGAAAATCTGGCGGTTAAGATGTCATCCTCCAAGTCTATATCCGAGCAGGTTGCAGCTGTTTATAAATCTGGGCAATTTAAATTATGTATCCTGCGTAATTTCCTGTGGAAAGTTATCCCTTTTATCCCAGGTCAATTCCAAGACCCTGTGGTGGCTGCGCTTGTTCTTAGCACGGCTGACTAATGCAACTCGCTCTACCTTGGCCAGCCATGTTATCTCATCAATCGACTTCAAATACTTCAGAATGCGGCTGCTAGATCCATGTTGCACCCTCCAGTACGGGCACACACGTCTCCACTACTCAGACAGTTTCACTCGCTGCCGATCGCGAAAGGGATCTTTTTCAAATCTATGCATATTGTCCACCGTGCTTTTTATAAGCTGGGGTAGAATATCTTCAGGAAAAGTTTCCACAGTATGTTCCTGCTCGCCCTCTTCGCTCCAAGTCCGCCTTTCTGCTGTCTGTCCCTCTGTCAGACTGTCATTGATAAGTGGCCGCGCCTTCCCTGTGGCGGTTGCGAGGGCCTGGAACGACCTTCCATTGGCTCTTCGAGCTACCTCTGATCATCTCAATTATGCTGTTCCCTGAAAACATTACTACTCTAGGCCTACTCTGCTAAATTCTGCCGTCGCTCTGCTGGTTAGCACCAAGATGCCCTTTGGCGATCGTGCACTTTACACGTACATATAACATAACATAACATAACACACAGCAGATTAACACAAGTGACAGGTGATTTGAGAGGGGGGGGGCATACTTCTGCCAAAGGCCTCATCCCATCTACCTCAAATTTCCCATGTGCAAGCTGAGGGATATAATATGCCTACCTCGTATAGAGAACACGGAGTTGAGGGGTGTATAGCTTCCCCTCTGCCAAACATTTCTGACTAGGAAGGAGAATGCTCCATATCAGACATAGATGACATCTCGACCTTATCAGTGAGAAGGGGGAGTATTCCCCATTCAGCATGTCAGGAGGGGGCATAAGTGGAAATGAATGTACATCTGGACTTGAATCAAAATATCAAGAAGAATTTAAAGACATAGGACTGAAGAACATGATCCTGAGAGAAAACATTTATACCTCTTGGCTGAAATAGAAAGATGAAGGGCTCGTCACGAGGTTGGTGGTATTCCACTGGTGCTGCAGGTGGGTTGCCACCAACCATGTAACACTGCATCTGCTGCTTGATATCCCGGTGCCACCGGGATATCACAAGTGGTGGCGGAATGAGGACAATGAAGAACCAACATTATTGCTTACAGTGGCGGGACTACAGTGAGAAACATGGCGATAGGGGCCTGAAAACCTGCAGGTCATGCCTGCCAAGGGATCCGTGCCACTACTTGCATTCTCATAGTATGGCGGTCTGGAAAAGGTGCCCTGTATGTTACTACCGGCATCCTTATTTCTGGACCGCCAAACTTAGAATGACGCCCAAAGTCTTCGGACCAGGAAGGGTATTTTAAAGTACTCTTCCCAACAGGGAAACAGGGGGAAGCCTTGTGGGTTATCTAGGAGCACAGGCAAGTTATATTTCCACCCCTCAGAGGAAGAAACCCACTATTATCCGACCTCTAAAAGGGGATCCTAAGTAAATAACCTTCAGAAGTCCCATAGAAAAGGGAGAAGCATGTTTTCCATAAATCTAGAAGGCATACACAAAAACATAGTGCAGGCCCATCTGACATAAGGGAATCTGGTTTCATCAGTAGCTCTGACTCTGAGGGAGAGTAAACTCAGGTTTGAAGGCACATGAAGGGCAAATCCCCCAAAAGTTTCATCAAATACCCCATAAAAGAAATAGAATACATCAAAAAAGGTTATGATTCCTTATCACAAAAATACAGCATATTCTGTGTGTGAACATTTAGAGTTGTTTGAACAAATCATGACTTGATTTGAAATAAAGAGTGACCTCAATAACCAGGAGTATGAAAAATGTTCTCTCCTGTTTTCTAGCTTCATTGCAGGGCTGCGGACCAAAGCCACCATACATAGTCTACTTGTAAGGCGGCCATTTTATAACACTTTTTTACACAGGGGAAACCCCCAGGAGGCTAGTAAAGTTGCATACAGTATGCTGTGTTGCAAGGACCAATCTCCAAGTGAATCTTCCCAAGAGTTGGCACATGTATTCGCACAAGTAACAAAGAAGGAAGGGGGTTAAGTGAATCACACCACTAAAAAAATCAAGCGGGGTAAATTGCTCTCAGTATAGGAGCTCAATGAGGGGCTAGGCCAGGTCAAGGATAGTAAAAAATCAATCAATCTTTATTATACACATGTCAAATTACATTATACATAGTGCTGAGTCCATGGTAAAACAGCATAAAAACAAACAATCATAGTTAGATATATACAATTAAAGTGCATATTTATCTAATGAACATCCTATAATGTAGGATGGACATAAAGTGCATAATTTAATTTGATTTTTTAGTGGTGTGATTCACGTGACCCCCTTCCTTCTTTGTTACTTGTTCTGCTACTCCCCTGGGTATACGTGGTTGGGGATGCCTATCCTTGAATATATACATGTATTCGCACAGACTTCTCTGTGGGTAAATACCAACGTTAACACACTTTTTCACTCCCTTCCAAATTGGTGGCCCAATTAGGGATGGACTTTAATGATTGGGTGATTTTTCAATTTATGAGGATGAATGAGGGCCAAAACCCCACAGAAAACTAAAACAACCCCAAAACAGCCAACCTACATACAATAGCTTCCACTGCGAAAGTGGCAGAAGTGATGGATACTCCTTCTTTGGATCTAGAGTCAGGGGAGACAGAAAATGCTCCTCCCACTACTGAACAGAATGACTGACAAAGGGGGCCCTTTGCCCAGGTCCAATTGAGCGATGCATAAACCGTTTTTCCAAATTAAAGACATAGCCGACTCCAGTACATATATATGTCCTTGTACATGAATCATAGTCCCATCATAAACTCCCACAGCAGGGGGGAATCCAAATCAAGGACAAGTTCCACCCTGGAAATCCTAATCAGAATTTCTCATGCTAAAAAAATTAAACTCCCCCTCCAAATCTGAATTTCCAAAATACTTACTGTGAAGGCATCATGAATGAGGAACAAACAATGCACTGGAAGTCTTGGTTACAAACTTTGATTTAAAATAAAGAAGGTTGGAAAAAGGCTTAACCTGCTGTGTGCTAAGGTGGGAGTTCCCTACGTAAATAAAATGAATAGTCTGTGTCAGGAAGTCCAAAGCAAATGTCTGTCTGTGTCCAAAACCAATACTTGCCCTCACAGATATTTGTATACAATGTGTAGGGATGTCAGCCTCCAACTGATAAGTGTTATAATAAAAGTTCTGAGCTTCGTCCAACTCTTGGTCAAAAAGTTTCCATTCCCCAAGATTAAAATAGTTCACAGTGAAAACAAGGTGTTCCCTGCCCCAAGCTTTCAAGTCTTTAAACAGTTTCATCACAACACAATTCCTTGGGATTCTTCCTATGCTATAAGTGGTTTTCCATAAAGGGGGTTTATTCGGTCTAGCCGCAGTTGTTGGACCACACGGTCCACCCATTACAGATCATGCAACCGACACACCTTACTTGCTCCTTCTTCATAGACACGTTGCCACTGTCTCATCTCTACAGTGGTGTTTGGCTTATGCTCATAATTCTTTACCATTGTTTGTTTTGCCACCATTTGCTTTTTGCACTTCCACATACCCCATGGTGTATGCCAATGCTTGTCCTCTCAAGTTACACAGTTCCTTTATGACTACTCCCTTCCTCTCTCTATCCGTTCCATCCCCACCTCTTCCTCCTTTCATGTCTCCTTGAAATCTCTTCTTCTCCACTCCCCTCCCTGACACTCGTATCCCCTGCTTCCACCTTCCACTCTCCTCCCTTTCACCCTCCTCTTCTTACCTCTCTCTCCCTGCTCGGTTCCTCTTAAGTCCCCTCTCCTCCTCTCTCATCCTCAGCTCATTCCTCTTCCTGTTTCCCACTTCCTCCCCCTTCTCTACTCCCTCCTCCCTCGTTTATCTTCACTGGCAAATTGTTCTACTTACTGTATCACTGGTTTGATTCATATTTTGTAATTGCTTCTACTGTTGTTATTGTATCGTTGTTGTCATAATGTAAAGCGCGTTGTGGTAAAGCGCTATATAAACACAGTAAACGTAACATAACATGACTCTTTCCAATGCTTATTCTCTTTATCTGCACAGTTCGCAATAGTATCCTTATGATTCTTGCCAATGTTTGCACTGTTCCTTTAATTGGTGTGATTCCACAAAACAACTTGTATTCATAATGGCATTGAACCGTGCTTGGCTTCACGGCTTCATTCAAATCGTTATTCAAAGTTCAAAGTACTTGCTTTCATGCAAATCGGTATTCAATATACTTCTTTTCATCAAAATGCTTGCTTTCATTTAAATAGGTATTCAAGATACCTGTTTAATCAAAGTGCTTGCTTTCATTTAAATTTGTATTCAAGATACTTTCTTATAAATCTTACATGCTCGCTTGCCGTCCCAGTGTCACCTTCTCTAGGCTGACTCCCCGGTCGGTGTTTATGGCACTCCAGCAAGGCTTCTGGCTGTCTCTCTCTCTCTCTCTCCCTCTCTCTCTCTCTTGTGCAGCTCCTTGCTTCGTCGCAACGATGCATCTCTCGCAGCTCGGGCCTCACTCATCAGCTTCTCCTGCTTATGTTGGTTCCTCCTCCGTATTCTGCCACTGGCACTCAGCTTCCTTCAGCTGTGCTTCCGCTGCATACACTCTGCATCTTCTCTGGTTCCTTGATCACTCCGTCTGCCATGCCGCCTCCCTGTATAGGTCTTCTCATGCACAGCAGTGCAGATACCTGCTTTCACAGCTGCCTCCATGTGCTTCAATCTTCCTGCTTTTAAACCTCCCGCCAGGCTGATTGGTCACAAACAGACTAGACTGCACATTGCTAGTTTGGAAGTTCTGTATTACTCTTGGTTGCCTCCTCCTCACCCCAGTACCTGACTGGTATTTGTATATGTGTGTTTCAAAAAAGAGAGGCTGTGTGTCTCTAGTTGGTCTCTTCCTCGTCCAAGTATTTAATTGGTGTGTTTTAGGACATTATTTATAGGAAAAGTAGGGAAGGGATTGACAAGAGCCTCTAAAGGCTTTGGAGACATTCAACTCATGGTGAAAGGGAAATGGTGACCCTGTCTCACCTAAGGGTGTCTCATCACCCCTCCCAAGTCTCCTCCACCCAGATGATCCTCCCTTGCATATCCACCCCCAGGGTAAGGATCCAATAGTGAAAGCCTTTCCCCGGCTACCTGGGAGGAGGATATATTGGGGAAAGAAGTGAAGACGACCCTCAGATTCCTCACATACCCTTCCCCTATGCAAGTTGGATCTGGATGTTTCACAGGGTAATTTAGAAAATAAGTCTACATTTCTTTGATCTCTACCTTTCCGGTGTTCCACAGTGAAACAATACGGTTGAAAATCCAAAAACCACTGCATAACTTTTGGGGGATTTCTTCCTTCCCTTGGCTAATCCACACTAGAGTTGATTTATCCATGATTATTCTGAACCTCTGCCCCAATAGATAATATTTTACGTGGAAAATGGCCCATTTGATGGCAAGGGTAGTTCTATGACCAAATTGTGTTTCTCTGTAGGGAATAGCTTTCTACTGATGTAGAGTCTTGGATGTTCCAGGCCATCATGGTCTTGAGAAAGGACAGCTCCTTGTCCCGCTAGAGAGGACCCGGTCTGAAGGATGAACTCTTTCGAAATATCAACCACTTAAGATGGGGTAGAGTGTCTCTTTCTAAAGTGTATAGAATTTCTAGTCTTCTTCATTGCACCTGATCTTCTGGGGTTTTGCATTTCTTAACTTGTAAGTGAGTCTAGCGGTTTTGCTCTTAAAATTGGGGATGTACCAGCGATAACTGATCAGTCCCAGGAAAGCCTTAAGATCTGTCTTTGTTATTGGTGTAGGGGTGCCTAGGACTGCTCTGACCTTTTCCTTTTGGGATTGTTCTGTGCCATTCCCCACATAAAACCCTAAGCATTTTACTGCAGATTGAGCGAGTTTACACTTTTTAAGATTGGCTGTTTATCCTGCCGATTTTAAGACTCTCATTACAGTATAAAGATGATAGACATGATCTTCCCAGGTTATGATATGATATGATATGATAGGTTATTTATAACGCGCTTAATACCCAGAGGTTTCTAAGCGCGGACCCAGGGATCGAACCTGTGTTGCTCCGTGTAGTCTTGTTTCCAAGTCGAGCACGCTGCCACTGAGCTATCCTCCTGGGACCTTGTATATGTGTGTTTCATATGATATTATAATGTCATCTATGTAGGACCCACATAAATTAGAGTATGGTTGAAAGATCTATCCATCAACCATTGGAATATTGCCGGGGCCCCATGCAGTCCAAATGGGAGGACTTGAAATTGGGACAGACCTAGAGGTGTGGCAAAGGCCGTTTTTTTCTTTATCAGGATAGTTCAATGGAATCGTAAGACAGTGAGTGGCTTGGGAGAGTGGAATTGGGGCTTCCTAGCTTTCTTCCCGGGTTTCTCTCAACATATCCAGGATATCTTGTGGTTCCCGTCTGTAGAGTAGTTCAAACGGGGAGAATCCTGTGAAAACCTGGGGTGTCTTTTGAACAGCAAATAAGGCCCAAGGTATCATTTGATCACACTTCCTTCCAACATGTTCCACTAACTTCCTTAACATTGTTTTCAGATTCTTGTTAAACCTTTCTAGAAGGCCATCAGTCTGTGGGTGGCATACATAGGTTCTTAAGGTGGTTATATGTAATAGGTGTTTCAATTCCCCCTTGAGTTTGCTCATGAATGTAGTGCCCTGATCTGTTAAGATTTCTTTGGGAAACCGTACTCTTGAAAAAAAAGGGGAGTAGGTGTTTCAGGATCTGCTGGGTGGTGTTGGCTGTAAGGGGAAAGGCATCTTAATATTGTGTGGCATGATATACTATTACAAGTTCATACATGTTCCCTAAATTCGATGTTCCAGGGGTCCAATAATATCCATGCCAATTCTAGAAAACTGAACTTCAGTGATTGGGAGTGGTTGTAAGAGTATTGGTGGTGGTATATGCATGGTAGTCTTTGGCAAATGACACAAGACTGTACAAAGGTCTAATGGCTGCATGAATTCCTTGCCAGTAGAATTTCTGTCCTAAATGACATTGCGTCAGATGGGAATGGGCTAATTCCAGGACAACTTGCTTATGACCTTTAGGTATGACTAATTGTATCTTCACCATGCTCTCTGCAGTGGTGTCTCCCCTGTACAACAACCCATGTTTTCGGGAGGAAAAGGGACCTCATTTCTCACTGCCTTCTTGTTCGGGTACAATTTGAAGGAAGGCTTCAGCTAGCAATTGGTCATTCTTTTTATAAATTGTATTTGGTTGCAAACTTTTACAAAAACAATTCAAAGAATACATGCAAAAGAAGAGTTGTCATTGATTATATAACTTACAGAATGTAAGAATCTCTGACACAATTATTCTAAATCTGCCATAGATGGTCTACTGACAATTAAACCATTTAAAACATTACAAAAAAGAAAAAGGAAAGAAAAATGAAATAAGATGGATGAGGGCTACCCAAAAGAACTCACACAAAGCCAATCCAACCTCAACAAGGAAAAAAAATATTCAAGGATAGATAAAACACAATTAATACGAATTGAGGGACAGAAGAAGACATAAGAGTGCAACACCAATTACATATGAGGGCGCAACATCAATTACACTGTTCAGAACACAATGTTATTTCTTTCTAATACCTGGACCACTGCTATTGTCAAAGCACTGTCGTACCCACATATTACTCTATCACAAAACATATCAGGCAAAAACCCATCTTTATTCACTCCAAACGTGGCAAACAGTGAAGACATTGCTATCCAGGTACCTTCACACTCCATCATAAGGTGCTTTAATGATGGATTAGCCTAATTTTTGCAGACTCTACACAGGGCAGTGCTGGATTCGCTCTGCCCCCTTTTAGGCAAAACCTCCCCCGTGTGATCAATGTTCAGACGTATTCTCAAAAAGTTCTGTCTGAACTTCCACTCTGGAAACTTTATCAAATATCTTGGGATAACGCCTTATTTTTTATCAACCTTCTGGAAGGAATTGACAGGAGAAATGGCATGCATACTGTTGATTGTTTTAATCCACTCCATTTCCTATAAGGCCTTCTTAGCCTTCAAGGGGTTCTGGATCAAAGTAATGATATTAGTGTCAGCATTAACTAGAGTCCCCCCACCCTTTCTTCTAGGGATTACAGCAGTTTTGGTTTTTTACTTTCTAGATGACATTTTATTTCTGCATACATGTCAAATCCTGAGCAGTGATAATCAGGTGGAATAAAGAACTTAGTGTCCCTCAAGGATCTCAAACCCAATTCAAATCTAAGACTAGACATGAGAAGGCTCATAGGCAGACTAAGGACTTTCTTAAACACATTCCCCTCCAATCTTTGCCAATCTAAGTTCCACAAGAAGGGGTTGGCGTTCAGGCCATATAAAAGCACTGGGATTATTTTCGCCGTGTAGTACCTGATAAGTGGGAGGATGGAAAATGTACAAAACTTCACCAATATCTTTTTCATCTGAGGTACCAACAGTATGATCTTACTCTGCAAATCTCGGTCCATTTTACACACTGAGGGTGAGGCATAAACTTTGCACCCCAGATAAACCGCTTCCTCCACTCTTGTGATGATCTGATCTGCCAGTTTCCAATGACAGTAGATTACCTTTGTATGCAGGTGTCTGAAAAAAACTATTTTTGACTTAGTGGGGTTTATGGAGAGGCCATTCTCTATTGCATAGTCATCAATTTATTCAGAAGGCGCTGGAGCCCTATTTCAGTATTATCCAGTACGACGACGTCATTGGCATAGGCCAGCCAGTGAATTTTGCCACCATTAATCGCTGGACTGGCCATAGCCGACAAACTCAGGAAGTCACCCATGTCTGCTAAATAGAGATTGAAAAATAGGGGTGCACCCAAACAACCCTGACACACTCCCCTTTCCGCCATGATAGATTCAGAAAGGTGGCTCATTTCATCCAATCTCACTCTCATTGTAGTGTCCTTGTGAATTCCAATTAACATAGACAGAATATGTTCTGGGATACCCCACATTCACAACTTCATTCATAACCAATCCCTGTTCACTTGATCAAAGGATATGGAGAAGTCTACCCAAACCCCATAAAGCTGGTGGTCTCCCTTACCCCTGTTTTTTTCACTTAGGATGTTTCGAGCCACCCCATTGAAGGCTGTAGATAAACCTCTTCTAAACCCTGTCTGGTATTTTGAAAGAATGTTGGCGGACTTCACCCACTTCTCCAGTTCATCCAAGTGTATCCTCATGAATAACTTACTCTCAATGTCAAGGCGGGCAATAGATAATTGACTGGTGACATCCGATCGTCCCCCTTAAACAGGGGTATAATTATCGAGGTCTTCCACGAGGGTGGGAAGCTTTGCCTCACGAGCATTCCCATGAACAGCCAGAAAAGCAGTTTGGCCCAGAGTGCAGGGTTATTTTTCAATACTTGGTATGTTAGGTTTTTTGATGCAGCATCATTTGAAGCGGATGACTTTAAAATCAAATCTACTAGGGATTGTTCATCATCATCAACAGCTCCCAAGTAACCCCCTTGGCTGCCCTGAAAATAGGTGATGCATATTTTTTTAAATTAGATGACAGACAATCTATCCACTTCTGCTCTGGAACCAGATTACATTGTTTGGTGCTTGAGTCGACCTCTAGCTGATGCACAACCGACCAAAAATTTCTCGAATCTTTGTTGAATACCATCTTTAGCATCATCTCACCATCCTGTTGTAAACACCACATCCTTCTGTCTGACGACCAGTACTTGTATTGTTGTCTAAGCACCCCAGATTCTCTCTTAAGATCTTCATAATTAACACACCATTTTTTCAACTTTCAAAATTTTTTATTCAGAATCTTCTTTTTCTCTCTTGTCGACTTATCAAATGCGTGAAGATGAACCTGTTTTGTCCCCCCACCTCCAACGCTCGGAGGACAGACTTCACAAACAATTCTGGTTGTTATTTAAAGCAGTTCCTTCCCATTTATATTTGGGTAGGTGAAATCTGCTCTTTCTATTTAGTAGGCTCCGAGTTTATTTTTCAGGCAGACTGGTCATTATGTCACAAAAAGTAAGTTCTAATCGAGAGTGGTTGCTGCCCCCATGCCTTTTAAAACTCAAAGAAACATCATGGACAAATAATTTAGCTGACATAAAATATAATCTAAAATTGAGTTAGAGAGGCCTGGGTGCCAAGTTGCAGAGGAGGGGATGTCCCCCGCTAGTGCCCCATTCATCATTTGAAGCCCCCATCCCCCTGGAAGTCCACCCATCTTTTTCCCTTGTTTGAAACTCTCTTATATTTCCAATTTTCCAATCAATTCCTGTGAGGGTAAGACACACTGAGTGTTTAGGTCCCCCGCAAGAATAATGTGTGCCCCCTCAAATGCTAATTTTATTTTTTCCAGGAGTGTGACAAGCCTATCCGAAAAATCCTAGAGACTGGGGTAGGCAGGGTTCCAATATGCGTTTAAAAGAATCAACTCAAACATGGGCATCTGATTCTTTACAGTTGCTTTGCATGCTTGTATACCCTTATTTTCGTTAAAAAGAATTGTGGTGTTAATGATTGTGGAATTTTTAAATGCTGTCATCATCACCCCCGAGGGTCTGCCTTTGGCTTTTTGTGAGGCAGATTGATTGTATAGTGTAGAGCCTTCAATTGCTATGGGTTCACAAGCCATGCTTCCTGAAACAAAATTATGTCAGTTGCGCCAAAAAGAAGCTCTTTCATTATTTTTGAACTGAACGTATTGGGACCCCACATGTTCCAGCTAATCATATGCACATCTGTCTGACTAAATCGATTGTGAGCCCACCCCCAGTTTCCTCAATACTTGAGTTAGAATTTCAGACAGAAGATTAAGTGCATCATCTTGAGGGCAATGACCATGTTCTATTTGTCTTCTAGGTGACAGATCTGCTCTCGAGTTTACCCTGGGACCCACAGATTGGCTGGCTGAACAATGTCCAATCAATTGGTTCAATTAAGGGTTTTCCACCGATGCAACCCAGGAAAATAGTAAGCCCTGCCCCTCCAGTTCTCTTGCGGCCCCCACAAGAGTTTATGTGGCTTTTTTCAGCACTTTGAAGCATAAAGACCCCCTTCAGTGAGGCTATTTGGCATTGTAAATTCTCATTCAGCCAACCAATCTCATGGAAGTCCGTTTGGAGGCCCACACTTGCCTTTGTGATCACAGTCCCAACGAGTGGGACCCATGCAGCTGTATGGCCCCTGACTTTTTGTGTTTGTTTTCCATCAACCTCATTCCCCTCTTTGAGGTTGCCATTTCTGGTCTTTGCTCCATTGGAGCTTGTTATATTAGAGATGTAGAGGATCTTAGAAGTGCTTTGAGAAAGGAGCTTGTTCCTGTTTATTTTTTTCTTTGTTTTTTAACTCTTTCCCGTGTGACGCTGAGGCTTTCTGCCTCCTCCTCTCTTGATTCTCTTTGCCTTGCACTCCTGCCTCCTCTTGGGCCGGGACTGCCTGTTTCTTGTAGGTCTTGGAATATTATGACCGACTCCTGTGAAAAACCCTCTGGGCAGGGCTGAGGAGGGACCAGATCTCCCTCTAGTGTCCCCTCCGCAACATCGGCCACTCTAAATTCCTCAAGGACTGATCCAGACAGGTGGGTATCATCAAAGGGCTCAGCTGGATCTACCTCTCTCTCTTCCTCCCCCTCTCCTTCAACTGAATTGTGTGAAGATCTTATATGGGACAATCATTTCTGCAAGAGTAAATTGTTTGGCTCATCTTCAGATCTTTTTAATGCCAACGCGCTTTGAGTTGATGAAATGTCAATCCCTTGTTTGGCTACCTCCAGCCGAATATCCTTCAAAGCAGGGACCACAACTGAGTTGATTACATTGTTAAGCCCCACCATCGACGAGTCAAAATGTTCTATTTCCTTAGAGAATTCTATCAAAACCCAAGCTTGTGACTGTACTTCTGTCTTTAGCAAATTGAAACCAGAGACCAGGGAGTTCAAAACAAAATTGAGCACCTAAAGTGTGCCTTCACTTGTTTGGTATGCTGTCTGCATGGGATGGATGAATGGCAGAGGACTTGTGCTTTCTGAAATGTCCTTGCTGCTTTCATCTTCAACAAGGTTTTGTAGTATTTCAGAAGCAACTTCCCCGTCTCAACCAAAGCATTTAAAGATTCCTCATCCCCAGACAACTTACTCACACACGAAATTCCACTTAACTCCATATTTTCCTTCTCTCTTTCTCATTGCAGTACGGTGGATGTTTGGGTAGAGGAGTGTACTTTGTGGTCATTATCACTTTTACTCATTCGTCTTCCAAAGTGATCTTTGATTTTCTTTTGGATTTTCTTTGTGGTAACTGTATATTCAAACCCCCTCTTTCAGGCTTGCATTATGGTTGGCTGACCTCTCACAACCAATGCTCCTGTGAGAGGCGTATTGTGTGATAGTTGCAGTGGTTGCTGGTGCACTAGAGCCTGGTTGAGGTGGCTAGAAGCACTTTGTTGGTTAATTTCAGAATTTTGGGACTCCTGTAATGGTAATGCTGCTGTGCTGATCATGGGCATGCCATCCCATTCAGGGGATCTGGTGTCATCCTGCAGTGTTGTGCTGCAGAGTTTCATTTTCAATTAACAATGGTTAATTCCTTTGGGCAACGGCTAGGTCAAGAAGACTTTCTGGTTCTTCTTCACTGACCTCTCTGGGCTCAGTATTTTGTGGGCTGTCGGGTGGTTCATCATCCTCCATGAAGCCTTGTGTACCTCAATCTTTTACTTCATTCTCAGCCTCTTCCTTTAACCCTGGAAACATTGCTCTTTCAAGTACCGCCTTTTATAATTGTATCCCCCTGCCAGATCTGGAAGGGATCTTTCCCATGGTTCTGTAGTAACACCTTTATATCTCCCCTGAAGTCTGGATCTATGACCCAAGCTAACACATCAAATCCCAAAGCGCCATGCTAACCCCGACTTGCGAGTCAATCTAATGTGTCTTCTTTCACCTGGGGGATTTTTTGTTCTCTATTGCTGCAGATATCAAACCCTATAGAGCCTTCTGTTGCTACTGAGGGAACTAACACTTTGGGACTTAATTTCCCAAATGTTATGATTCCACAACTTGTATAGGTTGAGCCACATCCCACTACTGACACCATTTGTGAAGGCATCATGAATTAGACACAGCCAATGCACAACAAGTTTGGGCTCAAACTTTTATTTCAAATAAAGAAGGTTGGAAAAAGGCATAACTTTTCCTAAGCTAAGGTGGGAGTTCCATACATAGATACAACTAAGAATAGTCTGTGTCAGGAAGTCCAAAGCAAATGTATGTCTGTGTCCAAATCCTATACTTTCCCTCACATCTATTTGTATAACATGTTTAGGGATGTCAGCTTCCAACTGATAAATGTTAAAGTAAATGTGTTGAGATTCATCCAGCTCTTGGTCAAAGGTTTACCTTCCCCAAGGTTCAAAACATTCATAGTACAAACAAGGGGATCCCTTCCACAAGCTTCCAAGTCTTTCGACAGTTTCAACACAAACAATTCCTTGGGATACTTCCCAGCTGTTCTGTCTTGGTTATCTTTCAGAAAGGTCATATAGTTCAACTTCATACTTGCAAATCATACCAGGTTTCCTTTTAGAATGAATCTCAAGCTTCTTTGAGATGTTTTAAGTGGAAATCTATACTGAAGAAAGTTATACAAAGAAAGAAAAGGGCTATTTTGAAAACAAACATGTGTGTGCCCACCTATAACAAGAACCTATGTCCAAAGTAAAAGACAGGCACACAAATACATATTTTCAGTTACATGGAAGAATCCTTCAATCTTTTGTTAAATGGAGAAACAGTTCAGTCTGGGATGAAATGCATAACCGTTTATAGGAAAATGAATATTTAATGCAGCCTTGCATTGTGAATATTTTACATGACTGGGAATCAGTTTTATAGAGAGTAACATACAGTAATATCAAAATGTAAGAATTGGACAGGACTTGGAAGGCAAACAGGACTTTGCTCTGTTTAAGTTGACAATTGGAATTGAGAAAAGAAAGGCTGTATTTCTGAATAAAACAGCAGGTTTGTAAAAAGTAAAAAAGTGTTTGGCAGTGTTGGTGTTACTCACCGAGCCGGAAGGTGTGCGTGACCCCAACCTGGATCGAGATGTAGGATGAGCCGTAGACGTCTCCAGAAACCGAGGTCCCCCGATTTCAAAGAATCAGGCTTCCTCTTAGAGAGGGGCTTTTTTTCACGATGTACCACTCTGCTATTTATGTAAGAACAGACAGAGCATTCTATAATGCAAAAGAGCGGGATTGAGCGCACCGCTAGATCAATGCAGCAAGAGATACAGAAAGGTTTGAGTATTATGCCTAACTTGTGTTTTTAATTATTTCTATTTAACACAATAGAACTGCTGGTACCTGAGGTAGTGTATGCGAGTAGATCTGAGAGGGAATCCTGTACCAGTTTCAATAAGGAACACACAATACAAATGGTGGATGACAACGACAGGATAAAATAATAAAGTGGGAAGGTTAGTATAGGGAGGACAACCCGAACGGCACGAGGGATGCACTAGGGCCGGGTTGGTGCATGTCCTGGAAAGCGTTCGTAAATGCACTTCAGTAGAAAAGACAAACAGTCTCCCAGGATACGAACACAGTTAATCAGGTAGTTGGAGCAAAGGCAATCCTTGATGTGCAGAACCGGTAGGATGGGACTTATACTTCCAAATAGATGATTCAGATAGAACAGGAAGAAAAGAACCAACCAGGAGACCACTTACGCTATTAGCAAAATTCCCACGCATCGCTCTGAAGCAGATCTCAGCAGGTCTTAATCATAGAGCCGGAACTCAGATGGAAAGCGGAGGCGCTTGTGCAAGTGTAAGTTGTATGAGAGCTGGAGTCCAGTTTTGAGCGGAAGTGAAGCGCTGCAGAGCCAGTAGAACTGAAGGTTGAGCGAGGAGGCTCCTGCGGTTTTACGGCAGTAAAGGAAAACTGCACGTGAATAGAAAAGGCTCTGGCAACAAGTCCGTAGGGTAATCCAGATAAGCAGAAACAGAGTACAAAGCCAAGGTCTGGTAACGAGAGTTCAAAGTCAATAAGGTTCATGAAGGGTAATCTGAGGAAGGCAAACAGTGCCGTAGGCAGGCTACGAAAAGGCATGTAGTAATGTACAATTAGCAGCAACGAAGTTCCCGCGGCTGAAGGCTTTAAGAAACAAGGGGGCATGGCTTCCGTGTAAGCAAAGCACGTCAGATCAGCTGACTAGCACGTTTATGTGACCTGAACAGTTTCCAAGGCAACTTGGAACAATGCCAAAGCGGATTCCATGGTCGGGAAGTTCTTCGTAAGAAAGCCCTTTGCTGCCACAGTGTAAAAGCATCCGCCTCCAAAAGCGTTGGCAACCCCCGGGCGGCATGGAATTCCCGAAGGAGATCGGGGCAATGCAGATTGGATAAAGGTTCCCAAGTACGATCCTCGTGTCCAAACCCCTTCCATTCCACTAAATAAAGAGCAGAACCCCTAGAGATCCTACAGTCAAGGATGCGGGAGACCTCATACTCCTCCTCCCCATCCACCATGATGGGCGCAGGGCGTACAGGCATCCGAGTGGACGGAACGAGTGGCTTTAGTAGCGAGACATGAAACAAGGGGGGAATACGCCAGTTCGTTGGGAGATCCAATTTAACCGCGACAGGATTGATCACAGAGGAAACGCGGAAAGGACCAACAAAGCGAGGCAGCAAGGAACACTTACCCGCAATACGCAGGTTGCGGGAGGACAACCAAACCTTCATACCAGTCCGATAGTCCGGTGCCGGCATCCGGGGAGCGTCCGCTGTCCTTTTAGCATGCTCCTGAGCCCGGAGTAGATGGCTCTGTACATCCCGATGTACTTGGTCTAGGTCTCTTACACATGCCAATGCAGCAGGAGAGGCCTCAGGTAAGGGAAGAGTCAATGGTAAAGACCTCGGGTGTAAACCGTATAGTACAAAAAAGGGGGATACCCCCGTGGAAGTGTGCAAGGAATTGTTATATGCGAATTCTGCTTGAGGCAGGGCTGTGTACCAGGTCTGTTGGAACTGAAGACAAAGGCAGCGCAAATACTGTTCAATAGTGGAGTTAAGTCTTTCACTTTGGCCGTCTGTTTGAGGGTGATAGGATGAAGAATACCTGTCATCGATTCCCAAAGAGGTAGTAAGCGCCCTCCAGAATCTTGACGTGAATTGTGTAACCCGATCAGACACAATGATGGAAGGGAGACCAAAATATCTGAAGACATTAGCCATAAACAGTCTGGCCAAACCGGAAGCGGAAGGCAACCCCGAACAAGGTAGAAAAATGGCATATTTTGTGAAGTAATCCACAACTACCCATATGGTATCATGTCCCCGTACTTCTGGCAATTCCACAATAAAGTCCATCGATACCATATGCCAGGGTTTATGAGTAACCGGTAAAGGCTGCAATAAGCCCACTGGTCTGGACCTGGCGGATATACACTGGGTACATATAGCACAGGTAGCGAGGTTAGACCACCAAGACCATCGCCGTAGAGATTCCAGTGTTTTCTTTTGACCCGGATGTGTGGCATCCACAGAATCATCTGCCCATTGGAGCGCCAATAAACGAGCCTGACCAGGAGGTATGAAAATACGCCCTTGAATGATGGGTAGACCTTGAGACTGGTCCTTATTGAGTTCCTGGACCTCTTTTGGATGTTCAATTGCCCATTGCTCAATGGTAGTACGCAAGGAGGGCTGTACCACACATCCGCAAACAACCTTGTTTGGGAGAAGCATAGGAGGCTCCGTCTTGGACGGGTCACCCTCCAAATGAAGATGTGAAAGCGTGTCCGCTGATACCTGAGCCCTGGCAGGACGATAGGTTATATGGAATTGGTATTGCGAAAAGAACAAATGCCATCTTGCCTGTCTAGCCGTGAGACACTTCATGGATTTGAAAGCCAAGAGACTTCTGTGATCAGAATACACAGTGACAGGATGACATGCTCCAAGCAAATGATGTCGCCACTCAGCGAAGGCATCCCTGATCGCCAGCAGTTCCCGTTCCGTGATGGAGTAGTTCTTTTCGTATGCTGTTCATTTGCGAGAATAGAAGGCTACGGGGTGCATTTCCCCAGTATGTGGACATTCTTGGGACAAGACTGCTCCAATAGGGGTCCCTGAGGCGTCAGCTTCCACATAGAAAGCAAGATCAGGATCATGGTGTTTAAGGACAGGTGCAGAGACAAAGGCAGATTTTAATTGGTCGAAAGCCTGTTGTGCTGCAGGTGACCAATTGTAGGGCGTTTTAACACTGGTTAGTGAAGTAAGAGGCGCTGAAAGAGCAGAGAATCCATGAATAAACCGTCTATAAAAGTTGGCGAAACCCAAGAAAGATTGGAGGGATTTAACTGTCTTGGGTGCTGGCCATTCAAGTATGGCCTTCACTTTAGATTTGCTCATACGCACCCCTTGGTTGGTGAGATCGTAATCCAGGAATTCCACCTCAGAAGCGTGGAATATGCATTTTTCAGCTTTCACAAATAGGTGATTCTCCCTTAGACATTGGAGTACAGTTTTTATATGTTGAATGTGTTCAGTAAGGGTGTGTGAATAAATCAATATGTCATCTAAGTATATGACGACATACTGATCTGAGATGTCATGAAACACGTCATTCATGAAAGCCTGAAAAGTAGCCGCGGCATTACAAAGCGCAAAGGGCATCACCAAGTATTTGTACAACCCATATTGTGTCTTGAATGCAGTCTTCCACTCGTCCCCCTCTCTCATGCACACCAGATTGTATGCCCCTCTGAGGTCCAACTTAGTGAAAATCCGTGAAGACCCCAATTGATCGAGAAGAACAGAAATCAGTGGAAGCGGATGTTGATTCCTTATGGTAACTGCATTCAAGGCTCTGCAGGGACGAAGATCGCCTTCTTTTTTTGGCACAAAGAAGAGAGGGGAGGCCGCCGGTGATTTGGACGGTCTAATAAACCCCATAGCAAGTGCTTTATGGAGGTATTCCTTTAGCACAGCGTCCTCCTTCAGGGTAAGAGAATACACCCTTCCCACAGGAATCTTTGCCCCGGGCATTAAGTCTATGGGGCAGTCGTAGATCCTATGGGGTGGTAGGGTTTCTGTCACCGGGGTCGGTGATATCTTCGTCCGACAGTGTAGATTCTGAGATCTCCCCCTCCCCCGACTCCTCACTTTCTTCTTCCTTCCAAGAACCCTTCTTTTCCTTTCTTCGTGATCGCACCTTTTTTTTATGTAGATAGGGACGACCCTGGGAGGAAGCCACCGTGCCCCCCAAGAAGGGAGACCAGGGGGCCCCTCCCCCGGGATCGAACAGGAGGGGAAAAAGCCCTTAGGCACAAAAAACCCTAGTGTTATCGTCGGGTGCCTTGGAGGAGTGGAACCAGGAATCCTTGAAGGATGAGAGCTGGTGGAAAGTGTCTGGAGGCAACACGTGGGAGTGAACCCCCCCCAAGACACAGGCAGTCCAGTAAGCGGTCCGAGGATCTGGTACACGAAGCTAGAAGTGGAAGTAACAAAACGGTAAGCAAAGGCAGTCCTGGGGAACAGGCCGGAGTCTGGTATACGGAAGGTCACAGCAAAACAATCCGGGAGGTAGGCGAGAGCAAGTCCAATGAACAAGGCAGGGAACTGGTACACGGAAGGTACGGAGCAGAGCGAGAGGAAGTAGGAAACAGAAGGACGGAGCAAGCGAAACAGACAAGAGGAAGGAAGGCGGTAAGTGAAGATGGGAAGGAGGGAGGGTAAGCAAGTTGGAAGGAGGGCAGAGGAGGCGGGCGAGTGAAACAAAGCCAAGGGAGCGAGAGAAAGGCAGACAGAACCAGCGGAAGGACAAAGGAAGAACAGCGGGGGGAGCCGGACTGGGCGCGAGGACCCGACCGGCGGAAAAGGCGAGTAACCCAGTAAGAGAGCAACAGGTAGCAAGCAACTCAGGGCTAACGGACGAAACCAGAAGCGTTGCGACGCATCCGTGACCCGGAAGTGGCTGGTTAAAACACTGAGCCGCGGAGCGCCCAACCAATGGGAACAGAAGGAAAGTGAACCCAGGAAACAGGGGGCGTGGCCGAAAGCCGCTGGCGGACGGGACTAAGTTCCGCGTCGCCAGCGGCTCCATAGACGCCAGGAACTCGGCGGCATGACAGTATGCCCCCTCCTATAAGATCCTCCCCCTGGTTTCCCTGGATGAAAGAAGTGGTACTTGCGAAGTAAGACAGGAGCATTAATGTGTGTGATGGGTTCCCAAGAGTTTTCCGATGAAGGGTAGCCCTTCCATTTAACCAAATATTCCAGCCTGCCTCTATGGTACCTGGAGTCACAGAGTTGGGCGACCTCATATTCCACCCGAGTAGAACCCTGAGGAATCGGGGCCTGTCTAACCTTATGTGCCCAAGTGTCAGCATGAAATGACTTGAGTTGAGAGGCATGGAAAATTCGGTGGACCCTTTTGAGGTTGTTGGGTAATTTCAAGCGAAAAGCCACAGGGTTGATCTTCTGTATGATCTTGTATGGCCCTAGATACTTGGGAGATAGCTTGGAGGGATGTACCCAACGAGTTAAATATCTAGTAGAGAGCATGACCCTGGTACCCACATCCCATCCTGGTACAGGTCTACAGTGTTTGTTGGCTTGAATGCAATATTGAGCTTGGGCTGACTTAAGGCCTTCCTCTACCTTCTTGTGTGTCTCTCTAAGGAGGGAGAGGGAAGAATCTACCGATGGTACGCTAGTAGAGAGGCCCCAGACAGGAAGAATGGAGCAAGGGTGAAAACCATAAGTACCAAAAGAAGGACTAAACCCCAGAGCGGTATGTGTGGAGTTATTGTGGGAGAATTCAGCTAGAGGGAGTAGCGTGCACCAGTTGTCCTGTTGGGAGTTGATGAAGCACCTTAAGTACTGTTCCAGGGTTCCGTTCAGGTGTTCAGTTTGCCCATTGGATTGCGGATGGAATCCAGAGGTGAGAGCTCTTTCGATACCTAGTCTGACACACAGTGCCTTCCAGAACCGGGAGGTGTACTGACTACCCCGGTCTGAAATTATCTTGTTAGGCATACCGTGTAACCGGAATATGTCTTGGAGAAACACTTCCACCATCTTGGTTGCAGTGGGAACACCAGGCAATGGGGAGAAGTGAGCCAATTTGGTAAATGAATCCACTACCACCATGACAAGGTGCATCCTTGACGCGGGGGCAAATCCACTATAAAATCTGTAGAGATCGTGCTCCAAGGACCCTTAGGTACAGCACTTGGTTCCAGTAGACCAATTGGTCGTTGACGGGATGACTTACTCCGCAGACAGACGATACATGACTGAACGTACCGATCTACATCCCTTCTCATCGTAGGCCAGTAGAAATGTCTTTGAAGGTATTCGAGAGTGCCAGCCACTCCCCTGTGTCCTGCAGGTTTGGAGTCATGACACCAGGCAAGTGCCGTCTTGCGGAAAGCCGGTGTGGGTAGATAGAGTTTTCCTCTGACAAGGTAAAGGCCGTTCCTGATTTCATAGGCCAGATCCTTAGAATGTCTTTCCACTTCAAAGCGACCTCCAGAGTCCTCCTGTACCTGCTTAAGGAATTTAGAAATAATTCCGATAGTTCTGGACTGGGGAAACATCCGTTCAAGAGGCGTATCTGTCTCTGGCAGGTAATCACACCGGCGGGAAAGAGAATCGGCTACAACATTCATCTTGCCGGGGATGTAGGTTATGTGGAATTCGAATTGAGCGAAGAAGTGAGCCCATCGGGCCTGTCCAGTGTTGTAGCACTTAAACTGTTTGAGAACCTGCAAGTTCTTATGATCAGTCCGAATGGTGAACGGGAACCTTCCTCCTTGAAGCAGATGGCGCCATTCTACACAGGCCGCTTTCATGGCTAGTAGCTCTCGCTCTATGACCGAGTAGTTCCTTTGACTGGTGTTTAGGGTCTTTGAGAAATAAGCCACCGGATGTTCTGTACCCTGGATTTCTTGAAGAAGCACAGCCCCTATTGCGGCTGATGAAGCGTCCGTCTCTAGGATGAAGGGTAGATGTTGGTTTGGTTGTTGTAGGGTGGGTGCAGAACAGAAGGCTTCCTTAAGATTCCCAAAACTGTCTTCCGCCTCTGCTGACCATTTGAATGGAGTTGCAGACTTCTTTAAAAGAGAGGTGATGGGTAGTATATTTTGAGAGAAATTAGGGATAAATCTCCGGTAGAAGTTTGCTAATCCCAGGAATTTCTGTATCTCTTTGACTGAGGTGGGTGAAGGCCAATCAATGATGGAAGACACTTTGTTAGGATCCATGGAGATACCGTGGTCGGACAGAATGTATCCTAGATAAGGAATGGAGGAGGCTGAAAAAACACATTTGGCGAGTTTAACAGACAAATGATTTCTCTGGAGCCTTCTGAATACTTCCCTGACATGTTCCACATGGTCTTCAGGAGTGCGAGAGTAGATCAGAATGTCATCTAAGTATACCAATGTGGTTTGGCACAGGAGATCGGAGAATAGTCTGTCCATAAACCGTTGGAATACCGACGGGGCGTTTACCAACCCGAACGGCATTACCTGGTATTCGAAAAGTCCGAATGGAGTCCGGAATGCTGTCTTCCATTTGTCTCCTTTCTGCACCCGGAGTAGGTGATAAGCATTCCTCAGGTTGAGTTTGGTGAAGATGGTAGCACCCTGTACAGCTTGTAGGATATCGGTGATCAATGGCATAGGATACCAGTCTTTTATGGTAACCTTGTTTAGTCCGCGATAATCTATACATGGCCTCAACTCCTTTGAATCCTTTTTAGAGATGAAGAACAAGGATGCCCCTGCAGGGGACTTTGAAGGCCTTATGAGCCCGTTTTCCATGTTGCTGTCCAAATATGTTCAGAGGTATTGTTTTTCTTCCAAAGACAGTGGAAACATCCTACCGAAGGGTACCAGTGCACCTGAGGTGAGATCAATGAAACAGTCTTCAGGCCGGTGCGGAGGGAGCTCAGCGGGTATCTTTTCAGTTGCCACCTCGTTGAACTCCTTCAGGTAGAGTGGGAGACAGTGTACTATTCTGACCTCGCTGCTATTTGTGGTCTTAACGGTCTCGAATCTTGGTTCTGGCAAGCATTCCGATTTGCATAGTGAGGACTGAAAACTAAGTAAGTTTCTAGACCAGTCAATACTGGGGTTGTGTCTGCGTAGCCAACAGATACCCAGGATTAATGGGACATGAGCAGCCCTGATGATATCGAATGTGATACTTTCGATATGTTGTTGGATGGACAAAGTAAGTGCTTCTGTGGTGTGAGTGATCAAACCCGAGCTCAAAGGTTCGCCATCAACTCCTTCCACCTTTTGATCTTCTCGTTTGGCTATCCTTTTCACTCCATGTCGTTCTGCCCAATGGGTATCCATGAAGTTCTCTGCTGCTCCACAGTTGAGTAGGGCTAAAGTGGTTACTTCCTTGGGGCCCACTCTGAGAGAAACTGTGAGCACCATCAACCGGGAGTCCTGAGACGTTTCAGTAGAGGATACCGAAAGAGGCGCGTAGGGACTAAGAGCAGCCCCTCGGTAATGCCTCCCAATGTTTACCGAGGGCGAGCGTTTCCCGACCTTCTGGCCGGTACCTCCGGACAATCTCTAAATAGATGTGAGGAAGACCCGCAGTACATACACAGGGAACCCTCCCTGAGCCGTTTCCTTTCTTCAGGTGTGAGCTGGGCTCTGGTGGTTCCGATCTGCATAGGTTCTTCCTTAGCGGTCCGTTGGAAGGGTACTGACGCAGGTGAGTGAGTCTCCAAGAGAGGGGGTACACTTAACCTGGTCTTCTTCTTTTCTTGACGTCTTTCCGTCATTCTGAAGTCAATTCGGAGGGCAGCTGTCAGGAGTTCAGCAAAAGACACCGGTCTTTCTATCCGGGCTAGTTCGTCCTTCAATTCCTCCCTTAAACCTCGCCGAAATATGGCATACTGAGCCTGTTCCTGCCAACCTGCCTCAGCTGCCACCTGTTTGAAAGCGGTGATGTATGTCAGTAGATCAGAATTCCCCTGACGGATGTCAAGGAGGTCCTCCGAGGCCAAGTAGGTACTCTCTGTTCGCAGAAAGGTTTGTTGAATCAGAGCCTTAAAGGCATTGTAGTTCTGTAAACCCGGGTCTGACTGGTTTACTAGAGGGGTAGCCCAAGCCAGGGCATTCCCGGTCATGTGGGTGATCATAAACCCCACCTTGGCGTGGTCTGAGGCAAAGGTCTGAGGGCGAAAGGAAAAATGAAGATTGCATGCGTCCAGGAACTCCTTAACCTTTTTAGGGGAACCATCGAACTTCCCTGATACTAGGGGAAGTGGAGGTAAATCGGTTAAAGGTCTTTCCCTGTCCGTCAGACGCTGTTGTAGGGTGGCGTTAGCTGTCTTAAGGTTCTGCATCTCCAAATTTAGACTTTGTACAGTGGCTACAAGTTCTTGTACCTGCTGTGGGGTGGCCATCTCTTTTAGGCGTCGCAAACTGTCACTGGGGTCGGTGATATCTTCGTCCGACAGTGTAGATTCTGAGATCTCCCCCTCCCCCGACTCCTCACCTTCTTCTTCCTTCCAAGAACCCTTCTTTTCCTTTCTTCGTGATCGCAGATTTTTTTTATGTAGATAGGGACGACCCCGGGAGGAAGCCACAGTGACCCCCAAGAAGGGAGACCAGGGGGCCCCTCCCCCAGGATCGACCAGGAGGGGAAAAAGCCCTTACGCACAAAAAATCCCTGTGTTATCGTCTGGTGCCTTGGAGGAGTGGAACCATGAATCCGTTAAGGGTGAGTGCTGGTGGAAAGTGTCTGGAGGCAACACGTGGGAGTGAACCCCCCCAAGACACAGGCAGTCCAGTAAGCAGTCCGAGGATCTGGTACACGAGGCTAGAAGTGGAAGTATTAAAACAGTAAGCAAAGGCAGTCCAGGGGAACAGGCCAGAGTCTGGTAAACAGAAGGTCACAGCAAAACAATCCGGGAGATAGGTGAGAGCAAGTCCAATGAACAAGGCAGGGAACTGGTACACGGAAGGTACGGAGCAGAGCGAGAGGAAGTAGGAAACTGAAGGACGGAGCAAGCGGAACAGACAAGAGGAAGGAAGGCGGTAAGTGAAGATGGGAAGGAGGGAGGGTAAGCAAGTTGGAAGGAGGGCAGAGGAGGCGGGCAAGTGAAACAAAGCCAAGGGAGCGAGAGAAAGGCAGACAGAACCAGCGGAAGGACGAAGGAAGAACAGCGGGGGGAGCCGGACTGGGCGCGAGGACCCGACCGGCGGAAAAGGCGAGTAACCCAGGAAGAGAGCAACAGGTAGCAAGCAACTGAGGGCTAACGGACGAAACCGGAAGCGTTGCGACGCATCCGTGACCCGGAAGTGGCTGGATAAAACACCGGGCCGCGGAGCGCCCAACAAATGGGGACAGAAGGAAAGTGAACCCAGGAAACAGGGGGCGTGGCCGAAAGCCGCTGGCAGACGGGACTAAGTTCCGCGTCGCCAGCGGCTCCATAGACACCAGGAACTCGGCGGCATGACAGTTTCAGCCATGCCCTTGTCAAACACATCTAGGAAGTCGGCGTAGTCTGTTGGAACAGATGGTGAGGCGACAGTAGAAATAGCTCCGATGTGCAGGGAAGAAAATGCAAGAGCATTAATAGGAGTATTCTGAATAATACCATGTAAGGGCGTGGACTGGAGGTTACATACAGTAGAAGGGAACTGTATCTGGTGTGTGACCCAGTCGATAACAGGGTTGTGGAAACAAAGCTATGGAATACCTAGAATGACCCTATATGCTGGAGCCTTAATAACGTCAAATGTAATGGTCTCGGTATGTCCTTCCTTGGTGCACATGAACATGGGCACCGTCTGATGGGTGACCATTCCAGAAACGAGGGTAGAACCGTCTACTGAATTGACTGTCTCAGGTTGTTTCTTGAGAAACAAAAGGATCCCTGCTACTGAGACGAAACCATGGTCAATGTAGTTGCCCGTGGCTCCTGAATCAATAACGGCCTGGGCCTCAATGGATGGTCCAGGAGTTAAAGAAAATGTGACAGAAAGATGGATGAGTTGAGACGGTCCAAGATAAGGTGAGTCCTGATTTGGACCTCCCGACATGGGGACTCTGTCTACTGTCGGGATTTGGCGTTTCCCGCCTTTCTTTTGGGCATTTTTTAGGCAATCTGGTAATAGATGGTCAGAGGCACCACAGTATATACACAGATTGTGGGACCCTCGAGACTCCCGTTGAGCTGGCGTTAAGTACTTCTAACAACACAGATTTGCATGGGTTCGGGGAGAGGCAGAGGTGCCGAGACCGCTTCTGAGGCCTGTTGTACGGGTGTGGCCTTCTTTTCTCCACGTCTTTCTGCCTTTCGGGTGTCGATTTATAGCACCAAGTCGAGCAACTCCCCAAAGGCTGTTGGCACCACGGGAATAGTGGGCAAAATATCCTTAAGTTCATCCAAAAGTCCTTGATAGAACACTGCCACTTTTTCTCCTCGGGCCAGTCGGTTTCCGCCGCCAGCTGGTTAAACCGGGCGAGATAAAACAAAAAGGAAGAATTGCCTTGTCGATGTTTGAGTAGCTCTAAATCCGTGGCTTGGGTAGTGTATCTGGTATCAAACACCTTGCTCATCATGGAAAGAAGAGCATCGCAATTGTACAGTACATGACTATTGGACTCAAGCAGGTGATTGGCCCAGGCTGCGGCAGTACCACCTAAATGAGAAAGAACAAAAGCCGCTTTGGTGGTGGAAGTGGGAAGGGAGGTAGGACGGCATAGGAAATGCAATTTGCACTGATTAATGAACGTCCTGTATTTTTTGGGATCTCCCAAAAACCTTTCCGGAGGAGCCAATGGGAACTGGGTTGTATGCAACATAGGAGCACTTTCTTGAACGGGTGCTGGAAAACCAGACCCAGAAGCCATAGCACCAGCGCCTGCCTCTGCTGCTGGAGTAGTGACGAGAGACTGAATTGCATCCATGCGTTGGCGCAATGCTTCTTGTGCATTTGTCAGGTCAGTCCAGAGATCCGTAACCATCTGCACAATTTGGTTTAAAGCATTGGTAGTCTCAGTCGACATCTTTCAAGGCTGCTAATTCTGTTACTCACCGAGCCGGAAGGTGTGCGTGACCCCAACCAGGATCGAGATGTAGGATGAGGCGTAGATGTCTCCAGAAATCCAGGTCCCCTGATTTCAAAGAATCAGGCTTCCTCTTAGAGAGGGGCTCTTTTTCACGATGTACCACTCTGATATTTATGTAAGAACAGACAGCGCATTCTATAATGCAAAAGAGCAGGATTGAGCGCACCACCAGATCAATGCTGCAAGAGATACAGAAAGGTTTGAGTATTATGCCTGACTTGTGTTTTAAATTATTACTATTTAACACAATAGAACTGCCGGTACCTGAGGTAGTGTATGTGAGTAGATCTGAGAGGGAATCCTGTACCAGTTTCAATAAGGGACACAAAATCCAAATGGTGGATCACAACAACAGGATAAAATAATAAAGTGGGAAGGTTAGTATAGGGAGGACAACCCTAACGGCACGAGGGATGCACTAGGGCCGAGTTGGTGCATGTCCTGGAAAGCATTTGTAAATGCGCTTCAGTAGAAAAGACAAACAGTCTCCCAGGATGCGAACACAGTTAATCAGGTAATTGGAGCAAAGGCAATCCTTGATATGCAGAACTGGTAGGATGGGACTTATACTTCC
The DNA here is from genome assembly GCF_040938575.1 of Ambystoma mexicanum. Taxonomy (NCBI): domain Eukaryota; kingdom Metazoa; phylum Chordata; class Amphibia; order Caudata; family Ambystomatidae; genus Ambystoma; species Ambystoma mexicanum. Next base: position 1,223,370,808 of record NC_090930.1, on the reverse strand, counting down.
AAATATATGATTCAGATCTAACAGGAAGAAAAGGACCAACCAGGATACCACTTATGCTATTAGTGAAATTCCCAGGCGTCGCGCTGAAGCAGATCTCAGCAGGTCTTAATCGCAGAGCCGGACTCAGATGGAAAGCAGAGGCGCTCGTGCAAGTGTAAGTTGTATGAGAGCTGGAGTCCAATTTTGAGCGGAAGTGAAGCGCCACAGAACCAGTAGAACTGAAGGTTGAGCGGGGAGGCTCCTGCGGTTTTACGGCAGTAAAAGAAAACTGCACATGAATAGAAAAGGCTGTGGCAACAAGTCCATATCCAGATAAGCAGAAACAGAGTACAAAGCCAAGGTCTGGTAACGAGAGTTCAAAGTCAATAAGGTTCACGGAGGGTAATCCGAGGAAGGCAAACAGTGCCGTAGGCGGGCAACAAAAAGGCACGTAGTAACGTACAATTAGCAGCAACGAAGTTCCCGCAGCTGAAGGCTTTAAGGAACAAAGGGGCGTGGCTTCCGTGTAAGCGAAGCACGTCCGATCAGCTGACTAGCATGTTTACGTGACCTGAACAGTTTCCAAGGCAACTTGTAACAATGCCAAAGCGGATTCCATGGTCGGGAAGTTCTTCGTAAGAAAGCCCTTTGCTGCCGTAGTGTAACAGCTGGTGGACCCTGCTCTCCTGTTCCTTTGACTGGATTACCCAGGATCCTTACCGCAGCTCTGCTGATCTTAAAACCACTTGCTATAGCGAAAGTGAAGCGAAAGTGAAGTGAAAAGTGTTTGGCGGTGTTCGGCAGAGGGAGTTGGAGGTCCAATTACTTTGCGAGGTACGTCGGGTCTGCGGCTGAGTCAGCCTACTCGGGCCATCCTCAAGTAGATAAACCTTGTGTTAGACAAGCTGAAATAAGTTTAACCAACTTCTGCCCCAATGATCCCCCTGCCCTTCTCACCCCCCTGCCTACACCCTCTGTCACTACGAGGAAGCCGCCAACTGCCTGTACTGTTTTGCTCCGGGTTGGCGGATATGGGTCTCTGGGGCTCGGGGGTTGAGTTTGCTTGGTCTTCCCCTCCAGCCCAAGGGTGACAATTTAAGGCATGCCTTTTCCACACACAATCACCAATACCCAGCTACATAGCCAGCGACAAACACTGCCAGTGTCTTCCCGATCAGAGCCAGCCCGGATTGTGTCTGCCCCCTTCTTTATGAGTCTGCCTGCCTCTTGGGGATTGTGTTAGTGTTGACACTGCCTTTTGTTCTTTCTATTCACTAAACTGGGTAAAAGTCTATTCATTTTCCCTCCTGCATTGAGGCTCCGGTCATCAAATCTTCTATTGACAGAATTCTGGATAGGGTGCCTCCCTTACACTGCGAGCCAATGAGAACCAACAAAGTTCACGTTCACCGTATGACCCTCTGCAGTGACACAAGGGCACAACCGAAATGAGCTTGCAGCCCCGTAAACAGTGAGATTCTCTTAAGAGCCGCTCCTTCCAATAAAAAAAGTGACAAGAGCACAACCATCTGAGGTGGACCTGACTCAATCCAAAATAAATTCCTTTTTTGGATCAGCAGTGGCCCTTCCATTGACTCAGGCAGGACGTGTTTCCATGGGTAAAACACTGGATAACAGAGAGGAAGATCTCACTGATTGTAACATTTGTTAGACAATAATGGCTCTCTGCTAAAACTATGTAAGGGCATACAAGAAATCTCTATGGCACTTATGTACTTTGCCCAAGACAATATGTTTCCTACAAACCTTTCTTGTACCCTGGATTTAGATCAATTCATAATAACCCAGGCAAAATTTGCATGTGAAGCCATCTTCAGAAGCCTTGGAAGCCAAGATCGAGACGCTATTACAACTGTGGGCCAGCACTGCTGAGGAGCAATTAGTTTTAACAGAGGGCCTGCTGAAAATCCTGGAGGCCCTGTCTAAATTAACAACCACTCGTGTTCCCAGGAAAACTCTGAATCTCTTTAAAAGGGGGGTGACCAGTAAACAGGATGCCCCTCTACAATTCATCAAACAGACACCTGCTATACGATTGGCACCTAACTTCATCCCACATACCTTGGTTTTGGACCCTCCCATCCTAAGGGCCATGTATTCACCATATAGAGATGTGCCCCCGCAAGACACAGGGTATGCAGTGGCAGACTCGGAAAGCGGACTTTGGAGGCAATATGTGCTAAACTCTCTATGCTCAATAATTTGCTGATTCCTTCTCCCCCCGCCCACAAGCCTCAATTCAAACAATGCAAGAAGAGGTCTTTGCAACAGCAATCAATACAATCTAAACCTGGTAAATACAAATCTACCCTCAGGAGTAAAGCTCACCCACAAGCGCGGCAAGTGAGGGGTAGAATTGTTTTAAAGGATACGGGTAATGGAGAATTGAAGAGAGCGAAGCTACATGGTCCTCTGGATGGATGGTTGTCCTTTCTTTCACGGTAACAGGGCATTGACTCTAAGTCAGAGATGGTGGATCCATCCTTGAGCGCTAAAGTGGTCCCTTCTCGCTTCACTCAGCAAATAAGTACGGCACCCAATGTCCACTCCTCTTCAAGAGCAGTTTCCAAGCAACCTACAGTCTTGCCTCTCCGACCTCTTTCTCTCCCTCTTCACCTCCCTTTCACTACCACTAATTGCCTGCATAATCTAACTATGACTCAGTGTGCCTGTAACAGAGCCCCGAGGGATCACTTGAAAGATCAGGCCTTGCCCCCACTGGGAATTTATCTGGATGTAACAAGAAGCCAGACCATGGCCCTTTCTTTACCCCACCAAATACCAAAGCAGGTTTCCTGGCTGGACAGAGTGGTGATGCTTAGACCTAAAACTACTCCTAAGAAAGTGAATAGGATGGATCATATTCAAAGATCTTGTTCACATCAAACTTGTGGAACTAAATCCTCTGACCAATAGTCCCTTTCTGAATCACACCTGGTCACATCGTGCTCTGAAACACATGTGTATGAGCACAATGCAAAATAACTATCATATCATATCATATCATCTCATATCATATCATATACTAGAGATTTTGCACCTGGTACCTAACTTGTGCACAATCTCATCTAGGGATATACTCAAATTGGAACTAATCGCTGTAGGCAGTATGGTCAATTGGTCCCTGATAACCTTCATCTCCCCGTGGGGGAAGAGCGGATCTGTAAACATGCCCAAGCCCTTTTACATCTGGGTTTTGAAATAAGGGTTTTCCATCCCGCCAAACAAATTCACCAACACAAGGCCACCACCCATGGATTGTCTCGACCACAAGGGTTAAAACAGTGGGATAGCCTACCAGCCCTCCTTCCGAGACAGCAGGGTCAATGGCTTCAAGTGGGTGACTCCAGGCATTGATGCCCTACCGTCCAGAGGTTAAATAAAGTTGGATTGCTATCTTGGGATACCAAGGGGCATAGCTATTTTTTACACAACCTGTCATCCCTGGCAGACCTAATGTGTGTCGAATGCTTTTGCCTACAAAAGACCTGGCTTGGTTCGCCTTTTGAATTAGATGTCTACTCACTCTCTTTTTGATTATCAAGCCCTCTGGAGAGGGGTCGCCCTAAAAGTGAAGGCCATCTTTGATTCTTCTGAGTTCACTCCCCACAGAAGGCACGAAAAACCTGGGTGTCCAAGTAAAAAATATATGGCTAGGCCAGAAGACCGTGATAGCCATGGTATACAATCCCCCTGGGGCTGAAACATCGGCTGCTTTGATTGATGTAATGGCTGTTTTTTTCGTGAGTGGAGTTTTCACAACCTAGGGGTTGAATAATACTTACAGGGGACTTCACAATGCTGATCACAGGAAACACACACCAGTGGACAAGAAGTGGGGAAGTGAGGCTTCGGAGGTGGGGCTTTGGAGGGCTGAATTAGCTGAGTTTGAGCTATTGCCTTTGGGTACCAGGGAGGCTCAAAACCAATATACGTGGTCCATTGGCCTGTATAGAAGTTATATAGATTTCATCTTTACCAACCCCAGCGTTGCCCCCTGTCCCCCGCACTCTCAATGAAACCCTCTGCGGTGATTGATCATGTGGTGCTCTTTATGAGCTGTGATGCTTGGCCCCAACCTCCCGTGACCAGACTAACATACAATCCTTTCGTTAACATCCAAGGTAACAGGTTGCGGTGGACAGTGGTCAGTATGGAGAGATGTAATGAGGCTTTAGTGCATTCTGGCCTTGACAATGGTGATATTTTCTCAAACTGTAAGGCTGATTTAGGGGAGCTATGCTCCTTGTTCTGTCCCACTGACTTCAGACACATCCTTAATTATAACAGAATGGGTAGCCCTGGCAGAGTCTCTGACTGGGACATCTGGAAAATGAAAAGGGATTTAAACAGGGTTGTATGTAGGGCAATTAGAAACGGTCACCTCAATGGGACTGAGAAATCCCAAGTTATTTCTGCTGTGAGAACCAAGTACAAAAACTGGCTCAAAGGACACAGAGTTTATAAGTCAAACGCAGGCTGAACATGTATAAATCGCCTTATAATGACCCATGACTCTAAAAGATGTTGGCATCTCATTCGGAGTCATGGATTGGGCGTGGGCGCTGGGGAAGTGGTGGGAATCCTGGTGGTCCAGTGGGCCTTGCATATAACAAAGTTGTATGGTGGTGAAGTTGCATCCACAGTGGGTGAAATAAGGGACATAATGGAGGACTCCTTCGTAAGCAGGCACATTCGGGGCTCAGATCTGTTATCCTCCATTATGAACTCTAAGGTATCTAGGGCCACATGTGAAGCCATCTTCAGAAGCCTTGGAAGCCAAGGTCGAGGCACTATTACAACTGTGGGCCAGCACTGCTGAGGAGCAATTACTTTTAACAGAGGGCCTGCTGAAAATCCTGGAGGCCCTGTCTAAATTAACAACCACTCGTGTTCCCAGGAAAACTCTGAATCCCTTTAAAAGGGGGCTGACCGGTAAACAGGATGCCCCTCTACAATTCATCAAACAGACAACAGACAAACTGCTAAACGATTGGCACCTAACTTCATACCACATACCTTGGTTTTGGACCCTCCCATCCTAAGGGCCATCTGTTCACCATATAGAGATGTGCCCCCGCAAGACACAGGGTATGCAGTGGCAGACTCGGAAAGCGGACTTTGGAGGCAATATGTGCTAAACTCTATATGCTCAATCATTTGCTGATTCCTTCTCCCCCACCCACAAGCCTCAATTCAAACAATGCAAGAAGAGGTCTTTGCAACAGCAATCAATACAATCTAAACCTGGCAAACACAAATCTACCCTCAGGAGTAAAGCTCACCCACAAGCGCGGCAAGTGAGGGGTAGAATTGTTTTAAAGGATACAGGTAATGGAGAATTGAGGAGAGCGATGCTACATGGTCCTCTGGATGGATGGTTGTCCTTTCTAAGTCAGAGATGGTGGATCCATCCTTGAGTGCTAAAGTGGTCCCTTCTTGCTTCACTCAGCAAATAAATACAGCACCCAATGTCCACTCCTCTTCAAGCGCAGTTTCCAAGCAACCTACAGCCTTGCCTCTCCTACCTCCTTCTCTCCCTCTTCACCGCCCTTTCACTACCACTAATTGCCTGCATAATCTAACTATGACTCAGTGTGCCTGTAACAGAGCCCCTGAGGGATCACTTGAAAGATCAGGCCGGGCCCCCACTGGGAATTTATCTGGATGTAACAAGAAGCCAGACCATGGCCCTTTCTTTACCCCACCAAATACCAAAGCAGGTTTCCTGGCTGGACAGAGTGGTGATGCTTAGACCTAAAACTACTCCTAAGAAAGTGAATAGGATGGATCATATTCAAAGATCTTGTTCACATCAAACTTGTGGAACTAAATACCCTGACCAATAGTCCCTTTCTGAATCACACCTGATCACATCGTGCTCTGAAACACTTGTGTATGAGCGCAATGCAAATAAACTATCATATCATATCATATCATATACTAGAGCTTTTGCACCTGGTACCTGACTTGTGCACAATCTCATCTAGGGATATACTCAAATTGGAACTAACCACTGTAGGCAGTATGGTCAATTGGTCCCTGATAACCTTCATCTCCCCGTGGGGGAAGAGCGGATCTGTAAACATGCCCAAGCCCTTTTACATCTGGGTTTTGAAATAAGGGTTTTCCATCCCGCCAAACAAATTCACCAACACAAGGCCACCACCCATGGATTGTCTCGACCACAAGGGTTAAAACAGTGGGATAGCCTACCAGCCCTCCTTCCGAGACAGCAGGGTCAATTGCTTCAAGTGGGTGACTCCAGGCATTGATGCCCTACCGTCCAGAGGTTAAATAAGGTTGGATTGCTATCTTGGGATACCAAGGGGCATAGCTATTTTTTACACAACCTGTCATCCCTGGCAGACCTAATGAGTGTCGAATGCTTTTGCCTACAAAAGACCTGGCTTGGTTCGCCTTTTCAATTAGATGTCTACTCACTCTCTTTTTGATTATCAAGCCCTCTGGAGAGGGGTCGCCCTAAAGGAGGTCTCTGTATAGGAGTGAAGGCCATCTTTGATTCTTCTGAGTTCACTCCTCACAGAAGGCACGAAAAGTCCTGGCTGTCCAAGTAAAAAATATCTGGCTAGGCCAGAAGACCGTGATAGCCAAAGGGTTGTATGTAGGGCAATTAGAACCGGTCACCTCAATGGGACTGAGGAAGCCCAAGTTATTTCTGCTGTGAGAACCAAGTACAAAAACTGTCTCAAAGGACACATAGTTTATAAGTCAAACGCAGGCTGAACATGTATAAATCGCCTTATAATGACCCATGACTCTAAAAGATGTTGGCATCTCATTCGGAGTCATGGATTGGGCGTGGGTGCTGGGGAAGTGGTGGGAATCCTGGTGGTCCAGTGGGCCTTACATATAACAAAGTTGTATGGTGGTGAAGTTGTATCCACAGTGGGTGAAATAAGGGACATAATGGCAGACTCCTTGGTAAGCAGGCACATTCGGGGCTCAGATCTGTTATCCTCCATTATGAACTCTAAGGTATCTAGGGCCACGGCCCGAACGGGCTCTGCAATTTGATACTAAAGGGAGACCCAGAATGGTGGGCACAATTTTTAACCACGTTATCGAACCAGTTATATGGCACTGGGGTCATCCCACCCTCATGGAAATCCTCCATCCTCATCCCAGTTCATAATAAGGGACCCCGTAACAATCCTTCCAACTTTAGGTTACTGGCAATGCTTGATTGCAGCTCTAAGCTTTTTGCCAATCTCCTACTGGAGCTTCTTACCTATTGCCTATTAAGTGGGTTGCTGGACTACTTAGTCTATATGTTCCCTACTAACTCTCATCTCCGATACCCAACTTTATCCTGGAGAGGCTCTATACCTATGCTTCATTGACTATTCAGCTACCTTTGATAGCTTAATTAGAGTGAAACTTTGGTCAAAGCTAGAAGCATGGTGTATAGACACATCACTCCTTTATTTCTTTTAATCTCTTTACAGTGACACAAAGGTTATGGACAGATTATCCCAGGAGGGAGTTCTGTCGGGTTCCATTAATATGACACAGGGTTTGAAACAGGGGTGCCCTTTGGCCCCCTTATTATACAATCTATATACATCAGAGCTCCCAGGAATTCTCAGCAAACCAAGAATCTTCCTCTGCAACATGGAAAGATCAAAGATCAATCTCAATTGCCTTCTATGTGCAGATGACACAGTAATCATTGACCGTACCCTGCTTGGATTGCAACAACCTTAACACTTTTGCCTCGGAAAATGGTCTTCTACCCAACCCAGCCGAAACAAAAATAATGATTTGTGTGAAGGAAGCCTATGGTGCACCATCATTTGTTTGAAGCCTGGGGGGACTAAAGCTGGAGCAAGTAATTGAATATCGATCAGACCATGCTTATCCCTGCAGGTTCTTGGCACATGGATAATGCAATAGGCATGGGCCAAATGGCTGTCCCTCAAAAGAGTTATTGACTCTCAGAGAGGGGGGTTAATTGGAAGCTAAAATCACAGCCTACTGGGCCTCGGTTATTCCGAGTATCCTCTATGCCTTGGAGGTGTTTGCCTTCAGGGCAGTGGGTTGGCTCCTTAGATTGGAAGCAAAAATGTTGCGCTCACTACTTGGAGTTTAGGGGAGTGTTCGGTGGAGGCTATTCGGCTGGAGTTGGGTCTTTCTTTCTTATTAATTCTTTGGAAGTCGTCAGCTATTACATTCTGGGCCAAGATGTACTATGACAATCCGGAGGTCCCTTCACTAATGGGTCAGGCGGTGCCTCACTCAAAGAGTTTCTCAAAGAGCACAGGCTGGCAAATCACTTAATGGTTGAGATGAGCATAGACATGGCTGGATTTTTATCTGTGCAGGATTGAGAGGAAATTAACCTGTTTGGATGCAGGCCTATCCGTGGACCATCTACTGACTTTGCAAGTTTGAGGTCTATTCCAATCAGGCCTTTACACTCGGCCTTCCAAAATCTTATATGACAAAGTTGAAAACACAGGGGCATTGGTGGGTGTACCTAGAGTCGAAAGACTATGTAGATTGTGTGGGAAGCAATTAGAGACCATCTGCCATATGCTGACCCATTGAGAGGCCCTGAGATTAGAGAACAACAAAGCCTACAGTGAAGTTTGGAAGTTTGCTCTTGTACCTCTAAGCAATTTTGGGCTACAATCTTTGCCGCTGAAGCTCTGACAATAGCAGCTCAGACTTCCATGTTTGGCAGAGAGCGGCTAAGAAACTGTCCGTGGCCCCATAGGTTGTTGAGGTTGATTATGCTCTATTAATGTGGTATACCTATTTTTAAATTACAGTACCTCCAGTAGGAGGTCTCCAGAACATTTTATGATATTTATGCTATGACAATTTTGTTCATTTTTAACTATTTGATATGTATGATGATTCATGATTTGTTTTAGACTGTATGATTTAGTTTTTTTGCATATCTAATATGAAATGGTTTTAAATGTAACAAGAGACACTTAATAAAAAAAAATAGCACTCCTCCCCCCATCAAGTTACAGGATATAGGGTGATGGCTTTCTCCAGGGGAATAAAACTCAAGGCCTTTGAAGTTTAACCATAAACTCCATGACTCTACCTGAACCTTTTGTTCAGGGAGAAGTCCTTCCAAAGCTAGACAAATGGTACTCATTAACCACTCCATTTGTCATTGAGCCTATCCAAATGCTTTGATATACAGAATTGATAAAGAGCCCCCCCCCACCCTCTCTCAAGTAACAACCCCCCCCCATTATTGTAGAAGGAAGTACTTCACACTTTTGGAGAATGGGAGTCTGCCTCAAGCGATAGAAAGGTCCTGGAATCTTTCAAAATTGTGTGATTGAATCATAAATGTCCCTGCTAGCTATGTACTTCAAAGGACATAGCACTGTGGCAACTAGCATTCTCAGGACTCATACATGCCCCAGCCCTGAGCTCAAAGAACTGAAAGAGATGTTCTGTTACCATCAGGAAGAACTGCAGATACCACATAAGAGATAAAAAACATATTTTTAATTTTAAAAATGGAATCACAAATCTTCAGGCCGAAACGTTCTATTAACATTCATTTAATTATGTAGATTAGTTGAATATGGATATCTTCACGCAGGAACGGTGCAGGCCAATGTGTTATATATCCTAGTGTACATGCCGCAAGACTATTATTATGAGATAGACATTTTATTTTTGTACATACAAGTTTTGGAAGGAAACATGTAAAAATCTGTAACACATTTTGGTTCTGGACTGCCCCAGGACAGGACAAAGATGGAAATATTATGGATATTTCTCCTCTGTGAAAGAGATAGTGAGCTTAAGACCCCCCTTGTTTTTGGACATCCATCATTTGTCATGCTGAGATAAAAATCCTGTACCTCTAAAGTCCACTTCTTTTCTCCAAGGGAAAGTTCCCTTTACAGGAGTCTCCTTTGTGGTGGTTCCCCCCTGACCTAACCGAAATCCCCTACCCTTTCTTAAGCATGCAACCTTGTTGAGGCCTGGGACTGTTGAGTACTCAGGGACTTCTCAGATACAATGCTACCTGAGCTCTGGGAGGAGTGGTGGAAAACACATTCACTTTCACTGCATCCCAACTCAGATAAATGGTTACTTGAGATGGAGGCCCAACACTGCTGCTGGCCTCTGGGGAATCTTCCGGCCCTCTAACCTCCTGAATCACCTGGAGGCTTTTCAGCAGTTCAGATTTTTAACTGTACTGCCTTGAGGGAGACCCCTCTCTTTAAATAGTTTGCACAAGGCACTTGTTTTCAGGGTCTATGCAACACATATGTCAAGTTCCATTGTGCAATTAAAAAATGCTTTGGCGGTGAAGCTAACTTTATATGGATGCTCTTATTTTGGATGAGTAAGCTATTGGCATAATCTGCTTCAAATCGCAACCGCTGCCCACCAGTGAGACAAACAGACTTCCGGCCTGCAGGAGTACAAAGATGAACTGAGACTTAAGTGCCCATTCAGCCCTCAGACTTCTACAAACCAAGAGCCAACTCAATCATAAAGGGAAAAAGGCACAGTTAAGAGATATACCTCATTCGTCGTTTGTGGTAACATGGGCTGAGGACATGCTATAATATCAAGAGGGCTGTGAATGTGATTCAGTAGCAACCTAAACTGTAAAGTATGAAAGTCCAAAATAAAGGAATGTTCAATAATATATATATATATACTTTAATTAAATACACCATTTGTGATAATAATTAAATAGAAATCACTTCACAATACCTACCCTTGAGGAAAGAACACAGGATAAGCAAAGATAGCAAGATGCAGCACTCTGAGTATTGAATCATGGGTGAAAGGCAAAATGACTTAACCAGTCTCTAGGGCCCAGAAAATGACCAAAGGTGTATTTAGCAGTCAATAATACCTTGTTGCATTTCTTGGTGGTCTGACAGTGTCTAACCAGGCTTCAAGCTGCTGTGCAAGTAGTTTGAGCCAAGTTTGGGTGCAAGGAGTCCTGTTGATCCAAATGGTGAGCTTGTGTCCAGCTGGGGTGAATACGAAGGTTCAGAGCAGTTTGAACGAGGCGTTGGAGCAATGCAGGTTGTTGTGCTGCTCAGGATCAGTCCAGGGTTGTGTTGATTCAAATTTTGATGTAAGCTCTGTGTAGGATCTACGAGTGACTCTCCCATGCTTTGAGATTAGAAGGTCTTTAACTATTTGAAGTGGTGATCCTGATGATACAGTGTGTGGTTCAATGAAGCGTTAGTTCGAGTTCGAGCTGGGTCAAGTCATTTAAGTCACTGTTGGTTTGAATCAGTGAGTGAAACTTCAGCGGATTGAGTTGGGATCCAACGATAGTCAGTCGATTGGAGCTCAGTGGGTAAATGACTCTGTGAGGTACGTTGTGGCATGATTCCAGATTCAGGCACACTGGTTCAAAGAGTTTGATTGAGTACCAAATGAAGCCCTGACAGGTCCTAGTGTGGAGAACCCATTTCAAAAGCAGTTGGGCTGGTTTGATGCAATGGAAAAAGGGATCCTGGCTATCCTGTCTCTCAAGGTGCTATGCATCCAATCCAGGGATTCAAGGAGAAGATTGGTCCTTGTTCCCAGGTTTCCAAACATGGGGGAGGATGGCATACCACATCTGGGTTCCTTTAGCACTGTGGTACCTGGTGCCATTTTGGCTGTCAGAGAAGCAAGTCGTGTCCTAGCAGCAGTTCACCCCTACTGGTCTCTGGGGATTGTTTGTGTACAGGGGTTCCTTCTGCCTTGGGCACTCAGTCTTCACCTAACTGACGGAGGACTTTGGAAAGATCAATTTGCCCAATAGACTTCCAATGAATGGTTCCTTATGCATGTGTCTGACAGTGATTCAAAGAAGGAGTGGGAGACCCTTATTAAAAGTAAAAAGTCCACAAGTGATTGGACTGAAGCTAGCCTGATTTAGGTGACTAGTCCCTGTTCTTAGAACAAGTGAACATTTCCTTCTGACATCACACTCAAGGTGCCTTGGGCTACAGGAAGTAGAGGAGACAGGAAAGAGAGATAGAAACAGAGATAAATAAGGTAGTATAACCTTCCTGTTGCTTTAAAGGGCTCCATCTGTGTACATTAATCCTGCCCCTTCTTTTTGAGTACAATCAAAGGCCTTTAGATACACAGCACCGTGGTGTGAGGATACCTCTGTTGAGAATAGATGCACCGTTAATTCCTTTTGCCAGGTAATTCTGTAGAGTGTCTGGGCCTCATTACGAGTGAGTTGGTCCGGAAATAGCGGTGGCGGTCTGACCTTGTGGGTTTAACACCACCCGCCTGCAGTCGGACGTGGAAACACCGACACCATGACAAGATGGTGCCGATGTTCCTACTTCTCCACTTCCATGGAGTCCCATGGGTCCTATGGGACTCTATGGGAATGGGGATTTACAGAATTCCTCCTCCGGAATTACCGGGTCACTGGGGTTGTAATGCCCCAGTGATTCCGGGAATCACGGAGGTGGTATGGTAATCCAAGTCCGTCGGTAACCTGCCGGAATTTCCGGCACGGTTACCGCCGGACTCGTGATGAGGCTCTCTGAATCTCTGGAGAAGTTGTTACCGGCCCTCACAAAGGAACAAACAGATGCAATTCCTAGGCTATAGTCCTGCCAGCAGTGGCAAGGTCCAGCCTTTCTGGGGAGAATGAACATACTCCTTTCACAGCTGAGCTTGGCACACACGGCTGACACCAAATGGATATCAAATTGCTGTGGCTCTAATGAGAAATGCCATCCCCATATCCTAACTCAGGTATGGTTTACGTTTAAAAATGTGTCTGCCACTAGGACAGTAAGGCGTGACATAGGGTCACCAGGTATGCAGTGGAGCTAGAGAATTGCTGGCTCAATAGACAGAAAACACCTGAAGATATAGAAATGAACAACAGGGTTTTTATTTTACACTAACAGAGAACGAGACACATTTACAAACTGCGCCGTAGCGCTGAAGATATGCATGAATGAGCACATTGAGGTCTGCATATTTGTGGGTTAGTAAGCAGAGTGACAAACAGTATTTTCTACATGTATTGTTTCAAATGATAATACATTTAACATTGTCACTAAGACAGTACACTCATAGTTATAGGATATTGGTACATGGTTGCACGTCTCAAATGCAGCCTCTGTCCTGCAGAGACGTCATGTCACAGCGCTGTCAGATGGGCAACTTTCACCTCTGAACCTGTTCTGTGCTGAGGTAGAGCGGCACTGCATCTAAGGATACTGATGCAGCAGGGCACGGGTATACACTATGTTTGTGGCATAGAGCTTGTTCAACAAACATAAAAAAAAGCCAGGGATTCTACTCCATTGCCAGATAGTAATTCCTCAAATTACCACAGTAGTCGTGTTTAGGACCACATGGTTACTTTTATGGAAGACACATTTGGCTTGATGCTGGATACAGGAAATATATTTGGTGATGTTGGTATGTATGGTGATTTGCTTAGTGAGAACCCAGCTGTCAGGTCACAGCACTCTGCTAGAGCAGGAGTGGTCGCTGATCAGGTAAGGAGGCTGCAACATATTCTGTGAGCAGCGTCTACTAGTAATCCTGTTCGCTCAATCTTAAACTCATGAAATGTGCAGACAAATATATTGTGTACTGCTAACAGCCACCATTACTAGGCTCTTTTTCATTAAATGATAGTAAATGAGCAGAGGTTCACATTGGGTTTAGAGTTGAGCATTAAGCTATTCATGAAAACAAATGTTTCAACTCACCTTCTCATTGTTCAGAGAGAGTATTCCAGAAGGTCAGTGCCTGTGCAGAGAGAACACAAAGTCCTTGTTTACAGACTGTACATAATTTGAGGAAATTCAATGGGTAGACTTAAAGCAAGGAGCGATAGACAAACTGATTATAATGTTTAATCAGCCGTGAATATTTTACATATAAGGAGAAAGTAGAGGTGCCTGCACACAAAACCCATTTAAAACATAAGAATCAGTAAAGAACACGGGAAAATAGCACACATATTTAAGCAGGATATGGGAGACATCAGAAGACCAAAGATTGATAAACCAAAATATTTGCCTGTCATATGACAAGTGAAACTTCAAATTGAACCTCCAATCATCCCACCACTTCCAGCATTAACAATATGTGGCACAAAACCAATTTGCCCTCGAATGAAAACTAAAGAACAAAATAAACACTGTTTTATGAAGTATACGGTCACTGTTGTGTTCTTAAATCAATCATCAACAGGGGTAACCGATTGCAGCTGAGGCATCCTAAAAATGTTCATCTTTCATTAAATCACAAAAGCAGAAACAAAATGAGGTAATATAGACACATGACTAAGGCGGGTGCATACACTAAGGAAAGAGCAGGGGCTCATATTATTTGCTTAGCTGTATTTGCATCCCCATATACAGCAATCCTAAGACACAGGAACAACGAAGATCAAACCATAATCTTAATTAAAATGATTCCTGACGTTCCAACTCCAGTGTCTTCTGTGATGCACACATGTATGTTATGTGACTGTCTTCTGACATCATCATCAGCTGCCCTGCAGTGGCAGGAGGAAAGGTCAACAGTAACATGCATTCTTGAACACAGCTTTTGGAACTCAAGTTCCAACAAGCAGAAGTTGCTTTTTAACCGTCTGCACCACAGGGTCAAACTATTATAACTGTGTAACCCAGCAGTCTGTTGGAAAGTGCTATTATCTAAACATAAGCAGTGCCTGATTCTAACATGGTGGCTGCCGAGGTTAAATAATGTGCATCAAACAGCATTGTATGTAATATTATTGTCAGCTTGGTGAGCAGGGCTGGCATGGCTGTACCCATAACAGTCTTGTGGAGAACAGCCCAGAAAGATCTTTGATCCCCCTGAACAGGCTCAACACCTTCCTTCAGGGAACCGGAACCCTCCCCATAAGCAGATGCAAGTGGTGTAACGCTTGTTGTTGCTCCAGCTCCACGTGCCAACGGATTTCTGTTCATCTGCATCCAGTTCAACTCACCCGTTCAAGACTGCGGTACGTTGCTAGCTCTCCAGAGCCTCTGCTGGAATTTCCGTTTACCCGGAACTAACGGCTTGCAGTAATACCAGCTTCTGCTCACACGCGTTGGAGACAAACGCCCGCTCCAGTCCGTTGCAGCGTTCCTGGCACCTAGGAGAAAAAACAGTAAGTCAGCAAATCAACACCTACGCTTCCCTGCTTCCCCCTGAATTCTCAGAGCTCAGCCTACCTGATAATAGTCTTTGGCGCTTACACAGCTGAGTGTCCGTGTTCCATTCTGGTATGGCTGAAACATCTTTTTCGCTCCCTCACAGCTGACGGCACTCTCCAGCATTGGTCACATTCGCCCGCCGCAGCTGAAAGACAAAACCATAAACAGACATCAGTCCACAACAGTTCATAACGCGCTCTACACTCAATCCTGGAACCTTTTACACAAAACATTCATGGACAATAACAAAGTTACGAGCATTCAGAGGACATTGAGGAAACTCTGCATTACTACAGAGCAGTGTAGCAAAAGACAGTATTATTCAGGAATTTACCTTCAGGAGCATCGTGTGCACAGCAGCCGGACGGGCCACTGCCATTCAGTGAAGCAACTGGACCAGATGTTCTCCTGATCTTTTGGGGACACTCATCAGCATTAGTAAAGGTCAGACTGGGTCCTGGGTTCCACAATCAAGCAACCCAAGGGGTAGAAGGGAGGTGGGGGTAGACGTTAAGCAGCAGGAACTAACGTATTGCATTTGTTTTCCCCCCCCTAGGCTCACCTAGAAGCTCATTTATTCTTCCTTATATCACTGAAGGATCCACCCAAACCACTCCCAACCGCACTGCTTGCTGGGCAATAGCCTTTCAGCGCAAACAGTGGGGAAGGAGTGGTTTGGACCAGCATCTAGTTCCAGAAACCCGTCCCCCAGCTAGCTGACACATCCCTGCCAATCCGGACCTGGTACTCCTGCAGGGCAGCAGAGGTAAGCGTTACAGATCTCGACAAGGCCTACAGCAACTGAGACACTGGTGCAAAAAACCTTGATCACTGGAGGAGACAGAACTCTGCACATACTCACTAATAACGTTCATGGTTGAGACAGGAAGAAAAAAGAATCACTTTGCCCCTGGTAACCACAGAACTGAGGATGAATTGCATTAATACCTATGTGGGCATCTTTGAAGCATTTGAACTGCTTTAAGGTAACAGTCAGTGCTATCTCCGACTGCAACTGTCTTCCCATGTTTGAGTTTTCGCTCAAAACACCAATGCTGAAGCTCTGCCATCGCCACATGTGAGACCTGCCATTATTTCTAGCACCCCAACTTAACACAGCCTGCCACTTTTTCAAGCTCCATTCCATTACTTATGCCATGTTGATCGAGTCAATCCCACTCTCCACTTCTCTGCACCAAGGCCATAGAGTCTTCCAGTGCCACCAAGCCAACACCACCTGCCATCCTCAGCACCTTTTCCCCGCCCGCCTTCACTGGTGCCAAAGGGTATTGCATCGCTGGAAATCACTTATGCTGTTTGCCAACTCTACCCTGGCCCGGCGCTGAAAGCACCCAGACTTCTGGTTTGACACAGAAAAGCCTGGCTCGAAGCAGTTGAGACCCAAAGGCTATGAATTTAAAGTATTTGTAGTGGCCCTGTCCCCCTTACATGACTTAAAGTATTCTAATGGTGTTAAGCCCTTTTCTCTACCTCTGAAAGACATATTCCCAAATGTTGACATTTTATGCCCAGAGTGACACTTCATTCTAACGTCTGATTTCTCTGTAAACATTCCTTCTTGGCTTGGCTCATGTCATTCCTTTGGCACGTAAATTAGGAGAGACCAATACAACTGACAGGTTCTCTGACCGTTTTAATTGGCATGAGATTGCTATAAAAATCAAAGAATGTTGCTGGGCCTTTCATTCCAGCCAAGCTTCTGGTAAGTCAGGCGGAGTGACAATCGCACGCTCAGTTCCAAAACCAGTGGAAACGTGGACTTTGAAAAAAGAGTAATGACCATGTTGGTCCCATGGATCCTCAAAAACCTCTTAAAACTTGTATGTCTTGGTTGTGATAGCAGTCCCTTTGAGGAGTATCAAATCCCATGTTGTGATGAAGGTTCTAGTAGGGACATTCTCTTGTGTGGTGATCCTAAAAAGCTCATTTCTGATGGGTTTATTGAGAAATTTGAAAAGATGCTAAAAAGCAGGATAGGGAGTCTAGAAGTACACCCGAGGAGAAAATGGGGTATTCTCCTTCCATATCTGATGGTCACCTGCACAGTTCAGTTATCTTGAACTTTTGTTTGGCCATCCTTTTATGGGTATTCTGAATCTGGATCATGAAGGAGCAAGGGCAATCCCTAAAGTCCTTCCGACTATATTATAGATGATGTACTTGCGTTAAGATCCAGAATGGCCCAGTACATGGAACAGTCTGCAAAGTATGTGGAGGCTTGTCAGGAGTTAATGAAACACTGATATGACCAGAAACCCATTGCGACAGAATTAAACCCAGGACTGGTTGCCTGGATTATGAAACCTGTTAAATCCAGTGCATCTCAATATAGGTGGACTGGACCTACATGGTTTTTGAAAAGAGGTTAGCTACCTAATTGATACAGAGGCTCATAGGTAGATGCATAGAGTCTTTCATGTCTACCAAATGAAACCACAATACAGCAGGGGTGACTTAGTATAGGCTCTGGTGACTGATGAGTTTGAAGATTAGACAGATCTACTTCCAGACTACATGCTGAAGCCACTGATAGGTGCATAGAGGGGGTATAAATCTAACCTGACCTGACAGAATTTAAAATTCAAAACTTGGGTCCTGGGCCAGTTTGAAAGTGTGATCTCATTAACTCCAGGTCAAAGAAATTAGATTTTCCAGGACATAGAGATTGAAGACGGCATGCTAGCGAAGCTGAACATTCTCCAGATGTATGTCAAGGTGATGGACACCATCAAGGAGGATGTTTTCAACATGTTGAACATCAGGATTATTGGGACTTCCTAAAACCCTTGGGCAAGCCCTGTGCTGCTGGTTACTAAGAAGTCCTTCAACAGGAAAACTAAAGCCCACCTTTGTGTGGCCTACAGGGGATTCAATTGTGTGACCAAGATGGATGCACACCAGATACCCCAAGCAGATGAACTTACAGAGTTAGGTGCTAGCTAATACAGAAGTACATTTTTCTTCATGGTTACTGGCTGGTTGACTGACTGACAGAGCAAAAGAGAGGTCAGCATTTTCCGCAAAAGGTGGCACTATAAGTACACCCCTATATTCTTTGAGTTAACAAATGCTTGTACTATCTTTCAGAGGATGCAAAACCAAGTTCCCAGTGACATAGACACTGTCAACATTACCTATTTGGATGATGTTGTCATCTTTAGCCTCGCCTAGAAGACCAAATTTCACATCTGAAGCAGATGCTTCAAGCCGTGCAGCATGGATATCAAGGCTTCACAATTGCAGACAGTGCAAGATACTGTGCCTTACTTAGGATGGCAAATAGGTAACAGTAAGGAACAGCAACGCCAAACAAAGCGACAACATTTTCAGGATTGGGACATTCCTGCCATCCGGAGTCAGGTGTGAGCCTTCCTTGTCCAAACTGGGTATTACAGACATTTCACAAAGGTGTATAGAACATTTGACTGCCACTTGAATGAATTGAAATATGAAAGATGCCAATGAAAGTCACCTGGACTCCTGCCTGACAAACCGCTTTCCAGATCTTTCATCACTGGGAGTGCAGCATGGAGTGGTGCAGGTTAGGTCAGTGCTGTATATTTAGTTTAGGCTATTAGGTTGAACTTAATCACCACCTATGAGACACAATGATTGCATTGTAGTACACACAGAGAAATGATTGGTTTTGAGGGAGGACACATAGATTGTGGATGCCGTTTATTTTTTTACCCAGACATTGACTGCCTTTAGCCATCCTAATCCCTAAGGCAGTTCACACCTGCTGACTGAATCCAAAAATACAACCTCCTAGGATATATTTAAGCTTGATCTATCAGCATTTACATAAAACCTAGTCCAGGATTAGGCCTGTGGCCATTCCCATGCATTAACTGCCTCAAAAACACAGAATCCTTGGATCTCTTTAAGCTTGTTCTACCAGCATTCACATCAAACGTAATCCTGTTTTTGAAATTCCATTGTTTTTAAGCAGTCTTCTGAAAGTTTTAATTTCAGCTTGCTGCTTTCTACAAACAATTTGTGTAATAAAAATGCCTTAACTAAGTGCTCCAATGACCACTTGAATTATAATCAATATATATCCTTGTATCTGTTTGTTGCAATGAAGTTCTGTTAAAACTGATCATTGCCAAATCCAAAGGTTGTGAGTTGTGTATAAGCATTTGCCAGGCACTGACATCTTAAATGCACAATTACTCACACCGGTTTGGAGAGGTTGTCACCTTATGGCCAAGTATATATCCCATGTCCACAAAATGGCTACACGTTAGCTTTGCTGATGCTTGAAAATTTCTTTTTCAGAGATATTTAGTATTTTGAACTCTTATGGTCCTTTTAATTGAGGCAACACATCCTACAATGGATGGGATGGAGAATAATTCTTACACCAAATAATAAGACCAACTCAGGAAGTTGGGAAAAGTGTCTCTGTTTTATTCTCAATTATCTAAAACACGGAGTTACAACGGACATCAACGGACGTTGCACAGCATAGTCTCAAAGCATTCTTATATAACAAAAATTCATCATATGAGAAGTCATACTACATGGCAAACTATGAAAACCTGTGTGAGATTGTAGTTGGATCAAGGGGAATATCTAAGTATACTTTTTTTTTATAAGGGATTGAATTGTGATTGGGTCTCTACAGTCAGGTATCATTGGCTCTCATACTATAAGGCCCTTCATTAGATAGCCCTCTACAATTTGCTGGTGTGCTTGTACCCTTCTGGAACATTTGATTCCCTAGCAGCACATAAACTGGTACCCCAGGTGCTGGTGGGTGGACTTGATCGCACATCCCCACCCAATTAGCCCAATATCTCTCATCACTCATGCCTTCTGCCATACAGATTGTCTTTGAACTTGGCCTTGTAGTAGCTTATCTTCTCTGGGAATATAAGGGTGTGTGAGCATGTTCTTATCAAGGTTCATATCTGCAAACCCACTTCTATTTCCATCCTGGACTCACGTGACAGAAACCTGTTATTCAGGCCATATTTTAGCATTTAATTGTCTTGAATAAAGAAACTTGGCACTCATGGTGTTCTCTTTTTGCAACTTAACAAGGAATGCCTCGGCTTCTCACAGTCACTGTTCTTCAAGGACTGATAACCAGGTTTGACTGCCTTAGCCTTTGACATCATGCCAAA
Source organism: Ambystoma mexicanum (assembly GCF_040938575.1). Lineage (NCBI taxonomy): Eukaryota > Metazoa > Chordata > Amphibia > Caudata > Ambystomatidae > Ambystoma > Ambystoma mexicanum. Next base: position 1,223,350,476 of record NC_090930.1, on the reverse strand, counting down.
TACCCTTTCTTTGGTCCATTTCTGGGATTTGGCTTATTTCTTTGCTGCGACACACACACACACAGCTATCCATCCTTCTTTCTCCATGGGTTGAGCTTACTACCATTGTGACATTGAATATCAGGATTATATATATGTCGTGATCAAGCGGTCTGCTACCGCGAAATGCGTCGTTTTTGTTGTTTTCCTTATAATGGTGATAGATTTTCATTAAAAGCATTTTTCAGTCTGGAAAAAAGAGTTGGTGTGCTTGTCTTCGCGTGGGGAGTCACAAAGACATCCTCCACTGTTCCAAGGAGTGCATTCCATCTGCTTTTTGCCTGGTCTCATTGCAGATCAGAAACTGAGGGTTTCTTTTTGAATATATATATATATATATATATATATATATATATATATATATATATATATAAGAAAACAACTGATATGCCAAAATAGTGCTCAGCCTACTTGTAGCTGGTGCTAGGGAACGAAATCTTGGCCGGATTTCTAAATATACAAAAACACACACGTCTGGAGGAAGGTTGTAGCACTTCAAAAAACCCTCAACACCAACATGTAGCACAATAATCCCTGCACACAAGATCAAGCCGTTTGCTCAAAAAAAGTATTTTTATTTCATTACAAAAAATCTTGTGCAACCAACACTGTGTGATGGCGTAAAGAGGGTAGGCATCTCTCCTGCCTCCCTTGCTGACAAACAGGTTAAAAGACACTCACCCCACCAGGGTGGAAACCGCCACGCGTTCCGCTTGTGTACAAAGCTTCCTCAGGCTTTTATTCCTTAATACGTGAGAACACCTTCCATTTATAAAAACAGGCGCAGGACCGGCATTGGTATTAGGCTCCTCCCCCTTGCTTTCATTTTGACGATCATGTGATCGCAAGAGGCTGGGATTGCTAACGTGCACAGCCGTGGCCATCTATGAAGGATTTAAAATCCATGTCTCTAAGTTAGTACTATCCCCATATCAGCTGAATACCGTCTTGGATAAATATAAAAGCAAAGGGGGGGAGGCTGTCTACCATATGCCAGAACCTGCCTCCTGACATCATATTAAAATTTTGTAATAATGTGTTCATATGCGCCAGTGCGCAAAAATTGTACAAAAAATGGTTCTGTTTCATCCTACATGATGAAACGATCGACCATTTCACCCCATGGCTTAGAATGTGTTTTTATATTCTTCTAAAATAAATATGGCAATTTTGAGATGGTTTTCGTATAAAAAAATCACTAAAATAGTAGTAGCATCAATAGAAAAAACACAATCTGTTAAAGGGTGGATAACCAACTAGTAAAGCCACAACAAATAAGAACATTACGGTGTAGGCAAAACAGATAGTGGACTGTAAATTAATTCAATTAAAACACACCACATGCACACACACACACTGATGACATACATCCATTGGACCAATGCAAGACAAAAGCAGCACTTACAAATGCATTTAACTTACAAGACAAAATACACTTATTACACAATCCAAAGCATGCACACCCACAAGTCTGTTTTGGTAATGCCACTATGCACCACAATGTAAGACATGTACTCTAAAAAATATGTTTGGGATATCAAACATCATGTCCAGTGTATTACCATCTATGCACAACGACAAAGAAAACATTCTAGACAAATGATACACAGTTGTATTACGTCAAGGTAAGGCTGCACATATCTGCACGTTCAAGCCATGTATGAACGCAATGCTTGGCCCTTGAGAAGGAGACAATCTAAAGATGATTTCCCTAAAGGCTAACATATTTATTTCAACACTATACAAATGTGGAACATCAATAAGGTTAAACAGCGTGCATGTCATTTAGGATCACTGATAAACAATAGCCCCAATTCCAGGCAGTGGTTAGCATTGGCATCAATGTGTGGTGCACAAGGGTATCCGGTTAAAGGTGCGAAAGAAAAAGGTTCTAATGCAATAGGTTCGGGTAAATCGGACCCAAATCAAAAGGTTCGATTTCTTTTTAATTATATATTTATTTTTGGGTTTCCGTATAGGTAAAAAAGAGGTTTTTACCACAAACACAGGGCTTAGGGGCGATCGGGGGGTAGGGGGGTTTGGGGAGGGGCCGGGGGGGGGCCCACCAAACCACCCCCAAAAAAGTAAAAAGAACAATAAAAAAATAGTTCAAACCTTTTGTTTTCGGTCCTTTTCTTTCGAACCTATTGTATTTCGAAACTTTCCATTTGCTCCTTTAACCTATAACCGTGCACAAGTAGATTCTTAGGGATGTGCACCATCTCAATGGCTCCCTTTGGAAAATATAACAATATTCCCTGGAGAAAGCTCAACCAAAGGAACATCCACCATTCATGACATTATTGCATATGCCAGTGTTTCCACACGTGTGTGTCTGCTACACATCCTAACGTAGATTACATTCAAACTGCGAGCATGCTGACATGTTCACACGTGTGCAAATTTCCACTCGTGTGGGTGTAGATCTGAATAGAACAAACGTTTCCTTTGCAGACCTGCCCAATGTTGCAGAAGGAGATCAAGGTGAAAAACTGCTTGACACAAATATGTATCCAATGCTTGTCACTAAGGAATGTAGCCCTTGAATGTTCTAGTCAGCCAAGCCCTGTGTACAGAAGGATTCTGGTTCAAATTTTCCTTATTCCCTGTTCCACATTAGTGGACATTGGCTGATGTTTACTTCTAATTGCCGGTCGCCTAGTTGCAAAACAAGTGTAATGCATGATATTTATATTTTTTTAAATGAAAGGAACAGTTAAAATCTTAGCAATGCTAATTCCATCACAATTTAATTGCAACACAAAAAAAAACACTTTAAACAAAGACTATGCCAATGATCAAGTTGATGAATATATTGTGGCTGCAATCTACCTGATATCGATGCTAACCTTACAATTTACATTGTTGTCATTGTTTTCTAGAATTGTTTGTGAAGATTCAGGCAGAAATATTAATTGTGCCTTACAGTGTGAATTTTATGGTGTATTACAAATCACCTCCTCCTCTTCCTTCTTTGGGTTTAACTGATATCTCCAGAGGACATGGATAAATCACACATCGAGATGGAAACCTCCGAAACCCAGGCTCTTCCAAGATTATTCTCTCTGGCCCAATCTCTCATTGACACCCTTGGAGGCCCACTGACAGACCTCTTCAAGGCCTCTCAACCTTCAGGAATTCTTCCTGCTGCCCTTAATTAGGTTCTCATCAGTCTCTTACTGAAACGATCCACTTCAGGCTCCTCTTTCCTAGCAAACTACAACTTAATTCTATCATTGCAGGTTAGCAAAAATAATCAAACACCAGGTGACTAAACATCTTAGAACTTGCAGCAAAACCAACCACCTATTCCACAATAAACAATTAGACCTACTCATGGGGAGAAGTACAACATTCACTCTCTTGGAAGAGACAGAATCTTTAAAAACTCCCAAAATCCCAAAAATCATCCTCTGACGGCACCAATGCTTGTGAGCCTCTCAGTAGCATTCCACACCATAGACCATGCAATACTCTTGTCTCATCTAAAAGCTTCCATGGGCATATAATGTACATTCCTGTTGTAGATCACTTCATTCCTTGCAAATCACAGAGGAATACTTAAGTTCAGCCATTTTCTCTCCAAGAGCAAGGCAAACCTTTTTGGATGACCTCATGGATCCACACTTCAAATGTGGTTGTTTAAGATGGACCTTCGCCCTTTGACATTTCTGACTGACCACTTTTACTGTCCTTTCAATATATATGCGTTTGATAAGCAAGTGAAATTTCACATTGATGACAATCCTATAGATACTGCACATTATAATCATGCTTATGAGCTATTCACCATGGAAATGTTTGCAAATGGTCAGCAGCTGAATCCAGATTTAGGCCTTGTGATATCCCTTCCCACTTGCTAATCACTGCTAAATGTTTGGTGTTCTTTGTTCCTGCCTTTCCCATTTCTGCCCTTCTTAGCATGCCCCCTAGCCACTTTTCATTGTGTAGTTGTTCAACGGGGGTAAGTGGCTCTAAATCAGATTACCACTGCCCAACCCACTTGCTAATCATGTTAACCTTTTGATGCTCATATTGATGCTCTTTATATATGCCCTACTACTTTCTTTCATTTTTACTTTTAGATCCTAGCAAGTCTCTCATCCGAATCTGATATAGAGGGCAGACAAAGAAAGGGGAAATTCCTTTTTGCTCTTGTTATGACCTTGACAAGAATGGCATCCCTGCTCAATGCATATCAGGTAGGCCAGCAGCATGTTCCTCAAGGTAAACGGACATACAGACCGATAAACCAAGAGTGAACACATCACTGGAGAATAGCATATAAGCCTGAAGCTTAAAATCATTGAGACTATACATTATTACAGTATACTCTTGGAAACAAATAATACTGTATGAAAGAATAAGCTCACATTAAATAAGCCACAAGGACAATAACTCAGAGTCAGTACTACAAAATAGCAAATTGAAACAGAAGAAGCATAATATCTTTGTTTGCCTTGAGAAAGACCGCAGAAGTCGAAAAATGTGTTGGCTGAGACATCTTTGAATTAACTTACGTTCTAATTTGTAATAATTGATTGTCATATCAACACTTGAAGTGAAAAAACTGTTTTTAATATTAAACTTAAGTATCCAGAATTGGTATTACTAAATTGGTATTTGGTCACAATTTTCAATACCATCTTGTTGATTTCTGTCCAATGTGAATTGAGTACGGGATTATGTGCATGATTATTCGATTGGAATAGCCTGATTGTGCCACAGTGCCTTTGCAAATTATAGTACCATTTTGGTGTTTTAAGGCCATCACCACCCCCCACTGACACACACAGCTAAATCAGCGGAAATCTACAATGCAATAATAGGAGCAGTTAGTTAAGTATTATTGTGCACCAACATTGTTATATATATGTACTGGGCAGAATTCTAAGAAAAGTCAGCTCCTCTAACTATCAGTATTGTCTACAGTCCATTTTATCTAACAAATCCCCAGTGGATCATGTGGATCAACTGCTGTCCGTTTTCACTAACACCTTCAGCAAAATGTTGGATAACATTGCCCCTGTAAAAACTAAACCGGTTAGAGAAAATCTGAGGCACCACATATGGTTTACACCTGAACTCGAGACCTTGAAAAAAATGAAAAGGGTGCTGGAACAACAGTGGTTAAAGCACCCCTATGATGCCACTTGACGGGAGTGCACATAATGGGATCAAACTTACAAACTATTAATTGTTGAGACATAGAAACATGTCTTCAATTCTCAGGTCAATCTAGCTTCCAAGTCTACGGGTAAGCTTTTTGAGAAATTTAAAACTCGTGAAAAACCCAAAGCCGCTGATGTCCCTTTTTTTGCCACAAATCAAGACTGTTCTTGAACTGATGAGGCCATCAAGGAGAAAATCTCGGTGGCAAGGGACCGAATTCGACTAGATCAGGGCCAAGATAGCCCGGTAGCAGGACATTCTTTTGGTCTGACAGAAAAAGCTGAGAGCATGGGGGACTTCTCGTTGTCTCCTATTGCATTGGATGACATGAACAACATTGCGACCTCCTGTGCTTTCAACCTCCTGACTTCTAAAATAATTCTGGAGCAAAATAAATAATAAGATAATAATAAAATAATAAGATCTGTTTTCACCCTGCCTCTCCTAACTGGTAAATGCTTCTTTTAGAGACAATCATGTCCCCATAGGACTTAAGAAAATCTTCATCACACCGATTGTTAAAAAAACAAACCTGAATCCCACTGAGCCCTGCAATCTCAGGCCTATTACCGATAGCCAATTTCTACTGACAATCCTTGAAAAGGCGGCTACTGCTCAATTACAAGCTTTCAGAGAAGTCAAAAATAATCTTCACTGCTGACAATTGGGTTTCCGCCCTTCATTTAGCACAGAAACTGCCCTTGTGGATCTTCAATCTCACCTATTGACAATCATGGAGACGGGGAAGGCCGGGATGTTAATTCTCTTAGACTTGTCTGCTGCCTTCGATTTCGTTGACCACGAGCGCCTGCTTCATTGCCTACTACATCGGGGTGTTTGTTCCCCAGATGCAGCGAATTGGATTCAGTCTTTCTTGTCCAATCGCGGATCCCAGATCCATTGGGTCTCAGCCTTTTCCAACACGTCCCTCCATTTCTCCCGTTCTCTTCAATCTGTACATGTGAGCTTTCTGTACACTACTGGAAGAGTTGGGTGTATTTTTTCCCAACTATGCTGATGATACGCAGTTGGTCATAAAGTTGTCTGGGGACTACGCCATGGTCTCAGGGATGCTGAATAAAATCCACAATGCCATTGAGAGGTGGATTTCTACAAATTGGCTATGTCTCAATGACAATAAAACAGAGCTTCTGGTCTTTGGCTCCTCTAAGGTTTGTTCCAAATTGGACCCATCCTATGACCACTTTGTGATACAAGGCAACAACATCAAAACCCACTCAAAGGTTAAATCCCTTGGGGTCTGTCTGGAGGCCTCTTTGAATGCCGATGCCCAGGTGCAAAATCTCATTCTGACATGTAATTACCATTTTAGGCTTCTCCGAACCATATGGTCCTTCCTCAATAAAAAATAACTCAGGGACTATAGCACGAGCTACCATGCTATCTAGGTTGGACTATTGTAATACACTACTTGCAGACCCTCAAAATATAACATCCAGGCCTGTCAGGTTATTCATAATGATGCGGTCTGCATTGCACTAAAAATACGTAGGAAATAACATATGACAAATTTCAGAAGAGATCTACACTGGCTTCTGGTGCAGGAGCGCATCCAGTTAGAAAATGGCACGCTAGTACATCATTCCCTCTTTGGCAAAGCTCCCAAATACCTCAAAGCCTTGATCCGACTATACTAACCCACGAGGACTTTGCAATCCTCTTTTACTACACAGCTTCAAGGAGTGAAGGTCTCAAGATCCAGGGGTCTTGGCAGGTCCTTCCCAGCCATGGGGGCCCTGTTCTGGAACACATTACTGGTTGCCATTAGATCTCTGCCCAATCTATGGTGTTTCAAAAAAACATTGAAAACGCATCTGTTCAAATAATCCCAGGACCTCCTGTGTACTTAATCACAAAGTTCTATTGATGTGTTAGTGAACTTTATGCTTCTGTCCCATCTTGTTTGTTGTCCTGGCGTGTTCATGTGGTGTCCTGATGCCTCTGCGCTGTCGGCGCAATATAAATAAATGAATAAATAAATACAATAAAAGTGTATATTACAGGGCCTGCGGTAGCAGCACTATAGTTACGGTTAAGTTGCTCAACCCATAGGAAGAGCACTTTTTGGGCATCTTATAACTTTGTCCCCCCATGGACAAATCCTCAGAAGATGTATATGGTCCCGCCAGATTGATCCTGTGAAGGTTAGTGAGTTTTCGTCGAGGGGGGGCAAAGTTATAGGTGTCCCAAAATGTGTGTGTTTTTCCCATAGACGCAATGGAAAGAAAATGTGCTCATGCCTACAGCCCAAACTGCTGGACAGATTTTCACCAAATTTGCTGCAGAAGCAGCGGCTTGGTCCTGAAAGTGTGATTTTGTAAGTTTGGTGTAAATCCGCCTAGTCGTGTTTTTTAAAAAGACCAAAAAGTAGGTAAAAAAAGTTTTGCTATCTGTGTTTGGTCCGCAGACTCATTTCCCTGTTCGGTCTGCAGACGGGACTCCAATTGGTCCGTAGGGCGACCGTAGGGCGACCTGTTGTCCGGAAATGGATGGTAAAAATCATGAATTGCGTCAGTGAATCATGCGTTTTGTTCAATAAAGCATAACTCATGACTAAAAATTGTGGGGGAAATCCTATTTTGGGTGAGTTACAATATATAAAAGTGATTGCAGTATAAGAGAAAAATACATGGATGTGTTGCAATTAACACATTAAACACAAAACTGCAAGATTAACATGTGAGTGATGGTGTGGAGGGTAGCCAAAATCAGTCACAAGAAGAAAGGGTACATCCGCATTCATCCAATGGGATGGGAGATGTCACACAGAATCAATCAAGGTGATGGTGACACACCTTTGCATTCTCCGGCTTATCTAAGCAATACATCCAGTATTACCCACACTTAATACTGCTCATTTCAGACCAAATGGACCACAGAATACATTCTCATCTGGCTTCTGTCCGTGTAGAGAAAATTAAACAGCAATCGAGAACATTCGAGAATAACTACCCAATGCCAGGGATCAAGAGACAGCATGTGTGCAGATTCTGCACAAAGTGTCCAGTGAATTTGATTTGATAGACTGGTGCATCTTACTTCATCATTGACAAGTGCCAATAGGAATAACTGAAATTATAATGAAATGTACTCCCCCTTTTTCTCCACAATCAATAAAATGACTTGAAACTGGGGTGCTTCACAGTTCCCACATCCCTGTCCAAGTGCAGTTTCACCTAAAAATCATCCTTTTTACAGATCCATTTAAATGAATATTGTGTCCCACACTCCCATACAACTGTACACACTAACATGGGAGTCCACATATTCACCAGAAACACCCTCTTTTTACTTTATGGTGGCACCTGTAGATAATAGGAGATTGGGGATGTATTGTGTTCTAAAGGAATCTCCCTCCTTGCCCAATGTTAACTGCGGACAAACATGTGGGGTTTGCAATAACGTAACATGTGACTTCACCTATTGATTCTACAAGCAATAGGACCAGAAGTGTTAAATACCTGCACTCTGCCAAGACCTGCCTTGAGCACATAAACAAGAGAGAGGATTCGCAATGGTTGGTGGGTTGTATTATAAAATATTGCCATGGAACCCCATACACTATTGATCACCACAATGCCAGTGTCCTGCCATCATGTGATTACATTCCCCCTTCCCATTGGGGGTTGGGGGCATTGGTGGTGATCCTAAACGTGCCCCTTCTCAGTCAAGGGCTCTGTGTGTACCACCACTCCCCTGAAATAGGTATATACCTGCCTATATCGTTTCTGCTTCTCCCCATAGAATGGCCCAGCTCCGAGTTCAGTCAGAGGTCCTCTCAGTCACTGGCTGGGGTCACTGCTACTCACCAGGCTACTAAGCAGCAGATACTGCCAGACAGTCCTCTTGGTGATACCTGACATCTAGAGTTATGTCCCCGTCACTGCGTTTCAGGACCTACCAACAAGCAGACAGCATGGGAGCACACAAGGACACGTGGAGCAAAGAGTGTAACCCCTTAAACCCAGGCATTCTTGTTTGTCTTTTTTCTGGATAGTAAAGTAGAGAACAGTATTCTGAGTCTATACATTGCACGGGGGCTGCATGATCATAACACCACAACCAGCTGAAGCTACAAAGGCAATGCTAGTCTAGAAATGTCAGACTGTTTCCTTCATTCCAAGGATGGATGACAGTGAATAATCTCTGGCGAATTTCCTCAAGGTTAGAAATCCTACTCTATGACCTGATGTAGCCAAACCCTCCGCCATACTCCTGACCCACAATTTGACCCCATTCACCACAGTGTGAGACTTATATATAGTGCCAAACTGTTATTTGTGTTGCATGTGAATTATGTACCTACAGACACGTGTATTACCTCCTTCTACTGATGTGAATTATTTCCTTTTACAGGACTTCCCACAGCAATGCATGCGCCATTGCTGCAATTGCTCAACTGTGTTACTTTAATGGCACATATAATGGTCAACCAGCAAACATCTTGCAGAATGCACAGCTGGTTCGAAACCGAGCAGCCCAACTTATATTTTGCATAAAGTCTTCTAACTGCATCCCTTAGCTTTCCTATCCCTTCATTCATTGCCATTGAAGTAACGTCTTGAGGATTTTTCACCTGGCCTTCCACTGACTACTGTTAGGGTGCTTAACCAAAGCTTTTCTTCTCTACCAGACACACCAGGTCAGCTTTCCATCTCTTTCAGGCAACTGACTTCAATGAAGGCAAGTCTTTTGAGTCTAGATCTTTCAAAGATCAAGGCTCATCCTTATGGAACTGCATTTCACCACCTGGAATCTGACCGAACGAAGTTAAGAACACAAATTAAAGCTTGACTGTACATGCTTGTTTTGAGAATGGATTTTCTTCCGTAACACTGCATGTGCAATTAACCAAATGGGCAGATCTTCTTCCACTCATTAGATAGCTAGTCCTCATCTTTCAGATACATCTCTCAATTCCTCCTCCCATCTGCTCCTCCACATGTAGATGCTCTTGCCCCCATCACATGCAGTCTCGCTTGTGGCCGAATTGCATATATCATGAAAAAAATCAAAATGAATTGAATAAAATACAAACACGTTATATTATGTTAACGTTATTCAAATCATGTCAACAATTACGAGGTTGGGGATCATTTTAACCCCACTCCATGTCCATCAAACAATTGAAAGTGGCTTAAGACTTTAATAAATGACGGCTGCTTGGTGACAAAATCAATAACTCACCAGGAACTAACATAGACATTAATGTATGCCAAAACGGTTCGGAAAGGGACACTCCTTGTCCAACAAGTTAGATACATGTTCTTCTGCCATCCATTTACAATTATAACAACCCATACAGTGTTGTGTAATATTAAGACAATATTCTTTTTTCGGTCTATATTATGCGATAATTTATGGAAAATGTGTCAATACTCACTACCCCATAAGCACAAGAAAACTAAATAAATGTTTTAAGCAATCAAACATACTTAGACAAAACCGTACACATAAAAAGATACAAACCACCAAATGGTTAGGATTGCTACAAAAGTCACTTATTAATCAAAAACTATGTTGAACATATGTTATGGCCATCATTTGAATGCATCAAAAGATTTCAACAGTGTGGGGCAATTAATTAAGCTTCTCCATCATAAGAACTGGAAAGAAAAAATGGATTGCCTACAAAAACAAATGTTCTCAATGTATCTAACGAAGCAAACTGCAAACGGTTGCTAGATATTTGAACCATTCGAAGCATTAAAATACCCTCGTACTAATCCCCGAGCATGGTATTTAAGTGAGGAAGAATTTAAACCTTGTTTCTCCCAGAAGGAACACACTCTTCAAGCTAATATCTGTATTAGAATGTATATGGAAAATTAGAGAACATGACAAAATGTGGGTTTCACTTAACGAATTACACAACTAACTATCCCAAATGTTTTGGTCTCCTCTGCCACCCCCCCACACACTCTGTCTATATGTTAATAATTCCATATTTATCTATGTATAACAATGTGGTTGACTTATACTGCTTTTTAAGAATGTATAATTTTATGAAATAAACGATTAATTTTAAGATAAAAAGAGAAATGATGTATTCATAGCATCAATCCACATCCACTCTGTTAATATTCTTATTAACCACAAGTAATACAATTGCTTGGAAAGGTGCATTCTCTTACAGGTTCCATGGATGATGTTGGTTGCTTGCACATTACTCGGCATCCCATCTGCTGCTCTCAACTTCTCCAGGCTCATGTATAAAAAATAAGTCAAAGCACACTTACCTGTTTGCCATCGCAGGCACCACTGCCACCTCAATTCCACCCTCTCCGTCCCGGCTCTTCCTTGGCTGCCACCCAAGGAAATGCAAGAGGAGTTTCACAGGGACGTCAATTTAACAAAATGCCAGAGGTATCAGAGGTAACATCGCACACCTGATGCCATCACAGGAAGTGATGTCATATGACCTTCTACCCATATAACATATCAGCAGTGCCATCATATGACCATTTACACTGACGCATTACCAGAAGTAACATCAAACATATACACAAATATTTGAGGCTTATAATGTATTAAATAACGCATGGTTATTTAAATAAACAGTTGACTGCCTCAGTAAACTAATATAATTAAACGTGGTGCTGCCTTGCTATGCAAGGGCTACAGAGCAAAGCCAGCATAGGCCAAGGGCATTGCCATCTTATGCCATCAATAGTCATTATATGTTAAATACATTCCCATGTGCCATATGCCAAATGGATGCTCCTTTATACAGATGCTGCTAACCTAAGCCTGGTATAGCCTCATAAACCATGTATAGTTATAATGTCTCAGGGTCAGGCTCAGGGTCCACTCCCATACATCCAGATGTTGTCATCATATGCCAACAGGAGCCTCAAATGCACCAGCAATTCCAACCAATCCCGGGAAATTCTTCACATGCATTCCATAGCCACCAGATGTGATGTACAGCCGTACCTATTCATCTGCTTCTGTCATAAGCCAATTGCAGCCTCAAATACTCCAGAAATGTCTCTTAGGTCCCCGTATGCATAGCGTCACTTCAGGTAGTGTCCCCGATGCCCAAATAGTGATAGTTCATGCCCAAGCAATGACAGTTAATTATTCAGACAAATTGTATATAACCAAATTTAATTTGCATTTGCATGCTCAGTTGTTGTCATCCCCCCTTCACTCCTTCTTCGCCTCTCATCTACCCACAAATGGTATTCGCAATTTGTGTCTTTACTGTAATTGTAAATGTCAATAAAAACATTACAAAATAAATCATATGGCGAGGCAAGCATAGGCACACATTTTCCAGTAACGCTGTTCTTAAGATGTCTCATAATTCGGATGCAAACAATCATCAGATGAAATACTTGGTCCAATCACCTAATCACCCAAATTTACTTCACAACTCTTATGACTTACGACTTTCAAGAGCTTAAGACTTTCTTGTTCAGATAGACTCTGTGATAAATCTAGTTGTGATAGCTCCCCTGAACTATATGTATCTTCGTTGTTTGTCTTAACTCTGTTGGAGCCCGTAAGTCTCAGGGTCACTTGGTGAGCCTTATTAATATTTTTAAGTTAAAGTTATATTACCTGAGGTGCTGGCTCACCATCCTTCAACTACTTCTCTGGTCCAATGCTGGTTCTCTGCAGTGCTCCCATTCAGCTTTATCCTTCTCCTTCCGATTCACCTCATACGATGCTGCTCTGCCCACGCCTCAGAGCACACCTCTGTCTGCTGGGTTCCGTGGTGCAGGAACCCTCCACCAGCCACGCAGCATGGCGTCTGTTAGTTCTCCTCATCGCCAGTTGTTGGACCCCTCTTGGGCCGTACAACGCACATCAAATAAGTACACAGAAGCCAGTCTCCAGTTCAACCTTCCGTTTATTCACTCCTTTACATAACTGACTCCCCTTTCCCCTTGCCCCTCCCCTTCCGCCTCCCACTCCCTCCCACCGGTCCACGCCCGTTTCTCCTTAAGGGGCTGTGCCCTTATTCACTCACAACACTGCCAGTTGATGGCAATACCTGGATAAATCATGGCAAATTTAATGTTACAGATCAAGATGACTGCAGAAGCTCCTGAGACCACCTTATAAAATGAAGCACATATAATGGGACCTGGCAGAGGAGGTCTCATTATGTGTGCTTCATTTTATATTTATCTTGGCCAAAAATTACTTTGTGGATATAAGAAGTAACTGTGACAAAATGCAGCAGTACATGCATAGGTAGTGCCTAAAGCCCCTAAGCAGCCCCACACTGCTACTAAACTAGCACTGAGATCAATCATTAAGGTGAAAGAGGCCCAGCTTGGGGGGACGGGGGGCATGGCGAGCACGGAGTTAAGATGGCTGCAATCCATTGAGGCTCCAGAAGAAAGGCCCGCAATGTGGGCCCCACTCATCTGGTTTCCTGGGCTTAGCGGTGCTCCAAAACAGGAGCGAGAGCAGCAGAGGCTGCTTGGAATCAGGGGCTGTGGTTTTGTAGAGAGTGGTGCTCAGGCACATTTTTCAGCAGCAAAAGGTCAATGGATAGGGAAGGGAGACTTAAAACTCACTAGTGTCCAATGAGGCAAGCCATGCGCACAGGGAAACATCAAATATAATTCACTTCTTGTCTTTCAGAATGTTCAGCCTTGAACTGGAAATCTGGGGTTTTCAATGCCATGCTCAGGTTTAGTGAGGGGGGGGAGTCAACATGATCCAACAACGCAGTACAGTTCAGCAGCAATGATGGCTTGTAGGTTGCAGATGCAGGGAAATGGCAGAAATGTCAGATTGGTGGCACTAGAACACTCAGTGTCCTATGGGATGGAGAAGCAGTGACTTGCCTGTGGTGCTGAGCAGGCCTAACAGGCTCGACACTGTGTCTTGGTACTGCAGGGTAGATGACTTGGAGCTTGAATAATCTGGTAACCAGACAGGTGATGTCCAGTTGGAGAAACTAGAATACTCAGTGGGTCTCAGATGCAAAGACAGTGGAGCTTTGAGTAAGCATTGAGCTAATCTCAGATATGCCGAGGTGGTCGAGCGACAAGGTCTAAGAAGAAACTTGGATGATAACCAAATAATGGCCACCTGATTTGGATGAGAGACCCAGGTTAATCTAGAAGGACTGTCCCCAAAATTAATTACATTTTGTATAACAATTTAATGTACCATTCGAGAGTTCTGGAAGCATCACTAACTTTGTATACACATTGTTTGCACTGCGTTGAATTGCTGAATTTTCATTTCACAATTTACTTAATTAAAAACAAGTTTTTTCTGTTACAAATGTAACATTTTTGTCAAGGTTTATTAGGGTTGTACCTTTAGAGTGCCTTGGTTTCTTATCTAAATCAGGTGGGCATTATTTATGTGCATGTTCACGTCCTTCAGTCAAGGATTCACCCAGAGCACCATTACATCTAAGCAAATAGACATGTTTGATAATTCTGAGCTGTGCTCCCCCACACACTTTGTTCTCAGAAACTTAGATGGTGTCAATGGCGTCCAACAGGTGTTGCGGCTGTTCAGAGATATAAGCAAAGCTAGGGGTGACTTTTTTGCTTCTGTGATTGTTGGGGGTGGGGTCTCTCTGGATCTCTGGAGTCCTTTCCTTTGCCCTTCTGAATCAAGACGTTTTATAGACGTGGTTATGTCACCTACACTGAGCAGGGTCATGGGTACCAGTCTCTCCGCTGTAGTGGCTGAACATAACAAATAGGCACTTGGGATTGCTAGGGAGAAGAGCCTGCCTCTTCCTTGCAGCTCCTGCCTTCTCTTCTTCGGGAGAAGACTTTGAGGTAGATTGCACTCCCAATCAGGTTTCAGTGAATGCTTCTTCAATAGTCATCAGAAGATGAATCATCTAAGGGGACTCGCCACTCCTAGCATAGGCAAAAAGCTGGTGTCGATTGGTCCAGTGCACGCCTGTTGTTAAGGGACCATTGCAGGCTACTGTAAAACGTGTATCTTATCATCTGTAGATGTCATACCCTGAATGCCTTGTCTGCAAGAAGTCGGGAAGGGGAATAGGACATGTGGCTGCCCTGCTAAGGTCCACCCTGGTGAGACCCCTCTAAAGACTGACGCTTTTCTCATTGCTCCTCATTGCTCTACCAACTCTGCTCCTACCTATATATGCCTGCTTTAAAAGGTCTCCAGTAATCAGCAGCCTGGTATGAGGTGACAATGTTAATGACAAGAGAGCTCTAGAAGCACCATTTTCCAGGGGGGGGCTCCTTGGGAGGGTTCCTGTTCCATGGAGAAAGTTGTCAACCCTCTTCAGGGGGTCAAATAGAGGCTTCCTGTGCTGGTCCACATGGTTGTTGTGGTTACACCCAGGCCAGACAGCTAATATACATCACACCCTGTCTTGAATGCATTATTGCTCACCAAGCTGATAATAATGACATCCAATGCTTGTGTGTATAAGTGTGTAATAACAGCATCCACCAAGTGATATTTAGACATGGCTTTTATTTCAAAGCCATTCTACCACCAGGCTCCCTGGGGCATAATTATGATTTTTTTGAATGAGAGGTGCATTCAGTTAAACAGTAACCTCTTTAGAACTTCAGCAACTGTGCACAACAATGCACATTTGACCTTCAATTCTGATGGAGATGTCAGGATGCAGTCACAGCACAGTACATGATTTCATTGTGCTTTTTGCGAAGGAACATTTTGAAAGTGGGATCTGATTAGCAGATCTCACAACCAGAAACAGATTTACCCCCATCATCTTCTTATACTAAATCAAAAAGGCTCTGGCTATTCCTCCCCTATAATCCTCCGACCCCCGCCAGATGGCATTCTGCCAAAGGAACATTTTTTAAATCGTCACTTTACCTAGGTTGAAAACGTTGGAATGAAATCTGCTAACAGCACAATACGCATTGCATGATAAAAGCGGTTTCAGATCCCCTGCTTCTTCTGTGCTCCCTCATTATTTATACTGATATATACGCTCTCCATTTCCCAGCTTAGTTCTAGGTTGTTTGTGCTTAAACTGGAACAGCCGGAGATCAAAAGGGAGACATTCAAAATAAACTGTAGTTGCCTCTTTTAATTTTAAAGGCTTTTCATTATGCACTTTGCTACTCATTGACGTTTTGAAGGAGCGCAAAAATTAGGATGATTAATGTTTTGATTTCAAGCACTTTGATCCAAATGTCTCCTTTCCTTTCTGCTCCTTTGCATTATTTTAATTTCTAAAGATCGTGAATTATTCTCATTTCTCTTGATCTCTTTTCCCTCAGATCTTCGGCTTCTAAAACAGCGTTCTTAGAGCCATGCTCTCCGAGGCTTGAGTTCAATTATCACGCAGAGACACGATGCTTCTGCTACTTATCGTCTCTCCCGCCTAATTCTCTTTTCGTCCGTGTTTTTGAGCTGCGCAAGCAGACAGTTTAATATCCCCCTCCATGCACAATCCAGGTCACCTATTAAACAGCCCTTTGAAGCACGAGGACACATTATTGTTCGACATTTTCAGTCATGGAAATAACAAGGTTCAAAGGAAGAGTCGCAGGGTTGCGCGTGTGTACATCCAAAAATGAAATGTTTAAACGAAAAAAAGAGAACGGTCGAAGGCTGCCGGGAAGATTAATGGCAATGCACTTTACAGAAAAGTTAACTTTCAAAGATAAACTATTGCATTGCAGATACATACTGAAAGCAAGACGTCATGTAAATGAGTTCAAGCTACTCTGCCAAAGGCGCTGGCATAGTTTTATGTTGATTCACTGGAATCAAACGAAGTTGTAGACAAACCTGTTGTTTTCGGTCAATGCAAGCATTTTTGAAGGCACGCGGGTGTATACCATTTCTTTCTGCAGCAGTTAAATTTGACACACGACGTGATCACGTCATTCCAATTTAAAATGTGTTTGCATGAGCTAGCACAATGTAGAATCTGCAGGTGTCTTTTGGCAAGTACTGAGCATGTACAAGGAAATAATCCCAAAAGAGGACTGATATTGTCATAAAGCTTGATAAAAAATGCTGGGCTTACTGCACAAAAATACCCATACTCGCTTTTAAGTGGAATGTGACAGGCCACAGCTCACAAAAAACGCTAACCTGCCTCCCTGGCCTTACAGACTAACATACTTTTGAGCAAATTTCTAAACAACTAAATAAACAATTTCCATTCCCCCACAATTAAATAATTAAAGCATTTAAATTTCTTCCTATCCATTGCTCCCTTCCGTCTCCTTAAAATGCTCTCAACCTTCATTCCCGCTTTCTCCCATCTTCTCCCCGAAGCCACGCCCCTCCTTCTTCAATACCTCTTCCCCCTCTTTGTATCCATGGGGTAGCCCGTTTGTGCGAACAGAATCACCCCCTCCTTTACCGCACTAGTTCCCCATTGTGCTTCCCCCACCCCTCCTCCAAAGGGCCATGTCCCCGAAATCAAGCAACTTTTTACCTCGGAAAACTCCCCTCCACACCAATCTCCTCCTTCCTATGACCTGCAGCCAGGCTGACCTGCCACATCAGCAGCAATGAACCTTACATCACAATTGCCCCGTCTAACGCCCTGGCCTGCCACACACAACTACCAGCCTCTCTACTCCCTTTTAACTCTTCTCAAGCCCTGGACCTACCAAATAGGGGGAAAAATTGTCAAATAAAGCCCCACCCCACTTCATTACCCAAGACGGGGTTGGAAGGGCGGGGCCAATGCTCGTCCTAACCGTTGCATGCTCCCGAACCTTCCCTGCCCCTTTAAATACCCCCGTGGTGCTCTATGATCAGGCCAGCTCACTGGTCTGTGCAGCGTCCAAAAACACCCCAGGGGGGAAATGCTTGCGTGTTCCCCCGATTCCCCCCTTTGGGCTTACTGCACAAAAATACCCATACTCGCTTTTAAGTGGAAACAGTTGCTTTAATATGATAGACCACAGTTCACAAAAAACACTAACTTGGCTGCCTGGCCTTACAGACTGACATATCCATTTTAACAAATTGTCAAACAATTAAATAAATAAACATTTTCCATTCCCCCAGAATTAAATAATGACAGCATTCCTATCCTTTGCTCCCTTCCTTCTCCTTAAAATCCCTCTTTCTCCCATCTTCTCCCCGAGGCCACGCGCCTCCTTCTTCAATATGTTTCCCCCTCTTTGTACCCCCTGGGTAGTCCATTCACGCAAACAACACAACCCCCCATCCTTTACCATGCTAATACCCCATTGTGCTTCCCCCAACCCTCCTCAAAATGGCCATGCCCCTGGCACCAGAAAAACCCTCCCCTGAGGTGTTCTTTCAGCACCACCCCCCCCCCCACCCTGGGTTTTCCTCTATTTCCAACTCTTTATTATGTCTTTCACCGTCAACCTAACGTCCACCAGGTAATGTCTGTTTCTGTATACCGAGAGATGCACTCCATCCTCCCGGAAAACTGAAAAGTGCTCATAAATTATTTCCCGATGCTCCGGCGCTTGCACCGTCAAAGCACTACAACATTTACCCATCTCCCTGTTAATCTTCTTCCTCATCCTTTCGACTGTCTCTTCATTCACCATACCCCTCCATATCCTCCTTGGCAATAACTTTGTCCAAGCCAGCCTTACCCTGGGCCATATCTCCTGTAACCAGCTAAGGTCCCTTTTCATCTTCCTTAACAATGATACTCCTGTGTCTCTAACTAGGTCATTCTCCCCTGCGTGCACAATTATTCCCTCTGGAACCCCATGGCGCTCCCTCAATCCCACTAACATGGGCAGCAATTGGTCCCACCTAAGCCCCCCTACCCCCGACCATCTCAATAAGGCAATGTTGTAGCTGCGACCCAGTTGTGACCCAAAGTTCCTTTTTTTCTGTCTCTTTCCCTGCCCATTTTACAATTGAATGTCCACAAAATCCATACCTGCAGCAACTTACCACTCCTCCATGCCATATCTGCAAAAGAAAACATGTGTCAGTTTCTCGATGCCACTGCCAAACCACCCCCCTGCACCTGCTCTTGTCCACGTTCCTAACCGGCCCTTTTCCCAAACTCTCTGATGTACCCCTTGTACTTTCCCAAACTCCAGCGCCCCAGCCTTTTAACCTCCTTCTCTGATAGACCCATCCTGCTACCATCCGATGCTGGCCCTATCCTCAAAGAATGAGTTCCAAAAACCTCTGCTATCTCCCCCAAAGCCCCCAAAGCCCTCTTCATGACATCCAAAACGTGTGCTGCCGACACTGCTGACCCATCCTCGTGCTGAAAGACCAACCCTTCTCTTCCCCACATGTCTCCCTCCAAGATAACGCCATCCTCACTGGGCACAACTCCTTGCTACCCCTATCCAGAAACACCCAACAGCCCTTTCCTTTCTGATCCGTCTTTGATCTACTGATCTTAATATACACACCTAACTTCGAGAAATGAACATCTCCCCAGCTTAGACCTCCTTCCCCTCTTCTCCCCCCAACCAGCTCAGACACTCTAAATGCCCCAAAGAACAATCAAGTGAAACATGTTGCAAACATGTCTCTCTCACATGCTGACCAGCACACCCCCTTCAAAGGCTTACATACCCTCAGCAACAGGGCCGCGGAGACCGGTTTCCTATTATCCTTTTCCCTCCGGTTCTCTCTTGCCCAACCTTCCAACATTCTACATGCCCTCTCTCTGCCACTAGGCTGAAAACCCCCAAACCATTTCCCGTAAAATGCAATGCCTTCTAGTTTCCCCGATATCGTTGCCCTCGACCAGCCCTTGTCCATACACACCAGTATAAAGTTAACCACATCATCCCTTCTTCTTTTCTCTGTGTCCTCCCTGCCCTTCCAGCTGCGCGCTCTCCCCATTATAAAATCCGACCATGCCCTCTTGTATGCAGTCTTAGATGCCGGGGCAAACAAACCCTCCATTAACAACAGTGCCCTCATTTTACTAGCCACCACAGCTCCTCCGGGATCCGATGCCTGCTCCATTCTGCATCTGGTGCCATTCCACTGAATCTCTACCACTGATAACGAGGTAATGCATCAACGATGCCATTATCCTTCCCTGGCACATGCGTTGCTGTAAACAACACATTCCACTTCATGCAACGCAGTACAAATTCTTTCATTAATTTAGCTACCCTCTGGTCTTTTGCCAACTGCCTGTTAACCACGTTAACCACGGTTTATAGTGATAATATCGAATACAAAAATGTCGAAAGTCATAATTTCGAAAAAATAATGTCGAAAAAAAAAAATCGAATTTCTTTTTCACTATGTTTTTTATTCGAAAAGGGGGGGGTTCCCCTCAACCCCCCTTTTTTGTATTTTTTTAAAAACTTTTTTTCACTCGCGAAACCCCCCAAAAAATATATAAATAAAAAAATAAAGAATTTGATTTTTTTTCGACATTATTTTTTCTAAATTATTTTTGTTTCGAAATTATGACTGAACACCGTTAACCACTGCTTCATTATCAATATTGAAATGTACTTTCTTGTTCCTCAACTCGCCGCCCCACAGCTCCATTGCCACCAACAAAGGGAACAATTCCAAAAAGGCTATGCTTCTACCTCCTCTCTGCCACTGCTCTGGCCACATTTCGGCACACCATTTACCCCCCAGAACACTTCAAAACCTCCTGAGCCTGCCGCGTCTGAAAATACTTGCACTTCCCACAAAACTGGATCACTCTGCGGCCAAATTGACACCCCATTGAACTCTTCCAAAAATCATAGCCAAATCCTGCAGTTCTCCCTAACCACTCCAGACAACCTCACACTGGGATGTGGGCACTTAGCCCCCACCATAGACCATGCCATGTTTCTACAGAAAGTGCGCACCGGGGCCACTACCTGACACATGAAATTGAGATGCCCTACTAACCTCTGAATGTCCACCAACATCATTTTGCGAGCCGCTATTGCCCTCTCCAGCAAACCTATCAGCCTGCTCACCTTGTCGTACTGAAACAGGGGGGTTGGCCTACCCTCTAGAATTCAAATCACTGCAATCATAATAGGATGAGTTCATTTTTCAGCCGGGCTTAGGGGAACCTCGACCAAGGTCTCCTCATCAGAGAATTGACTCAGACCATTGCTTCAATCCATTTGATTTGCTTACTACTTGTCACTCAACTAATGTGAACCTATTGTTAAGTTGTGTTTTACATTTGTATGTTCATTTTTCCATGCTCAAAAACTGTTTATGTTTCACCATCACACCATGGGCACAATTGTTTATATGATATGTTGCATTAAATAAGCCAAACAACATCTAAATAATAAAAGCTGTATGAATACAACAGAATATGTGTATTTGCAGGTTAACCTCCAATGAGACAAATGGTTCATTGCCCCATTGATGCGTTTGCTCATAAGGGTGTAAATATACCTGCATTTAATGATTGCAGTGATTTGAATTCTAGAGGGTAGGACAACTCCCCTGTTTCACTATCTTCCCAGCCCTTTTGTCCTTCCCGTTCCAGGGCTGTCTCTTCCAGTTCACCACCTTGTCGTACGGCAAGCTTGAGGTCATGGCCACCAAATCCAACTCTATCCTTAGAAAAGTCAACACCACCTCCAGCCCTTCAGTTTTGTCCTCCACCAATGGCATTTCCAACTCCTGCATCAGTGTCTGAAATGTCCTCAGCGTCCTCTGACATTCTTGTTCTTTGCCCGCCCCAATGGTAAACAGAAAGTCATCCAAATAATGCAACATTCCTTCAGATCCCGAACTTTATGTAAAAGCCCAGTACAGAAAGGAAACAGTGCACATGAAATTGCGCAGCCCACAAGCAAAGCTTTTTCTATATAAATGTGTCCTTCAAACTGCAACCCCAGCAGCCAGAAATCTTCTGGATGCACCAGTAGCAGTCAGAACGCTGCCTTGATGTGGCACTTGGCCATGAAAGCCCCACAAACTTCCATCCTCACCAAACCCACTGCTTGGTCCACACAAGCATGAGACACTGCGCAATCCTCCGATGGATTAGTCTGAATTCCCCTGAAACCACAATTCCCCGTCTTAGGCACAACCCCCAACGGGGGCACCACCAAGTCTCCCATCAAATCTGTAAACGGCCCTACTACTCTCCCTGCTGCCACCTCCTTTTGCAGTTTCACCTACACCACTTCAACATTTTCCCACAACGACTTCAAATTCTCCGCCCACCGCTGCAACCTTGGACTCTGATAACCCAACCTAAAACCCCCTCAAACACCTTCCCTCAAAATCTTGGCTACTTCTCTGTCCAGGTAAATGCTGAGCCACTTCTCCAAAACCACAACTGGAGTATAGGCCTTTCCACACAATTCCCGTCCTGCACCCGCCCTATCACTCTGTCCCCTGATTGGAAACATTGTGTACCCGGATGCCGTCCAATGCATCTGCTACACTTCTGCTTAAATTTACACACCGTCCTTGTGCAGCCTTCTTTATTGAAAGGCCAAAATGCTGCTGTAGGCTGACCCCTGCATCCTTGTTCTACCCCCTCTCCTGCCCATATATTTTCTTTTGTCGCCCCCATCAAATGCGCACCTAGCGGCTTTGTAATGCCCATATAAGGCATACTTTTGTCTTTCCCTGCACTTTCCACAGTCCTCTTCTTAGGAACCTCAAAAGCCCCATGAGCCATGGGCTCCGCCAGCATGTCAGTTTGTACTTCCACCACGGATACACTTTTCCGCCACTTCCCTCACCAAGGCCCATGTGGTCAGAGACTGCCTTTCCCCACCTGTCCCCTGTTCTCCAGCTCCCTCCCTGTGTGTCCCCAACCTCGTGCCCAACCTGTTCCATGCCGCTGACCACTCCTGTTCCTGCTCACCTCTTTCTGCCTCGCTGTCACCTACCTACGGCATCCTGCCCTCCATTTCGAAACTCCTCCTCTATTTTCTCACTGGACTCCTGCTGCGGGGACAAAAAACATTAGCAGAGTCCCCGTCCTCTTGCACTTTTGCCCCCCAACCTGAAAATCCCCTCCAATCCTTAAGCCCCTCCTCACCCTTTCTCCCCATAAGCCACTTTGCTCATCCTCCTCCCACTGTCCAACATTCTTCTCTTCTCATTCATCATCTCCAGTGAAATGCCATTGTTGTTGCGAGCACACGCTCAGGCCAGGCTGCTCCTCTTAGGGTGAGCCCAGGGCATCCGCCCTACCGCTCTATTGGCGTCTTCTCAGCGGGGCTGTGCCAACCCCTTCCTGTTCCTCTCTTCTTGGGCGAGGGGTTCTCTTCTCCACCCTTTGCACCTTGTGCTAGGGCCATGCTGTGCCCTCTATTCTGCTCTCTGCAGTCTTCCAGAGGGGCCGTTTTGAAGCCCTCTCCAACCACCTCCACAGGAACCACGGGGGTCGTACCACACCCCCCATCTAACTGCCTCCTAGCCAGGGAGGTCGTTCCACACCTTCCCCCTTTCTCTCTAACCAATGGGGATAGAACCCTCCTCCGCCCACCTGCACTCTTTTTCAAGTATTTTCCTCCTCTACCCTTCTGCCCAGCCGCACCTCTTTGGTCCACGCTGACCACAGCCTTGCCCTTAGCCTGCTCCGAGCCCACCTCTACACTTGCTTAACTAGTGGCCTCACCCTGCACTTTAGCTCTCGTCCAAGTACCCGACCCTTCACCGTCTGCTCCCCCACTCCTGGATGCTCTCCTACGTATCTCCCTCCTGCTCCTTCTGACCCCCTTGTCCCATACCCCCCTTCCAGCTGACGGGCTGCAAGCCACCACTGCTGCCAGTGCTCCATCTAAAGGCGCTCTACTCTGCGGCCTACCCTCCCCAAACCCCTTTTCTCCCGTAACTTCTCCCACTGCACCTTCCAGCTGGGCTTAAGTTGCCCTGCTAATAATACTAAGGGCCTCCCTCAATGCCTGGGCGTCCACCAAGCCCATAAATCCCGAACCCTGTTCTACCATTCTGCTACAATCTGAAAACAATTCTAATTAATGACGCTGCTCCCTGATGCACTTCCAAAATAGCTGGCTTCCGAGCCTACAATATTTCTCTCTGCTGGACCTAACCAAATATGTTTGGTGGAAGCAATACCAGGCTTCCTACCTGTAACTTATGTGAATCACACTTCTTTTAATTATAATACACACCACTGGCAGGCAGGCAGGCACTGTCCCCCCAACACAGGAAAAATGCTCCTGACAATCAGGGAACTGGCATGGGAAAACATGACCCCAGCAATCTAATTAATACATTCCTGACAATTATTATTATTTTTTTTTTATAAACCTCCCCCCTCTGTAATGAGCACCACGCTATTTATCTCTCTACAAGGCGCAACAAAAAAGATGCACCCTAACTAACTGGGTGAACTAATAAATGTAGCTTCCTAGCACCACCCAATCCGAGCATTAACTTGTGCTGCCACTTTAAGGGCTCTGCACTGCCCCTATGGTGCTCACGTAGCTGAGAGAACCGCCTGAGGATCGGCACTAAACAGATTTGTAATGAGGGCCATTATGTTTTCTGAACATGCAGCGATTTTCGTTTCATCGTCTGCTGCTTGGTTTCCGCATGAGATAAAATATGCCCTTTTAGTATGAGATGTGCATTTAACGACCACAATGGCCACTGGGAGTTGCAGTGCCTTAATAAGACTGTCCAATAAGGCAGCATGCTGCACTGGTGTGCCATCTGCTCGGAGGTAGCACCTCCTTTTCCAACGTGCTAATCCTACGTGCACTGTAGACGTCACATAGGTAGAGTCGCTGTACACTGCCACTTCCTGGTCCACATTATTCTCGAGCGCGACAATCAGCGCCACTAACTCTGCAGCTTGTGCTGATTAGTAAAAAACGGGAGTCGTGCACTTACCAATGTCTGAAATTCCCCATTCTCTGTGTATTTTACCACAGCGGCACCCGTATATCTCTGTCCATCATTTTGATTGATTCTTGAAGAAACGTCAATAAAAACCATTTCTCTGTCTGGCAAAGCATTTGCTTTTACTCTTGGGATTTTGTCAAAGAACTCTTCATAATTCGAACAATCATGCGCATGCTCGTCCTCTGCCAGTGGTTCAGCTACAAACATGGCAGGATTCACTACTCTGCATTGAACTACTTTAATCACTAGATTTGATAGGACTACCCCATAGGCAGAAGCCCTGTGAGATGTCGATGTACCCTTAGGTTTCTCTAGAATAGCAAATAGGGTGTGCGCTACAAATAATGTCAAGGAGCATTCCATCACTCTGCTTGCAGCATTTTCTATGGCGAATAAGGCGGTGGCCAGAAACTGTTTGCACGGAAAGTGACCTCTCATTACTAGGTGTAAAATCCCACTGTAATATGCAAGGGGCTTGTACCCCAATGTGGATCTCTGCGTGAGTACTGCTGTCATAACAGTACCATTTGTGTGTGAGAATAAAAAGAATTCCTCATCATAATTAGGAATCTCTAAAACTGGAGCTGTACAAATTGCTTTTTTCAGCTCTTCAAATGCTTCCCCCATTCTCTCAGTCCACACAATTTTTTCCAGTGCTGCCTGTGTTTTCTTTAAAGCCTGCAGTAAAGGCCTTATATATGAACTGTAATCAACAACCCATGCTCTGACGTAATTACATAATTCCAAAAACCTCTGCATGTGTTTTATCGTGTGTAGTTTTGAAGTTTTCAAAATAGCCGTAGCTCTCTCAGGAGTAACCTTTTTTCCTTCATGTGAAATCAATTGGCCAGTATGCAACACTTCCTGTTGACAATACTGTAACTTCTCTTTGTCAACTTTAGATCCTTTGTCAGCAAGTATTATCATCAGCTGAACACAATTGCATCTGCACTCTTCCTCTGAAGTGCTGCAAACTAGAATATCATACACATATTGCCGAACAGCACTTTCCAAATCAATATTGCTTAAGTCCATCTGTAGTACTCTATTGAAAATTGATGCCCTCTGGGGCAAATGAGTGCCTTTCAGTCATGTTTGTCTGAACATAAATAACGTCAGATCCTGTGAGTCTTTGTGCAATGGGATTGAGAAAAACACATTTTTCAAATCAATCACAGTGAAATATCGTGCTCCAACAGGTATATTACATAGAATTGTAGACGGGTTAGGGACTTGAGGGAACTCGGCTTCTTCATTTTGGTTTATCGGCCTTAAATCTTGAATTAGTCCCCAAGGCCCCTCCTTAGATTTTTTGATAGGATACACAGCAGTATAACACAGTGATTCTGATGTCACTAAAATGCCCTGCGCCATCATGGCAGAAATTGTCTTGAAAATACCTTCATCTGCCTCTCGAGACATGGGATACTGTTGTGCTCAAGGTAAAATGTCTCCTGTTTTCAGTTTAATCTTCACTTCTGTGACCCCCTTCAATAGGCCTACGTCATAGGGACCTGTAGTCCATAATGAAGCTGGCACTTTTGCTATGTCTTCCTCAAAATACTCAGGACGTTGCTGTGCTATCATCATTTTCTGAGGTACCTCCCGTTTGATTGCCTTTACCCAATAAGTAATACTCATCTCAAATATCACTTCATCATCAGATGAATGATTGCCAAATATGTCCACATCGGTGACGTCAGTTAATCTGTAACCTTCTCCGATGGCAATCACTGCACTCCATTGTCTGCCTTTGTCATCATTCCCTTCAAGCATAGCCATTTCACCTCGCATTATGGCTACTTGTAACTCTAAGGGAAACACTTGTCCTTCTTCTTCACGCATTGGTATCTTTGGTCTAAACAGAAAATCATCAGGTATTTGCATTGCTCTGCCCACTAATCTTGGCAGATATACCAATAGTACTCCATAATGAAAAACTTCTGTCTCTAAAGGTATTGCTCTCATGGCTACTTGTCCGGCAAATGCTATGCTAAATTCACACAGGTTTAAGTAATGAATTCCTGGTGTTGAGCACACTATGCCTTCATCAGTAAACAAGATTGTCATATTGAGCTTCGCCATCAAATATCGACCCACCATATTGACAGGTGTCTGCCTAGAGTATAGAAAAGGCACCTTCATATTGCATTCTCCTATAGAGACTGGTAACTCATCAGTGAAAGGGACTCAGCTTGTACCTCTTGAAAAGCCTTGAGTATTCATGACGGTGCCAGACTTTAAAAACTTTCCCTCACGTATACATGAGCGTGTTGCACCCGTGTCTACTAAAAATGAATACCTCTTGCCTCCTATGTTGACGTCTACCCTTGGTTCCTCGTGAGGATTCGGCATCACGGATAGGACTGAACACATCAAGTCTCCCAGTGAGATGTCCTATTGCGGGTACAGACTCATTCCGTTACCTGAAAATGGATTCCTCCACTAACTGTGACACTCCCTATCCTAGGTGTCGTTAACTGTCCTGTACTTATGCTCTGCTGGATCTGCATGGGCACATGCTGTGACTGCCCTTGTGGCGGAGCCACTGCTACCTGCTGTGTCTGCATGCCTTGCTGCACTCTCTGCGCTTGCTTCTGCTGCATCGTTTGATTCTGAGCAAACCCATCACTGTACTGCTGAGAATATGCAGGTGGGTTTGGAAACCCCCCTCTTGAAAATTGGTCATTTTGCATGAACCCTTGTCTTCTACACATGCGAGCAAAATGCCCT
The DNA here is from genome assembly GCF_040938575.1 of Ambystoma mexicanum. Lineage (NCBI taxonomy): Eukaryota > Metazoa > Chordata > Amphibia > Caudata > Ambystomatidae > Ambystoma > Ambystoma mexicanum. The sequence goes on along the minus strand of NC_090930.1, from coordinate 1,223,322,771 downwards.
GTTATCCTGCATGTCCAACATATAGGTGGCCTCCTAATCTGCACATTCTGCATGTTCTGACTGTCCTTCTGCATATTTTGAAATCCACCTCGATTTTCTGAAAGCCTCCCTGATTATTCTGCCAGTTTACTCGATTATTCTGAAAACATCTTCCTCGAAATCCACCCCTTCCGCACGGAGTAAACCATTATTACTCTGGTCAAACTGCCTTTGGTTATTCACCTGTGGCATACTTGCATTCTGCTGTGGATTCAATCCATCTGAACTCGTCAACATCACCCATTGAATGATATATTTAGACCTTTTTTTCTGCACTAATTTTGCCTCCTCGCCCTTCTGGGCTTTGTCTTTTTTGTGATTCCTTTCCTGCAAGAGCCTGCAATAGTATGCAATGGTCAGCTGAATCTCTGACACGGTTTGGCTTCTATACCCACTAATTTCTTGAGCTGCATCTCTACAGGTTCTGGCAGCCCCTGGCATAATATATGATAGAATACCGGTATGGATTTTGGCCAAGACTCGCGCATTTCCAAAGCCCAGGATTCCTGAAAATGTTGAATGTAAATCAACGGATCATCTTTGTCCTTCATCTTTTTCGTCATTATAGGTCCCATATTGGATGTGTCTGGATACAGTACTCTAAGCGCTTTCCAGACAGCCGACCTACAGGTATTGAATGGTACTCCATCATGAGCAGTGTTGACTATGGTCAGACCAGGGTACCCTGCCCTAGTCCACACGTCGTCAGTTCTCTCACCAAGTATGGCAATGAGGAGACCCTTAATGTGCCATATAGCCAACGTGTTTCCTCCCGTTATTTTCTCTAATTCATGTATCCATTTCCCAGCACATGAAGTTAAACTAGGAAGTTTACATCTTAAATTATCCTTGTCCATTTGGGGCCACGGTATATACTGTGGTCTGACGCCTCCTTTCTCTAACAAGGGAACTGTGATGCCCCAAACTCATTATCATCTCTTCTCATCATTTGCCTGTCCAAAGTAGGAACGATATTACCACATCGCCTTCTAACAGGTAGCGATCTTAATCTGCTCAAATAAGGTGGCGATTATTCCCTTTCACTGTGGAATTGCCCCTTGGGTCAATCTGACTGTGTAAGTGGTTCTGGCACCCTAGTTACAGGTGCATTTAAATCTGACCATCTGACTTCTTTCACCATTGAAAAACATCCCTCAGGGCCACATACATCCCTTTTTCCTTCCCCATGGAAGGTGTCTCTGTCTTTGTCTGACATTTCCTGTGCCCAACTCGTGCAACTTCTCTCGTCGTCATCTCTGCCCAGAGTCAGTCTATACAGAGACAGCTGCTTTGGCCTCACACTATATGAGGCTCCTTCTGTGTCATACAACTGCGTACTCTCGAGTCGATCATGTTTTTCCTTCCCCTTTAACTCTTTCTGGGCTTTCATTTCATGATATACTTTGTCAATCGGTTCCCCAATCCTCCTAGAGTCAAAGTTGTCTTCTAAATTTACTCTAGATGGTCATTGTAATGACTCATACTCTGGGAAGAATTCATCTATGTCATCCCATGCTACTTCTGTCTCAGGATCTCTTATCTCCTTTTCAAGCCGATGGAGATCACGTGCTCTCTGCTTTCTTTTATGGTCCATATCATCATCAAATTCTCTTTGTTTCCTTGCTTAGTCTCTGACTCTGTCTTCTTCTTTTTTCTTCATATACCATCTCTCATTTGCCCTGCATATCTCTTCATCCTTTCGTCTCTGTATTCTTTTATCCCTTAATTTCTATTCCTCTGCTTCTATTATTTTTGTTCTAACCTTTCCTGCTCATCTATTGCTCTCTGTCTATTATTACATTTTCTTTGCTCTTCTGCTGTCTCTTGTTTTATTGAGTGCTCTTCTTGGTATAACTGCTCTCGTCATTGCATATCCTTTCTTTTTGCTCCTTCATCTTTCAATTGTTCCTCTCTTGCCTTATCTTTTTTGTCTTGATCTTCCCATTGTCTTACATCGCCAATGCTCTTACCATCAAGTTTTAATTAAATCTGACCACCCATCCATTTGTTCTGTAAAAGCGCTGTTTCATCAGCCTTGTCTCTTTATCCTTTCCATCTTTTTATCTCGCACCCTATGTCTAGAGATGTACTTGCTCAATCACTTCTTTCCTTATCGCGTCTTGTCCCTCAGGACTTTAGGGATTACAACTTTATCTGTATTTTTCTCCGTGCTCTCATCACTGCTTTGCACAGGTGACTCATATGCCAAGTTACTATTTCCTGTTGCTGCTTTAAGCTCCCTAAACGGGTATATCCCATTGTCTTTCTTGCTCTCGTCTACTATTTCAACCGGAGCGGGGGGAACACAAAGCTCCTCACCCCACTCTTTGCATATATTAAGTATCCAATCTATAGGAAGCTCCTCATCATTCGCTTGTTGATACATTTTCCAAAGCTCTAAACTATTTAAATGCTTCAATAGCTTCTTCCCCGTGTATGCTGCATGCAGATATATTGTCATATGCTGCAGAACTGCCTTCGATAATGAACCTCCGTGTGGCCACGACATAAACATTTTATCTGCGGTTCCTTTAACCTATTCCACACTGTACTGTTTGAGCTTAGGTGCATGCTTCAGTAACTACTTGCAGAGATGCACAAATGTAAAAATATCCTCCATTCTTGACTAATCTATTCTTGATTTAGGGCCTCATCACGACTTTGGCGGTAACCCTTAAATCTGGCAGTCGCGCTATTACTGCCGGATTTAAGGGTCAGCCAAATCAGGACTTTGGCGGATTTCGCCACAGCTCTTGGCTGGGGGAAATCCACCGAAAATGTGTGCTATTTTCAACAGAGGGAAATCCGCCGGCGGTAAGAGCGTGAATTTTCCCCATTGAGCCCAATGGGGAATGGGGCATTCCCGAATGGGCTCAATGGGGAATGGGGAATTACATTACCGCCGAACTCGTGATCCGGCGATATTAGCGCCGGGGAGTTCGGCGATAGGGCTAATACCACCAGCGGTAATACCGCCGGCGTTACCGCCAAAGTCGTGATCAGGCCCTTAGTGTAACACTTGTTTATTTTCAATCACAGATTTAAAAGGTATGTTTCATAGAAATAATATAATATGAGCGAGCACCAATCCAATCCCGCGAATGACAATTTTTACTTTAATCTTGCAAAAAATAACCATCAAGTTCGATTCTAATCAATCAAATAATATTTTCCACTTATGACGTCATCGTTCACAAAACCACATAAAACAAACAGACAAACTCAACTGGTTACAAAAAATGTCTTACAATCTTCTTTCTAAGACTTGTCTTGCCCTCTAAAAATACTTCAAGTGAAGTTTAAATTAACCCCTTTGAAACTGTCTTTAATCGGTTCTGTCTCATAACGTTCCACTATGGGACTTTGAGTTCAAACTTCTTCTGTTAGGTTGTAAAAAACGCAGTCCATGGCGTATTCTCTTATCGTGGCCTCTCTCACGATTGATATTATTGATCGGCCACACTCAAGTCAATATCTCATTCACCACATATATTATACACTTATTCTCATGTTAAATTTTATCCCGCAACCCTCCGTTACTTTCTTTTTTCTTCACTCATTACCCATGCTTTTGTCAACTCACTCAGGTTTTTACTCACCAATATCATTTTTTGTCTTCTGACCCTCGGATCGTCCGCCTTTACTACCGTCGCTTCAACCTTCCGATTGACCCGCTTCATGTAGAAGTGGGAGGGGATTCTATGCAAACTAGGAGACCCATCACAACAGGCCAATAAGATTTTTTTAACTTTACACTAACCACTATTCACGTCTTTTCAGTCGAATGGCAAAGGTTGTATGATATTGCCGAAACTCTAAAGTCTACTCAGATTGATGGCTCTTAAACCATCCTCTCTCTGCTTTGATGAGCAGCAATTACCCTCGAGATGGATGGGGATGCAGATCTTACTCATACATCAAAAATGGAGCCGACTCAGAAAGTTGACAAAAGGAAGACTGTTTTAATGTCAATTATCTAAAACAGGGAGCATAACGAACATCAACGCAAACGCTCGATCTTCAAAACTCAAGGTACTTTAAGAAAAAACTGCACTTTATAAGCAAAATGTGTCATCAATGATGTCTAACACACATGTGTACTAACATCATCCTAAGTGGCAAATCACAAAAACTTATAAGCATGGGCTATTGGTTCTGAGTGAACGTCTAAGTATATGATCCATACTAGTCTAAAAAGTGTAACTATGTGATTGGTTACTTAACATCAGGTGGGGCAACTAAGCCCTCCCTAAAAAATTACCACCATGAACATCTCTAAAGACACAATGTCCCATTGGTTTACACCCTATAGGACCCCTGAATACGCAGGTCCTCTGCAATTGGTTAGCACTCTATCCACCTTTAGTACTTTTCCAAATATGTTAGCAGCCACCAGGATGGCCATCCAGATGCTGGCGAGTTTGCCTAACTTTAGCTTCCCACCAATTAGCATATCAATCCATCATCACCTCAGTGGTCTACTGTCAATTAGGCCTTTAACTTCGCCCTTGAGAGTGTTCTTAGCTCTGAGAAAATTAGAGAGTGAGAAGCACAGTTGCCTTCATGCGTAGGTGTGACCATCTCGTTCACCCAACTTCATGCTTCCATGTAACTAGAGACCATAAAATCGAGCCTTTTTGTGTATTAATATTATTTTCTAATAGACCTCTGACATCTTCCTTGTTATGTTCATTCCTTTTGAACAGGAGGGTTGTTCTTTCACATGATTTTGTATCCAAAGTCAGTTGACTCGAGTTTTGATAAGACCTTGGATTCTTGGCTCCATCAGCCTCGCCTTTCTCTGCTTGTAATTCAATGTCTACTTTTTAACTGAGACACACTGAACTGAGGCCTTTTTGCTTAAGTACAACCTGCTATAATACGTTTAGTGGAAACATCCATAATTCTCTCATTCCTATGTATGTATATGTTGGCGCTTGCCGCAGTCCATTTGCTATAAGCTTAGAGCTAGCTTCACAATTACTTTGAGCTTGCGTTTCTTCTGCATATGTACACATGTAAAATTATTTAATATCTGCATCTGTTTCTGTGGCATAAGATTCATCACCTTGAGCCCAGGGTGTCACTTACCCTTGTTGCTTTCTTGATGCCTTATAGAATGCCTGCATTCACCAGTCACTGCATCTCTTCCATGTACCTCATCTTCAGCTCCATGTAACATATACTTGGCAATGGTTAGTGATACTACCATTCATCCTTGCAGTTTATCGACTCTGCTTCTTCAGGGATTTCCTTCAGATGGCCATCATATTTCTTTGTATGCAGATATGGTTTTCTCAATGGGTACCATGGCTCCCAAATTCTCTTAGGTAAAGACCCTTTCACTGGTACTGGACTGAGTCCATACTCTGCTCTTTGTCGATTCAGCTGTTCTGTATACGTCACATACTCTGGTTTCCAGCATACAGGTAAAAGGGGCGGCTTGATGGAGGTGGGGGTACTTGGCTCTTTCTCTACATGTTTTTCCATACATTCCTGTTATACATAGCACACACTTACCCACAATTGACAAGTGGAGATCCATCCATTATGACTTTACTTAGGTAGCCAAGAATATGTATAGTGTGGCAACAACAGTTTTATGCAGCACTTGCTCAGTACTACTGGTGTAGTGGTTGAATTAACACATACTAACAGGATAACAATGCATTTTTGAGGCTTTGCAGCATCAACCAAGAAACACCTGGAGCATTGCAAGGCAATGAGATGGGGTACATGATACAAACTGTCATAATAATGTTTTGTGTTTTCTGCTGTTTCTACTTCTTTACACTCCTTGTTTAAGAAGATTATTGTTTGCACATGCACAAGCTTCGTACCTACTAACTTGACCCCAGTCCATGTTATCACAGAGGCCATGTCCGGGCAGGCATTGAGCACTGCAAAAAAATCAAAAAGAATTAGGTGCAGTGCAGAGTTAGATTTAAATTAGGTAAATTCCTATGTGACTCATTTGGCCTATATATGGAATAACATGTAGCATAGCCACATGGCTAAGGTGGGGAAACAAACAACCAAGCAGAGCTGTTATGTCTGCACTCTCATCCGCTACACCATGAGTGCTTCCAGGACGTTTGTGGCAACTGAAATCCAAGCAGCAAGAGCACAATGCCTCATGCACCTGTCACTTTGCACCACATGGGGACGATTTCAAAGAAAGCGAGCAACACAGTGGATGTCTAAGAACACGTTCCTGTACGCAGATAACTACATAAAGACTCAGTTGATGTTAGACGATTACTGGAATATGGATAAAAGAATACAATATATCACAGAAGGTCCACGCAAGGGGGAAGTACAAACATTAAAAACAAAAGATAAAAGGAGGTACAGTGTCCCAAGTCAGGACATCCAGAGATAGGAGGAATACCAGGATGTTGGGAAAGAACCCAGATACTGGTGCATGGACACCTCAGAAGGATGGAAAGAAGGAGAAGTTGGGAGTAAAGCACACGCTCTCCTAACAGATCCAGTGTAAGTAGTACAGAAAGAGAATTACCAGTGCCTCAAGGAATGGGAAGCAAGTACCAAATTTCTCACATTGGTAGAAAACTAAGCAGGAGCCATCCCCATCATACCACTCAAGGGAGCTTCTCTATGCTTCCATAATTATGGTGAAGTAAAACTTGTGGAGAATGAAGGATGCAAACAGATTTTGAAAATATTAGGGTGGAAGGTCGGGACAGTAGTGCTCCTGGATCACTACTGGGCCTACCTACATGCCTACAACTACCACCTAACAGGGGGAATATGCTCACTACTACATCTGGATACCTCAGCATTGTTAGTGGCTCAGAAGGACATACAAATAGATGGATTCCCTAAAATGGGCAGCAGCAAAAGAAAGAAGAGGTCTACAGAGCTGACAAGAATAGAGGAAACTATGTCTCATCAGACTTGGAGAAGGCATTAGATGCAGTACCACCAGAGCAATGGATATTCAGCAGGACAGAGATGTTTTTTGCATCTATCATTCCAGCAGTGCAGACAAGCACAAATGCCAAATTGCTCCAGATTACCTGTTGGGGCTAATGCAGACAATTAACTCAACCGTCAAGGGATTCAATTCCATTAAGGAAGAGCTGAGAGTGGTGAGGCTGATGGCCTTCAAGAACAGATATGTTCTGGATCTCCTCATGGCCATGGAAGGAGGCGTTTCCGCCAGGATCGGGTGTTCTTGCTGTACATTTGGACCTGCCAATGATGAAGACAATGGGACACTGACAGAGGCCATCACCAGGCTTTCTGAAGTGCATACGAAGATGGAGGCAGAAGCGAAAAATAGTGGAAAAGATGAAGGTTGGCTGTCAAACATATTCTCATGAATGCCAACATGGATGGAAGATGGACTGAAGGTGCCGGCAGGAACATTACTACTAGTATTGATAACACTCTCTTTCTTAAGGATAATCATAGCACAGTGCAAAGAAAAAACTAAGAAGACTTTAGGGATGAAGGTGCTGATTGACATCGAGGCAGAAGATGATAAGGAGACTAAAGCAAGAAATGCATTAAAAACACAACTGATGGAGTACACTCTGTTCCTGATAGGAACAATATTCGAGTATCCCTACAACGCATGCAAGTATTGGGGCTTTGGTGCATCCCCAACAGAGACTGCAGTTGTATCACCTTGAGCCTTGATGACCATGCCAAGTACTGCCGTCACGTCAGAAGTATAACAAAAGTCTGGCTCCGGAAACTGCAGATAAGTAGAGAGTTGTGTAGGTAGTGTGGTCGATTCATCGGCCAGAGGGGGGATATTAGATGAGGGTCCAAATATGACCCTATGCCCCCCGCACGACTATCAACACGAAGACAGAGAAACGATAGATGTGCCTCGCATTTAGGCCTATCACCACAGTCATTGATGCATGGCGGGAGTGAAACATTGTATTACCTTGGACAACTGTTCAGACCATACCCTATTGATGCTTTGGACAAAATGGAACTAACTTCAAACGATCAGGTCAACTCAGTGGAGAAAAAGAAATCAATGAGGACCTCACGACGTAGCCACACTTAAACATGAAGTACATATCCATCAATTCATGAAGCTACAAGGATCTGCACTATTTTATCACATATAGGCATGAAGCACATGCTCATGACCCACTTAGGCAGAGAACGAATACACACACATGTTTTATATTCATATATTTTGCCAAAGGTGAAAGCGCAAGACTAAGCACAAGTGGTAAATATATAGCTTGCATATGCTTAAACCGATACTGATATGGAGAAACCTTAAGGGATGCTATAGAGTCTATAGGCAATCAGACCAAGCAAGAAAGGAGAAAAGTTTGAGAAACACAGACAAGCTGACATGATTTCCGCAGCTCAAGGTGAGCAGAAACAGGACACACAGCCAAGGACGAAGGGGGAGCAGGAAAATTCCAGCTACTGAGATAGTGAGCCACCTTTAGAAAATCAAACAAAAATCTTCATAATTACAGATGATAGAGCTTAATTTCCTGGTCTCAACACACGTGACCCGGACAGAGAAGACCATTCACAGAGAACCAGAGGAAAGAAGATACAAGTGTTGCCTACGTTTTGTTAACTTACTTCACTCTCACAGGTTTGGGCGATCAGAGAATGCTTTGCACCTCCATGTTCTTTTCCATCACCTTGAAGAGGTACATTCAGTCTGAAAACTGCCTGGGCTCCCAGGGTTGGGGACACACACTCTGTCCAATCCAAATTCGGCTTTTGCATGGGATATAAGTTTTTACAAGGGACAATGGTCTTTCTGCAACCTTTCAACATTGTAGATGGTTGCTCTTAGAGGTCATCCTAGGAGGGACCACTGGACATGGCCAGCAAATCTCTAAACTAACCTGTATATTTTCTAAATATATCTTACCCAGGCCAATAAATCCACATAGTCGATAGGTTTCCAGGAGGGAACCTGTGTTTGTGATGTCGCACCGGAACAAAATTGGGTGACACATGCTTAGAAGCTGAAAGCTCTGGATAAACTTTGTTTTTCTGGTGTAATCCATGTTTGTTTGCTAATAAACAACAGTAGCTTTGTCCTATGGGTGAGCTTTCCATTCTTGTGGCTGGGAGTTTCTGATGGGCCCAAGTGTACTCTGCTTTTATCTCGGGTGACTGCTAGAGGAGCCCGGCCACATGTTGTTCACATCTGTGCAAAGCAGTGTCTAAAGGGTCACCCTTATGGTGGGTTGCTTACAGCTGTGAAGTCTAACCAGGGTATTAACAAGTAAAAAATGTAATCCACAAGGTCCGACATGTTGGTGGTATTATTGTCATGGGTAGATCAGCTATCGAACACACAACATAAATCAGTATTGTTTAACATGTACTTAAACCCAAGTTATTTTGCTATTAGACAAGTTTCTAGCAGATTTTGCATTCCTACTGCTCAGAGAGTGCCCTGAGGACGAAGCCTTTACAATGGTAGTTGGGGAATTTAACTCAGAATGTTTGAATAGTGAATGGTATTTGAAACCAGAGAGGTTGGATTTCTCACATAAGAAGAGGGCAAATGGCCTGCTGATTACACATGAACAGGCTGCTTGGGACCCGGTACTCCTAAATGGTTTAACCCAGGGCGATGTCCCACCTAAATTCACTTGGTATAATAACCAATGGAGATCTACCCTGGATTATATTTTTCTCTCCTTAGACTTACAAGCTAAAGGGGGTGTTTTGGAGAATTTAAGGTCAACTGAAAGTGACCATTCTATGATGACATATGCTGCCCCAATTTATAGCCTTAAAACAGAGGAAGTTCTGAATTTAAATGTCACAATTAACCTTAGATACCACAGTGTGAGATTTTGTAATAGAATTGAATTACCATTTAACAGCTTAATGAAGACTCAGTATGAGAACAATGTGAATTTGTTGTGCAACCCCTTGGCCTATTGTTAGTTCTATCTTGGGGTGGTCAACCTACCCAAGGATTCTGGAAAACGGGTTGTTATCTCTTTTGCCAAAACATGCTTTTGACTTTGAGGTATTGAATCGCAAGAAAGTCCTAAATAAGGGTAAAAGATCTATGCAAAAAAAACGATTTCCTTTTGCCGAGCTATGTACTTTGAAAGCTGAGTTTAAAAACTGGTTGAAGGGGGTCATACATTTCAAATGCTGATCAATGATGCCAAGAGGATGTTGTTTTGTCTTTCCAGGTCTTGTTAAAATAGATTTTGGAGTCTGATTAAATCATCTGGAGTAGAGGTTTCTTTACAAGTTCTGCCTATAGCAGAAGAAATCTGGTTTGCACACCTTAAGGACTTATAAACTGCTGAACAATGTAATCATTTTGATGAATAGAAGCAAAATATCAAATGCTCCAAGGCTTAATGGATGTCAGCAATGACTCTGAAGTCAGACATATTCCTGTGGGCTAATATCTTCTCTGCCTTGTTCCTCATCATTGTAACATCGCAAGTGAATCCACCTTCCAGGAAGCTGGGTACAGTGCTCTTGGTCTTTAAAGAGGTGGACACATTCTCTCCCCTACATTTTAGACCCATTTTGCTGTTGGACGCAACAAAACATATTTTTGGAAAAATTCTCTTGTTTGAGCTTCAAAATGGGGCCTTAAAATCTGGCAATATGGATCTCTAGCAGGCAGGATTTAAGAAGGGTGTGGGAACAGGTCTGAATACCTTTGTGTCATCATTGTTGCAAAACCAGGTAGGGGACCAGAACAAGTCTCTGTATCTAGCTTTTTTGGATATGAGCAAGGCGTTTGATTGTGTAAATCGTGCAGTATTGTGGGACAAACTGTTTCAATGTGGCTGCCCGGTTGCCTTGATTGGTATTTTGGTGGTCCTGCATAAGGAGACTAAAATAACGTTAGACTTGACAGTCAGGGATCATGTACTCAATGGATCGACACAAACCAGGGGCTTCACCAATGTTGTGTCTTGGCCCCTTTTCTGTTTAAATGCTATGTCAAGGACATGGGCATATGTTGGGAACAAAGTCATACTATCTCTCCTCACTTGGGACACATAAAACCCAGTACTTGAAATACATGGATGATAACATCATTTTCGATTTGACCCCGATTGGCCTGCAACTGGCGATATATGGCATTAACGATCAAAGGTACTGTTCTTGAATGCAGGCAAATCCAAATGAAAATCCTTGAGATTGAATATCTCTAGCCAAACTCTGGAGGTGGTATCTGATCACAAATATCTGTGAAGTTGTATTTATTCAGTGCAAATTGAAACTAGCTCTGTATAGAGAAACTAGAGCTTTATTTCTAGCTTCAGCCTCACAGTTGGTACAATTTAACCAAAAATATGGGATATTTTCAGCATTTCCTGTGGTGTAATTGTACAGACATAAACAGGTTCCCAAATTATTCTTTGGCACTGAAACTACTACTGGGGATTTTCCCTGGTCAAAACCAGAGGCACTTTTATGGCGCAGGGTGTTGTGTCTACTGAATTAGGTGCAAATGGCAGGAATTACATATGAACTAGGCCTACTCTCATTAGTAATGTTTGTTGAGTGGAGTATGTTGCAATTATATGCTGCAATCCTTTTGCCATCACAATCTTCCTTTTATGTTGAGCTAGGGCTCGAAATACTTGGAGGCAGATGTAAGTCACTCTTCAATTGGGTAGGCAAGTGTGAAGAGCTGCTCTTAGAGATTGGGTTGTTCTCAGAGGAACTGATTACAAACCCTAACAAGGTGAAACTAGACACAAATGGATCAAGACAAGAGAGATTTTATTGGAACATCGCTGTTTTAATGATCGTTTTAATCAACATATTTAATGTTGTCGCTCTATACTTGTCTAAACATACATCAAGATAACTCAGAACATGATTGTTAAGACTAAAATTGAATTTAGATCCATCTATGGATGTTCTAGGTATGAGGCAGAAGTTCATTGTTGCCCAAAGGTTATGCCGTTATTGTGGTTAAGAAGTCTGTGTACGAAGTGCCCTGCCCTTGATGATTTACGTTACAAGAAGTTGAATAGATGTGCATACAACTGTAAGGTGACTACGGCAGATCAGTTATGGCTATGGATTTTATATACTAATGACATTTCACTGGTGTTAGCAACTTAGATTGTTTGCAGATGGCACTGATTGATTTTAGTTCTGTATCTAAGAACATGGTTTTAAAACAGTTGTGATGGAAATTGTATTCTGAATTATTACTGTATTTGTATGGTTGTGAACTGTTTTTCTTTTATGTTGTGGGTGAAAGGTTTTGTTGTGTAACCAAGGCTCACAATAAATATACACAAATACAAACTAAATAACATTTACTGAGCTGGAGATGGGTTTTCTGATCCTCTGGGTTGCTGTTTGCTGTTAGGCTGTGTTAGGCAGAATTACATGCAGTACACTTTGGGAACACTACACACAATTAAGACTACAGGTGTAAGCAGAATCTCACCTTTGGTATACGTCTGTACTACACAGTTTTGTGGTAGCAGGGCTGAGCAGCCAGGCTTATCGCGAGAGGAATGTGAGCAGTACAAGGTGTTACACAAAGGATTTATAATCACAGCGGTTCAAACAAACGCTTACTCCAGGTTTCTTGGAAAAACAATATTAATTTATTTACACAGTCATTTAGAAAACATTCCACTAGCAATAAGCAGCTCAGTATCACACTATAAAACACTCCAGTACCCAACCAATGAGTTTCTGAACAAGTTAGCCTCCCCAGAAGTGAGAACAAAATGGCACTTCAGTAACTTTAAAAGAGAGTAAAAGAAACAAGTTATAAGAATTAAACACAAATACTTTCTTAGGCAGGGCAAATAGTTTCAGTTCACTACAAGAGGCAGTTCAATTCAATAGGCCTGGGCCAAAGTCAATGGATCAGTGTCTTGGATAGGATAGCACAGTTCTGGTAGTAAACGGTTAAATCTTTGCCAATGTTCTTAGAAGCCGTCTGCACATAAAAGGGTTATATGATGGATTAGGAGCGAACAAGACTCCAAAGTTGGGAACGTTTCATGAACTTTCACCGCGGCAGAGAGGATTTCTAAACCGCGTTTGCACAGTACCTTGGTAATTAAGAGAAACTGTAGCTGAGGCAATTGATCCTGGCAGTTTCTGTAGATCTCGCTGTTCATGGGTCTCAGTCGTGGGGACAAGAGGGAGGACGTTGGGAGGTTGCAGCAATGCAAGGGATGGATCCACAAGCTTGGCAAAACATTGGTTTAAAGTGTGAGTGCCTTAAAGTCCACAAACTGGTATCCTTCTCACAGTATGGAGATGGTTTCCAGTTGGCTTGCGAGTTAGTTGTTCCCACCCGCTCAAGGGAAGAAGGCGTCCTTGAAGGGGCTTCTCTGTCGTGGAAGTTTCAGGCTATTCGGACCTGCAGCACAGCTTCACCGGTCAAACAAACGGTCCAGGAGTTGCAGCAGTCGTCTTCCTTCAGCTCGTCTTCGGTTCTTTCATTCTAGTGGTCGACTCTGCCTCCCAAGTTCCAGGGACCTGCCTTTTAAAAGGTTTTCTCCCATTCATTCCAGTTTAGCTGCCACTCACCCAGCAGGGTGGCTGTTCTTGCTGGACAGTCAGACAGCCAATCATGCCAAAGTGCATTCAGGTCTCCTAGGAGGGTAAGCACAGGGAGTTTTGGGCACCACACATCACTTCCTGTCCACCCCAGACACTCAGGCACCAGAGGTGGTGTTCAGTACTGAAGCCCAACAAAGGCAAACGAACGAAGGGACCAAACCTGATTTTGCATGCAGAGACAAACACTAGAAGGACCTTTCCAAAAATAAATGGTGAATAAATTTGATCAGAACCTGTTTTTACAGAGGTGGCTCAGAACAGCTACCACCTTGAAAAATATGGCTGCGGTGAAATTTAGCTACCGTCATGGAAATACCACTGCCACCAGCCATTCTGAGAGGAAAGGGTAGCTTTTTTGTGCTACATGAGTTTTCTAGGCATAGGGAACACTAGGTATTCCTTCCAGCACTCTACTGTAAGGCAGGGTGTACTGGGTCTAGTAATTTAAAAAAAGACTTGCCAAGTCAATTTAACTTTGCATTCACTGAGAGACAGTAGTTAGTCCCAGAGAAGGTATTTCAACCTTGGGAAGTCTGAAAGACATCTCTGCGCCACTGCACTAAGGGTGCTTTGTGACACACAAGAAAAGATGATACCTATGGAGTTGTCTAAAACTCCATATCGAAAGAACACAGAAGTAAAAAACACATCAAAATACATGAAAGAGTGTGAAAAAAGGCTCACACTCTTTCCAGGTAAAAAGGGAAGTCCTAAAAATCCAGCAAAGTTGCTGGGGGTCTCAAAAGGTAAGGGAAATTAGCACATTTATGAGCATTCTCCCTAACAAGCTGTGGTTCATTTTTCATCTGGATCATTATTTTTCTTCATTCTCTCTCTCCTTGGGATCTGCTCCAGGTTGTATATGCTGCTCTCAAGGGGATTCTGGGAGTTGCAGTTCTGAAAAAACAAAATGCAAACTCTGGCCAGCAACTTTACAGGGTGCATTGGGATAAACAGAATGGTAAATCGTTTACATTTGTGGCAGACGTGGATATTTTCGAGAAATAGGGACTCCACCAACTTCTAACTCTTGAATCTGGGGCGGGGCTGCTTTGGGTTTTTTGTTCTCATGAACGACCTGCTCAGTTTGAGCACTGAGCATGGTCGCCGTTCTACACCTCAGCGGGTCATAACCCTCTCACAATATATGCACACAATATAAAAAGAAAACAGTGTATTCTTACCTGCGGACCTGGTCTGGACACTGCCTGCTACGATTCGCCTCGAGCTCCTGCTCAGCACAAATAGGAACCAAGGTTCCTGAGGGTATGCACATGGGAACTGGAGCACCTCCTGAGTGCCACCCAAGGACGCCTTTGCCTTTTCTTAATCATTTGTTAATCACATTTCTGTTCATTGTTTACTGCCTGCTTTCTTCCTTTTATTTTTTTTTACTTTGCTTTGGTTCATCTATCTCATTCTTCAAATTGTCATTTTAATTTTTAATATTTGTGCCATTCCCAAATTGATCGGTACGATGCCTTCTATACATTGGATAAATAAATACATTTTACAAATGGTCCCTCATACTCCACCAGACCTTGGATGCGAGTCCAAACATTACAACCATTGACGTGGAATAGTGAAAATCTTGCAACCATGGAAAGGGAATCTGTGCTATGGGAGTCAAAGATAGACTTAACTAGAAATAGGTGATCTATCTTGGCCTCTATTTAGAAGCAGGGGGGCAAGGCAGGGGCCAATCTGACCTTTTCTGCCTTATTAGCATGAAAAGATTTTGAAATCATAAAGATGTGGGAAATAGAGTGTATTAAAGTGATATGCAAGGGGACATTGGGTTTGTCAGCAGAATTCTCCTCAGTAATTTTGGAAAGGAAATGGATGATTTTTTATTAAAACAAAACATGTACACATTGGTGTATTCAGAGGACATGGAGCAGCCTCAAGTTGGTGCTCGTATTTGGCTTCCAGATCTCTGATGCGGCACTGAAGGCAACATCCAGATGTAAACCTACCCTCCCTCTAATTTTGCCAGTGCACTCGTAACAAGAGGCTGTGCAGGTGAACAAGTGTTCAGAAATAGTGCTTAATATGACACTGCCAAAAATCCAGTTCATGTAAAAGAAATTGACAGGAAAGAAAATGAATGTCAAATGTAATTTGCATGGTTCACCTTCATTCTTTGACTTTATACCCCAAAGTGTGGGTTTCTCTGGAAAACATTGAGGTTCCTGATTATCAGAGATTAGGGAGCATTCCCTCTGGCTGATTATTTTAAAACCCCACTGTGATTATTGCAGCACTGGTGCAAATAATCGCAAGATTATGCTTTTAATTTTTTTGACCTCACAGTCTTTATCAAGTTTCAAATATGAATGATCCGCAGGAGAGCAATATTAAACAAACAGATAGGAAGTTCAAGTAGAGTACCTTTGGAAAACAACAGCCCTTCTACCCACAGTTACACCCCAATGAGACTCAATTTTTGTCATGGAGGTGTATCCTGTACACTGTGATGAGAGGCGAACGGACAATGACTGTAGATAATTAATTTGAAATGATGTCTGAGAAAGGTGTACATTTATGAAAATATATTGGCATTGCTCCATCTCTATTCAGCAGTATCAGGCTGGCAGGAACTCTGCGATAGAACACTGATGATGTCACTGTCACAGCTCTGTGATGTCACAAGATTTAGAGGACATGAAGACATTTGAGTGTGCAGGTGATTGACCTCAACTACAGGAGAGGGACATTGAGCAACAATGAGGCAGTATACATTAAGAAGGTTGCATTTTATTCAGGTTCCGACATGGCCTGATTATGTTCAGTAGATTTGTAAGTTGTAGATCCTCTTCTAGTTTTGCTCTTTTCACCCCTTCAGTCAGGGGACACATGGTATTGCCCACATTGTTGTGATGTCATGATGGCATGTGATAGGTTTCCCATTGTGATAAGTCTCTGATATAAAAGTCTGGCCACCAGGGAGTTGCAGCATTGGAGACCATGGTCTTGGTCAGGGAGGATCACGGCTGGAGGAAGCTGCTTAGAGGTGACAAGGACAATGAAGTGAAGAGGGCATGGGTAGGGGGCAAGGGGTAGAAGGTAAATATATTAACCAAAGGAACCAAATTAAACTGAACTGAACTGAATACCAGTGAATACCAAATGTAATACCAACCTGAAACCCACTTTAACCCTTACCCTGAAATCCTGCTCCCCGCTGAAGTCTCTTAATCCTCTAACCTAAACACTTATCATAATCTAATCCAATGTTCTATTTGTAATTCGTGTAATTCAGCCATTTTTGAAATCTCCCATTCTGAAATGGGACTATTTCCTTTCCACCCCATTGCGCCAATCCTATTCCAACACTACACTAACCTTTCCTGCTCCTTTGATTCCCACTCCTCTCCCTGTCATCCCCATTCCCTTCTTGTTCACCCCTTTCCCTGCCCTCCCTTTTTACTCTTGCTTTCACTATCCCAATCCCACTTCTATCTCAATTCTCCCATCTCCTCTAGCCCCTCATCACTTTCACCTTCTTCCCATCCCCCTCCCACTCGTCCATTCTCCCATTTCTGTTTACCCTCCATGTGCTGCCCCTTAGCCCACTCTCACACTTCTCACTGCCCTTCTCCCCCATGGGACCCTACTCATGTTCTTGTCTACCCCACCCCTTGTCCACTCTTCTTCTTTTGACTCCTACTTACAGTTGACTTACAGTTGACCACTTTTTACCCCTCCCTTTCCCCATGTCTTCCCCTGCCCCTTCACTCCACAGCATTCTGCACTTTTCTACATTCTACCCTTGCAGATCCACCCATGCCTCTTACCACGTCCCTTCCCATTTCACATCTAAAGCTTGACCTCTCTGCCCTTCTCCCTTCTCACCCCCTTCCACCTTATCCCCACCCCACTTCCTGCTCTACCTTCACACCACTCCTTTATCCTCATCATCCCATTCCCCTTGCTTGCCTCTCATCTTTCTCTCCTCCCCTCCTTTTGTCATTGCCTCCTCCTCCCCTTGCTTCCATTGCCCGCTCTCTTCCTTTTCCCCTACCTCTTCATTCTGCCTCCCAATTCACTTCACCCTTCCATACCCTCTCTGATTCTGCCCCTCCAATTTGCCTCTTCCTGCTCCCCTCACCATTCTCACCCCTTCTCAATCTCCCCTCAGTCACATCCCTCTGTCCACTCCTACACTCCCTGCCGCCTTGGAGTCTCCTCTAATATTCTCCCTATCAACGCATCCCCTCTCTTCTCCTCGCCCCATTCCACCTACAAATCTCCCCTCGCCCTTTCTACCCCGCTCACTGTTGCCTCTCTCAAAGTTTGCTTCTCCTTCCCCTTCTCTTCCCTCTTGCATAACACTCTTCCCCATTCACTTTATATTTCAATCTGTCCCCCTCATACCCGTACTCCTACCTGATTTTCCTTCTAATCACTGTCCTCCCCTTCAAGAGATCACCCTCAGATTGTGATTTCTCCCTCCTCTTGTCTCTACTTCCTCTCAACTTGCTCTCCCTTATATCCCAATGCCCCTCCCATGACCCTTCATCAAACCGTGTAGGCCCTTTCCACTCACATGCTCTATGTCCCTACCCTATTCTACCTGACCTGCCCCCTCTTCCCACTTAGACCTCCCTCTCTCCCCTCAGTTATATCTTCAACTAAGCCTCCCTTCCCTTGCCTTTTCCTCCACTCATCATTCTTCACCCCCAGCTCCATCCTAATTCCCTTTTTATCCTCCCCTCACTCTTACTTCCTGATACCCATTCCCACATATCCTCACCCCATCCCATCCCATTATGGCTCTGTGTATGTCACTTATCATACAATTCCTATCCCTTGCATTCCCAGCATTACCATCACCCTCTTACCCTTCTCTCTTCTGTTCTCTTCACATCCCTCCTCAACATTCCTCTCTACTAACCTTTCTATGGGCTGCCCCTCTCTCCAACCCTCTCTCATACCACCCCCTC
Source organism: Ambystoma mexicanum (assembly GCF_040938575.1). Taxonomy (NCBI): domain Eukaryota; kingdom Metazoa; phylum Chordata; class Amphibia; order Caudata; family Ambystomatidae; genus Ambystoma; species Ambystoma mexicanum. Next base: position 1,223,304,229 of record NC_090930.1, on the reverse strand, counting down.
GCCCCATCCCAATCTCACCTCTCACGCTTCTGTTCCATCCCCCACTCTCCCCTGTTTCACTTGTTTCATGTACATGCTACTCCATCTTCTCCCCATGTACCCCCTCTCTTTTCCCCTTTACCCATCTTCCCTCACTTCTTTTCCCCTATCCTCGCCCACCGTGTACTTCCCCTTCCCACTTCCCATCTACATGTGTTCTCCTACCACTATCACAATGGCCTCTGTCTCCCTGCTCCCCTTGCATTTCCCATCTCTCCTTCATCACCATACCCCCTCCCATTGTCCATAGTCTATCCCCTTGTAACACCCAGGCATTCCCCCCTCCTCCCTCCCTCTCTTACTTGATCTCTCTCAACCCCCTCCATCTTTTTCCCCTGGAATCTATTCACCATTTCAACTCTCACCCCTTCCTTCTAATCCAATTGTTCTGCCTCCCCCTCCCCTCAGTACTCCCTCTCTTCTAGCCACCATCCCCTCCACCCATTCTGCGTACCATTTCTCCATTCTCACTATCAATTGTACCTCCATTACTCTTCCACACTCATCCCCACTAATATTCACCCTGCCTGTACCCTCTACTCTCTACCTCACCTCCTTTCAACCCTCCCATGTGCCTCTTAACCCCTTCCCCTTTCTCTTCTCCTGCATGTTTCCTGTCACCCCACCCCACATCCTTAACTAACCTCCCTCTTCCCACCTGCTCACCCCATTTCACTCCCCTCCCTCACTCTATCCCAACGTAGCCTATAACCCCTCTCTGCCCTCCTTCCTTTGTCCCAATTTGTCTCTTACCTCAATCTTCCACATTTCACACTATATACCCTCTTCTCATGCCACAAACCACTTCCGTCTCTGCTCTCATCTCTCATTTACAATCTCTCCACAGCCTCAGCCTTGTCTTCCCTTTCCCCTCTCTTCTCTCTCTGACCCAACTCCATGCTCCTCCTTTTTCCCTTTCCTCTTCCCTTGATACGTCACCATTTCCCATCCACTTCACTGCATTCAATTTCCCGTTCTAGCAAACCTTCCCATTGATCTTGCCCTGCCCCTCTCTCTTTCACCCACCTTTCTTCACTCTCTTCTCTCATCCCACACCTTTAATCTTAGTCTCCTTCTCCCGTACCATTGCTTTCCACTCATCTGTCTCTCCCCATCCCCCCTATCTTACGCATTACTCCTTCACTCTTCTCTCCTACTTCCCTCTGTGCCATATCCTCCTCTGCTCTTTGACCTCTCATCCCACACGTTGTATTCCCTTTTCTTCCACAGATCTGTAAAATGCCCCCACATGGCACACGCACCCTATTTTCGGCAGCATTTTTATGTTGGGGAAGCCCTCCATATCCCCTTCTTTAACCCCCAAGCCCACTCTAAACTCCCCTTTCGTGCGCTGCCTAACCATGCTACCCTCCCTAAACAAATGCTGCAATAAATGAGGTAAAATGTTCCAAAGCTAAATGTGAGGAGACTGCAACAGGGAAATGGGGGATATCTTTGCCTACATCTTGCTCTCCCCTCTACCTTTATCCTTCTACACTGGCATCACCCGCCCTTTACCCTCTGCCTAATCTGACCCTGATCCTCTCCTTTGTCCACATATCAATCCACAACCAGCACTACCGACTAAAATCTTACAGGCTTTTCCCTTCAGAGTTTTCCACTTCATTGGGGGTTTGCTCTGCCTGTCACCATGTTCATTGTCTTCATTGGAGTTCATCCCCTAACCCCAATCTCCCCTTTAGCCCGTCTCTTCATGCCCCTCTCCCACCTTCCCCCGCCACATGTCTTACCATAGTACCTACACCCTCATTCTTTATACTCATTCCCCAGCTGCCTTCCCCCTTACCCCAATGCCCTTCCCTTCTTACCAATCCCTAATTTTCCCCCATACTGTCTTCCCCAGTTGCCCCCATACTGGATTCTCCTCTTGCCTTGATCCTGTTACCCCTCTCTCCCCCCACCTCACCGTTCCAGCCCCCACTTTCCCCTCTCTCTAAATCACTTCTGACCCTCTCTCCCCACTCTTGATTCTTGCCCCTGCTTATGTCCTCTTGGTTCCTTCCCTTCATCTCTGTCTTCCTCCCTTCTATCCATTCTCCTCTACCGTCCCCTCACATACATACACACTCCCCCCTAGCATCACCAAACCCCATCTCCTCAACACCTCTCCTCCTTCACCTTTACAACTTCCTCTTTCACCCTGTCCACCTGACTGCATCTCTCTTACCTCGCCTCTGGCCCATCTCTTCCCCTGACATCACCCATTCACACTCCTGTCTACCCCTTACTGTCTCCCTTATTCCACAGCCATATTCTCCCTCAACTCCTTCTCCACACAACTCCTTATTTCCTTTTTCACATTTTACCTCCCTATCCCGTAGACTCACTATCCTCCTCTATTAAATTCCCCTCTCTCCTTCCACACTCCTCCCTTGTCCTTACCCCAACACCCATTTCGCCCTTCCCCTCCTCCCTCTCATACCTGCAGCTCCCTCATCACCTTTCTTTTGTCCCCCTCTACCTATAGACCCTTCACTCCCCTCTCACAACTTCCCTTCCATTTTTCCCTTCTCAGTCCTCGTTTACCCTTTCCACCAAAATACTTCACAACTACCCCTTTTTGTCTGTTCTTCACAATCTCCCCTCTCATCAGCCATGTCACTCCACCCACTCCTTTTAATCTTGTCCCAATCCCATATGCTTTTCACTCCTCTCCTCCTGCCCCATCTACTCTTACTAGCCCTCGCGAATTGACCCCAACCCTCCCCAACTCAAACGTTCATCTCTACCCTCCCTTTTTCACCTCATCACTTAGCCACTTATCCATCCTCTTCTCTCCACATGACTTACATTTTACCTCTCTCACATCTAATTCTCCAATCCTCATTCCCCTTCCCCTCTCGCCCCACTTTTCCTGCACAGCCGGATCCACCTCTCCCTCCCCTTGTTTTCTCCCTCTTATCATTCCCCTTTTTACCCTGTCAACTCCCCCTTACCTTCTCTTCCCCATCCCTTCCCTTCCTCTCTACTCCACTTCCCCCTCAGGTTTGTTTTCACCTCTTTGTCTCCCCTAATCATCCCTATCTCCATGTCCACCACTCACTCTCCTGTCATCTTTTCCCTTGGGCCCTCACCCATTTCCACCCTCCCCTTTCTACTCTCTCCTACCTCTCTCAACTAGCAAGTGCTTCATCTCCTTCCCCCCACTTATTTCCCCTATCTCCATCGCAATTCCACCTCTCCTCCAACCTTACTCTGTCTCTCTTTCATTGTTCCCATGATCCCACTCTACTCTGTCATCCTCCTCTACCGCTCTTCCCTTTACACCCTCACCTCCCCACCCTATCCCACCCCCACCTTTTCCATCACATCCCTCACCTGCCCTCTCTATCCCTTTCTCCCTGTATCATCCGCTCCACCTGCCACCTCACTCTCCACTCCTCTGTGCTGTGTCCCTGTTCCGTTGGTATCACTTTCTAGTCTCTCCTCTGTCTCTACTTACTCCTCCTTCTCAATTCCTCCACACTCCTTTCCCTCTCTTCTCCCTCACCTATGCACCTGTGCACCCCTCTTGCCATATCCTGTTTGCACATGCCCCTTTTTCCTGACAACTTGCACCACCTGCCCTTTTTGTGTTAGGGCTTGTGGGCCAACCTCCCCCTTGCTGCCTAGGAGGTTGTTGCAGCCTATGTGGACTCGCTGCTACCAGAGTCTCTCCAGGGGTCTCTGGTGAAAGACAATGGGCCTCATCACGACTTGGGTGGTAGTGGTAACGCTATTAGCACGGGCGGTATTAGCCCTACCGCCGAACTCCCCGGCGCTAATAGCGCCGGATCACGAGTTCGGCGGTAATGTCAATCCCCATTCCCCATTGAGCCCATTCGGGAATGCCCCATTCCCCATTGGGCTCAATGGGGAAATTTCGCGCTAATACCGCCGGAGGATTTCCCGGCGGCAGTAATAGCGCGAATTTTCGGTGGATTTTCCCCCAGCTCAGAGCTGGGGAGAAATCCGCTGAAGTCCTGCTTTGGCGGACCCTTAAATCCGGTGGTAATAGCGCTACCGGCGAATTTAAGTGTTACCGCCAAAGTCGTGATGAGGCCCAATGTCTGTTACAGGTGACCTCCGTACACACAAGGATCACACGATAGACAGAGACACACATCTTGTTACTTTATTCTCCTGGTCCATACTAATTCCCCTTTCCGCTTGTCCCCTCCCATTCCCTTTCCCTCCCTCATCCCCTCCCCCGCTGGGAGGTCCACAACACCCCCCCTTGCTTATCATTGGTGTTAGTGGGTTACATCTGTTCGTTGAGGTGGGGGGGTTGTGGATGGTACGCTGGGGTCGACCCGGTGGGTCATGGACCTCTTCATTCGGTGCTCTCGGCAGGGGGATCCCCGGGCGATTCTGCAATGAGCTCTACTTGTTCTTCTTCATCTTGGATCTGCTTGTCTGCATCCTCTTGGAAAAGTTTTGGAAAGAATGAGGCATTCCGGGTTATTTCTTCCTCGTCTCCAATGGCAGTGACCATTGGCCCTTTGACCTCAGTGATCACAAGCGGTTCTGATCTGTACCTTGTATCTGTCTTCCTTTGTTGTTTCTTCTGGACAAGCAAAACCTCACCCACTGGGAGCTGTGGTTCTTCTGTTTTGCGCTTGCGATTTGTCCATTCTTTGGCTTTTTTCCTTTTCATGGCCTCTCGCTCCCTGATCTAGTCTTCTTCCACTGGGGTGTAGTCTTCCAGTTGCGGAAAACGGGTCTGTGGTTTGTACTTTATCATGAGTTTAGTGGGTGTGCGTCCAGTTGTCTTGTGTGGTGTATTCCTGTAGCTCCTCAACATCTGGGAGATGGCTTGGGGCATGGGCATTAGGTCTGTCGCTGCTTTTTGGTGCATTCTTTTTATCATGGCCATGAAACACTATCATGCCGTTGGTTGCGCCAAAGGGGGGTGTTCTTTTGGTGGTGGTATCCAAGATGTACCACAAACTTCTTGAAATCCCGGCCCTGAAACGGTGGGCCATTGTCTGTTTTGACAACATTGGAAGCACCCCACTTGCTGAACAGCTCGTCTACTACCACCACTACGTGATTGAATGCCGTGGACAGAATGTGAATGACAAGGTGGAATTGAGAATATTTATCAATGGCTACCAGTAGATGGCCTCCTCCTTCTAATGTCCCATAAAAAATCAAACGCCACTCTCTGTCAGGGTCCAACGGGTAGTGGGACTGTCTGGAGTGGACATGGGGGTTCGTTTTACGCAGTCACTTGGCACTGGATGCAGTGTTTTAGTGTGTCTTCCACAATTGTTTCCATACAAGGAAACCATACTTGGTTATGTAGAATCTTCTTTGTACTGGCCACTCCCCTGTGGCCTTCATGCGCTATGATGATGAGAGCTTTAATGAGGCTCTTGAGGGCCACCAGTCGGTTACCTCTCAGCAGTGTTCCTTGGTTCGTCATGGCCAGTTCGCTTTGTATCCTTGCCATTCTCTGTACGTTTCTCTTGTCCTCCCTGTTTTCAAAACGTTCCATAGGTAGGTGTGACCACCAGTTGGTGTTTGTGAGGTGGACGGCTGCTTGGATGGTGGGGTCATCCTTGCATCTCTATGCAAACAAGTCCTTTGTGTTGGCCGGGGAAGGGCATTGAGAGACAGGTATGTGATATACGCTTTGGCTTCAAGCCTCATGCCATTTCCTGGTGCGCTGTTCGGGTGCTGAGACAAATAGTCTGCTGGATTGGCTTCGCCGCCAGGTTTATGAACAATGGTATAATTGTATTCATGCAGTCATATGCCCCACCGTTCTATTTGTGATGGCATCTTGATCTTGGGGTTCCCAAAGAGAGAAAACAGCGCTTGATGGTCTGTTATAAGGATGAATGTACTGCCTGTGACAAAGTGATGACATTTCTCGCATGCCCAGACTGCTGCGAGGCTTTCACGCTCGGCCTGGGAGTAGGCTTGCTCAATGGTGGTGAGCGCTCTGCTGGCCTACTCTACCATATATCAGTCAGACTTCCTCCTGGGGTCTGTTTGGGCTAGGATGGTACCCAACCAGACTGGCATCAACCGTTAGCTCTGTGTCCCAGTCAGGGTTGAAGTACGCCAGTTGGCGATCATTTGCTAGTTCACTCTTGATTGTGTCAAAAGCAGCTTGACAGTCCCTGTCCCAGGTGAATGTGATGTCTTTCTTAAGGAGGTGTCTGAGTGGTCTGGTCAGTGTTGTATAATGTGGCAGGTTGCGAGCACAGTAGCCCGCCATTCCTAGGAAGGAATGCAGTTCCGTCACATCCTTCGGGGCCTCAAGATTGACAATGGCGTTGATCTTCGCAGGGTCTGCCCTTATCCCCTGATCGGAGAATACGTGTCCAAAGAAGGATAGGCTACGCCTGTTGACAGTGCACCTTTTCTCGTTGAGGGTGAGACCCTTGTCATGCAGAATGGTGCAAACCTGTCGTAGTGCATCGTTGCGTTGACTTTGAGTGATGCCCACTACCGGGATGCCATTGCTGTGATTGAAAGCATTTGTGACTGGTCGATTAGCCGGCGCATCATCTCCTGGAATATCTTGGCTGCCGAGGATATACCAAAGTTAAGCCGTTTATAATAGAATAGACATTCATGTGTAGTGAAGGTGGTGATGGGTCTTGAGGCTGGGTCGATGACCAGTTGATGGTATCCTTGTTTCAGATCTAATTTCGAGAACTGGGTGGGTTGGTTGAGTCTGACCAGCATGTCCTCGATGTTAGGCTCAACCAACCCACCCAGTTCTCGAAATTCGCATATTCGCATATCCACACACAGGCGTAGGCGTCTATCTGACTTGGGCACTACTACCAACGGGGATACCCATGGGGTGGGTCCATCAACTCTTTCAATAATGTCGTTCTGAAGCATTAGGTGTAACTCTTGAGTCACTTTGGCCTGAAGGTGAAACCCTAGCCGTCATGGGTGCTGTGGTAAGGGACGTGTGGTGTCGGATGACAGTGTCCTTTAGCATGCCGACACCCTTGAACAGGTCAGGGAATGTGGTTTTTAGTTTGGTGATGTCTAGTTCCCTCCGAGAAAGGGTCCGTAGTACCTGGATTTGTGGAGGGAGGCCCTGAATTGTTTCGGACTGGTCGTATTGTATGTTGATCAGTTGTAGAGCGGTGTGTGCCTTGTAGCTGAGGAGGCATCTCCCTGTCACAGGACTGTTGATGACATGGATCGTGACTGGTATGCGTAACCCTCTGTGTAGTAGATCACACCAGAATTGTCCTTTGGATTGTAGGGGACGGGTCGCTCCCCACTGGAAGTTATGAGTTTGGGATGGTTGTAGGGGATAAAGGCTCGCAATGGTTTCATATGTCTTCTCATTCATTATGATCACAGTAGCCTCCTTGTCCATGAGGAATGAGGTATTGAGTCCTCCTATGTGGACGGTCACTTTTGGGGCAACGTTGTCATCAGAGGTGTCGTATATGAGTCAAATGTACTATTGACTGCATCTGTCATACTCATAGTACGGCTCAATGTTGGCTGACTCTTCTGGCATTGGGGGGTTCTCACATGGGTCCTCCATGGAAGACTCCTGCCTACGTCTTTGGTCTTCGTCCTGGTATGATTTTGTGTGGAGAAGGTGTTCTGATGTTGTGAACAGTCCTACGGGTGGACCGATTTGCAGGTTTTCCACAGCCCATATGAAGCCTGTCTGGGTCGGGTTGATCATAGAGTTTCTGTTGGGTGTGGTCCTTACACTGTCTTTCTACTGGTATGGTTGTGGTTTGGGTGATCTCATCGGGTCATATATCCTGATGGTGGCCGTCTGTGGCGTCAGTCTGTATGCCACCAATAGTGGGGCTTTTTTCCCTGCACATGATTTGGAAGTGATTCTCCTGACCACACCTCATGCACATTTGACCAAAGACTGGGCATTGGTCCTTGTATGGGAATTCAAACCTGCATCTGTAATGTTATCTTTCTGGCGGGGGTCTAACACCGCTTTTCCATGTGTCTTGGTGGGTAATTGCGATCAAGTATCGATGCTGCCCTTGTGGGTTGGCAGTGACAGCAGCTATTGTGACCATTTTTTGGGGGTTTTCAATTTTGCCCGCTTGTGCATCCACTCTTTCATATATCCTTGCTAAGTCTGCGACTTCCATCAGCGGAAGGGGTTTCTTTAGTAGATGTTTCCTTCTATCACCCTTAGTCTAATGGCTTCATCATCGTTAAAGTTTGCAAAGTCGCAGTACTTGATCTTTCTTTGAAGGGGCAGGATGAATTTTCCAATTGTTTCATGCAGTGCATGGGCACATTGGTTGAATGTGTAACGTTCGTAGTCCCCATTAGGAACGACCACAAGTCGTCCGTTGGTAGACACAGTTAAGAGTTGATAGGTGGATTTTTCATGGGCAGGGATGGATTTGATGATGCCTTTCACTTCTTTGCCTACCAGATTTGTGAAATAGACTAGTTTGTTTGGTGTGTCCGGGTTTCCTACTGCTCTCATGTTCTCCTTGAATTTTTCCATCCACTCCTGCCATCTTTGGCCTGGGTCTTCTTGTGGCTCCAAGTTGAATGGGTTTTGGCGACGTAAAAAGGTTGCTGGGTTTGTGGGAACTACTGCTGCATTTTGCTGTGGTGTGGCTGCTGATCCTGTGACCACTTGAGACATGGCTGCTTTATTTCCACATCATGCTGGGGTTTGCTTCCTTCCTCTATGGCTGATGTGGCCGGCTGTGGCCTTGACAGACTTATCTGGCTGGGTATCCCTCGTGGGTTGTGTTTGATGTCTCAAGGGATGGTGAGTGGCTTCCCTGTATGGTTCTCAATGTGTGGAAGCAGGCTGCATTGTCGTGGGAGGGCCTGGTTTGCCTGAGGGCCACGTGGCATATGACTGCTTTCTGCTACTGTGTTCCCTGGTCACTAGTGTCTTGTGAACGTTGTGGCCTTTGTGGTGTGTCCATTTTATTTTTCCTTTTTTATCCTCGCTTTCTAGTGGCTATGGTGGCATAGTAGCTCCACATGCTGTGTTCTGAACTGTCTCTTATTCTGTTCCTCGCTTTCTAGTGGATAGCTTTGCAGCGACCATGTTACGCGTAGCACACTCTGCCGGTGTAGTTGGCTTTGCAGCCCACATGGCCGCGTCACTCCGTGCGGCGCTGCTTCACTGTCAGGCTCACCTCTGGTGCTGATGGACGTTTGCTCCAGCTACCGCTCTCCTCCTTTTCAAGGGCGGGCTTTTGTTCTCCCTCTCCGCACAGGCAGGCCTCCGCTCCAGGTCCTACTCTCCCTCTCCACCGGGCAACTGCTCGCTCAGCTTCTGGATCTCCTCACCAACGTGGGCAGGCACCTCCTTCAGCCTTGATTCCTCCGGTGGTCCTCCACCTCGACAGTGGGAACATGCACGGCGATCACCTCTCCAGGTCGTGCATCCTCTTCTTGTTTCACAGCGGCGACCCGATCCTCCTCACTGCCTGCAGTCAGCGTCAGCCACCTCCTCCGGCTACGCAGTTCCTTTCTGTGCTGCGTCTCTTCATCAACGAGTCGGCGGGCGATAGCTTGATTCTCGTCGCCATTTGTTACAGGTGACCTCCATACACACAAGTATCACACGAGAGGCAGCGACACACGTCTTGTTACTTTATTCTCCTGGTACATACAACTTCCCCTTTCTGCTTGTCGCCTCCCCTTCCCTTTCCCTCACTGATCCCCTCCACTGCTGCAAGGTCCTCTCCTTCTTAAAGGAGCTGCATCCTCAGGTCCACAACAATGTCCTAATCAGTTGTTGCAGAGCTAGTGTTTCACCATGATGGCCACTGGAAATTACTGGGTCATCCTGACACACATGTATAAAAGAGTAGAGAGCCGAGCACACAGAGTCGTGCAAACTTCCTAAGTCAGAGATCCCGACTGCTCCTTTTTCCTGTTATCAAGCTTAGGTAATTAGTCAGGTAAGGGGGGGGGGGGGTTGTTCTTGCTGTGTTTTTTTTTTTTGTTTGGTTCCTTTTTCTGAGTTAGTTATTCCACGCTTAGGCTGCTTCTCTGCAGGATATAGGAGTCCTTGTATTTACTTTCACCTCTACCCAAGCTATCATTTATATACTCTCAGACTAAATGAAACCTGTTTAATATTTACTTTGCTTTTTTGTGCAGAATCAACCCTGTTCTGCAATTAAGTGCACTTGACCCCCCACTTCGTATTACTGCTGTTCTAGTACCTGGAGCCCATCTTGTGTTACAAATAAGAATCCTCTTTTTTTTCGGATGGTTCAGGAAAGACACATGAGGACTGCAGCTAAACACATGTCTTGTGTTTCCTGGATAAATCTTATGTTCGCCTTGTTGCACACTCGACCGAATCAAGCATTAAATGCTTCCTTATTGTTACCCTACACAGCTCCTGTGTTCGTGGCCCAGATTGGGGAATAAGAAAGGGACACAACCCTTACGTTGCCCATGTCCTGTTTAATTGCTCCCTATCCTCTTACCAACTGGAGTGAATAGACTCAGCAGTGGTGGACCCATTCCATGGTTCCTAAGGACACTCTGCATCAATGACCAGAAGTCCGGACATTATACCCCTTCTCTCCATTCCCCTGCCTTTCATACCCCATGCCACCTTTCCCTCCTTTTATCTCTCTGAATGCCCAATTTCTACAGTATTCCTTTTCTTCTTCCACTTACCTACCTCCCTATTCTTCTACAATACCCTCTCCAAATCCTCATCACATCCCTCTTACCACTTACCCAATCATCACTCCTCTCTTAAATCATTCCATTCCACTTGGTCACCATATTCCTAAGCCACTTCCCCCCCATAATTCCCTTAACATCTCTCTCCATTACTCTCCCCTGTCCCTAACACCTCACTGATCGATCATCACCCTCATTATCCTACCCTCTCACAAGAATACATTATATCCACTGTCCTGTGTCACCTCTTCTCTCACTCATTTCCCCACCACTCAACCAATCCCCTCCCCTATTCTCCCACACCTACTTCAAAACCTCCTCTTCACTATTCACCCATCCCTATCTTCATGTGCTGTTTCCCTCCTTCACCCGCTCCCCATGCCTCCCTTTTCCTCACGCTGCAACTCCACCTTCTGTGTTCCCCAACTTCTCTCCCTCTCATTCCCCTCTGACCTTGTCAGCTATCTCAATCATCTGATGACTGGGGTGGTCAGGCCATGGGCTGGCCAGCGATCCGGGGCTTGATTTAGACAATGTTCCCCATGTTACTGGTTCTGCGGCAAAGTCGTAACTGAGAGTGCCGATGATAGGGTTGATTCTCTCTCAATGCCTACTTAACCTCCGATGAAGACAGTGAACATGGTGACAGGCAGAGCAAACCCCCAATGAAGAGGAAAACCCTGAAGGGAAAAACCTGAAAGATGTTAGTCGGTAGTGCTGGCAATGGAGGTGCTGGTAACAGGCCAGTTCGGCTGGACTGAGTAGTTTCAATCAAGTAGATCAAAGTAAGTAGCAGGCATATAAAGAACGGCACAAGAGCTGCAGAATATGGATCCAAGGGAAGCATCCATATGCTGGGAACCACTTTAAGGATGTGAAGAGAAGGGAAGGAATACAGGGGAAACAAGGAACACCACTGTGACAATTAGGGTGATTACCTGTAAATTATGATGCAAAGCCGCTAAGTAATCCGTCCTCATATTGGCTTTGTCATCAGAATGGGAGACACAAAGTCCTCACATAGCATGTTGTGGGCACCATCTTGGTTTGGGCCGTGGTTGTCAGCATCGGTCTTGCCTTGTCCACAGGAGCTGCTTAATCCCACAGACCCTCACCAAGCGTTTCCAACCCAACATCAATGTAATTCATTTGAGTTAGTAAACCCCTGGAAGGGACAGGATAAGCGCATAAAATAATAAACAAAGCAGACTCTTCCTTGGACTGCTCTGGTCACAGCGTTCTGCAGTTGGGACAAAAAATAACAGCATTAAATCATTCCATAACTAAATTACCTTTTATAACTTAATTACCTTCCCCTTTTTGTCCCCTTACCTAACACACCTAAAATTGCCTGGAGATTAATACATTGTGCCAGTTTGTTTTACTTTGTATTACTGACTGAATATTTCCTTTGTTGAACGAAAAAGAACACATGGACAGTATCAGAAATATAGCAAATGACTTCCAATTCATATAAAAATCAGTAATGACCTCATGTGGCCTGACATTACATCTTCTTTAATGGCTTTAAAAGATGTGGATCTTGACAAAGCACATCAATTGACATCAGCTACTAGTGACATTTCAAAGGGGATGACACTCCATTATCTGCGTCCGTATTGTAAGAATTCATACACTTGCACAAACAGTGGACGAGCAAACAATAAATGGTGCAGTGATCACGGGAAGCACTCATAATTCGCCTGACACTTCTAATTTGATTGCACATCCACAAGCAAACACAGCTGCGCCCTGTGTAGACATTGATATCCAACCTAATCATGCTCAAGAAGGGGCTGAAGACCTCCCGCCTCAAAACAAAGAGTCTGCTAACAAAAGGGAAAATAAGAAGAAAATCAAAAAGCTCCCAAAAGAAAATAGACGCGGTTGAGCTACTTTCAAAACCAAAAGGAACCCTGAAAGCGGAAAACAAAAAAAGCCAGGAAAAAGAAGTTCTTTAAAGCTTTAGACAATATAACGCAAGTAAATGACAAAGGATCAGATCTTGAAAGCTTCAAAATTGAATGCTAGAGATGCCCATTTCAAATCAAATGAAGACACACAAGGAGCTGTTCTACCCGAATTAGTAATGGGACCACTGATTGCGTTGGAACAAGGCAATGGCAAATTAAAATCTACTAAAGGGTCGGAAGCTGACAAATTAACAATAAAAGAACACATTTTAGTAAAACCATTGAAACTAGCAGCAATATTTTGCAAAAAAAATTCTACCTAAAATCATGGGAAAACCTAAGAATACCAACGTAACTCTTGACCCCAACCAAATGCCATCTCTGCCGATAGACTCAGGTGAAGCAAACAGCAGCTCATTAAAAACACCTGTACAGTTTCCTAGCACCTGCAATCCCTCTGTGTTGAACAAGCCCTTTGCTGCTCCTAAACTATGGCTTCAACAACTTCATCCAAAAAAAGTTCAAACGGAACTTAACCGTAGTAACATCCTATCTTACACCAAAAGGATTTCTGTTCTTTATCTTTTTTCATCCAATGACATTGATAGACTTTCATTTCCATATGATAAAACCACACACATTGTGGAAATAATATTTAAATCAAATGAAGGGGCAAGAGCATTGCACTCAGGTGCAACAGATTAGAAAAACATAGGAGTGGAGGTATTTTCGACTCTTCCGCCGTTGCCTCAAAGCTACCAGAAGGACAACTGACGTGAAAGCCATCTCGTCATCCAGCTGTCATTCGTCCGACTTGGAAGGAACATGCTCACAAAGCAATAGTCTGACGCTTGCAAATAAAGATAAAACAAAATTATTGTCTTTACTTCCTGACATAATAACAGAAGTTCTTCACTGTTTGAATGTCGCTGAAGAGAAACTCTTGGCAAAAAAACAAATCAAACCTTTGAGTTGGAATACACAGGGCCCTTTGCCATTTAGACATAAAGACACCAGTCAGAGCATTTTTAAAGAGTACAACCTAGTTTTTCTCCAGGAAACATTGCTCAGGAGCGAATTACATTTGGACGGATTCACTCTGATTTCTCAGCAAGCAACTTGCCCGAATCGAGGACGCCATTCTGGCAGTCTTCTAACTGCAATAGGTAACACTACAGGATTTGAAGTAAAATGCATCAGTAATGACATTCCCGGTATTCTTGCACTTAGGTGCAATATTAGATGGGGCTCTACGACCCTTGGTTTTGAAAGCATGAGTCCCCAAAAATGCAATCACAACTTCTCAATGAGAGTCAATAATGGACACACCCCAGGACGGAATGAGACCAAGACCAAGTGCGGGTGAAAGTAAAAAGTAAAGTTTATCTAAAACCAAATAGTGCAAACAGAGAACTGTGCAAACTCTGAGAGCGCTCTGCCCAAACATCAGCGAATACACATTATATTACAAAATCGCGTCATCTATGACATGTGCTATAGGGCATACATAGAATTGCAGCCATTGGACGAAGGGGACAGGACTGTAACCAAACTGTAGGGGTGTTGCTCCCGGATTGGCTGGCATAGAACTCGTTACTTCGTGGAGCACGCGGGTCAGCTGGCGATGTCCAAGTTGTGAAGATATAGACTATCTGACATTTGCCCTTGTGGCCAGACATAGTTTGAACATTATTTATACGTTTGACATATAAGAATTACATTACTATACGTTTGACCTGGACAATAAAAGTGAGACTACATGGGTCCAGGTGCCTAATCTATTCACAATATTTTATTAACACATTCATCAAATGTTCTCTTAGATCTCAAGAGAGGATAGTTTATTGTTTGTTAGTATGAAGAGAATATATTGCCACACATGGGATTAGTGGCATGGTTGAACTGGGGAGGCACACAGTCGAAGGGCATGGGACTGTGACAGCAAAAGGCATTAATGTGAGGGGGCTTGTAGTCTATATTTCTTTAAACAAAATTTGTGGGTGCAAGGCAGCTTTGTGGAGACATCGTGTGTCAGGGGGCAGGGTGAGGGTGAATTCTGTGTGCGGGTTCAGCGGAAGGGTGAGAGGCTACATTTGTTGCATTAAGACATCAGTGAACCAGGGCCTGTTATGTTCAATGATCACCAGGGATTCAGTAGTTTTATAAATAAGGTCTTTTATTTATATCCGGTGACGACCCCCGGGAGGGACTCCACCAACGTCCACAGCCTTGTCTTATCCCTGTCTCTCTCCCGCACTCGGAACCCAGAACCCCTGAGGTTAGGGATCCACATTCCGAGCGCACGGACACACAGCAACATACTAACATTATAATATGCAATAACTCTGGGCAACTTGTTTCCATCTATGTAACATTGATATCCTAACACCTCCTTCCTTTCCTTGAACTAATGATTGAAAAACAATGTCTAAACATATAACTGAAACATATGTGCTATAAACTTAAGATAAGGTAAACCTCTGACTAAGTGAAAATATCTTACATTGTACTGGTAATATTATGTCTGTAGGAGATAATGGATTTGGTGACACCATATGCAAGTCCATCACTCCCTTCCATTGCTGAACTTGACAATTTCTACTCTCTCCTTGTTCCAAATGCCACCACCTCTGACCAGTACTGATGAGCCTAAATCCTTTACCACTTGTTTAGGCTCAGAGTATAAAGATGCTCCTTTGCGAACTTTGGTAGGTAATTTGATTTTGATCCACTCACCTTCATTAATCCTAAATTCCTTACAACAATTTTTTTGATCATATCTTTCCTTAGATTTAACTCCCGCTTCATACATTCTGCTCCTCACTTTTTCCACCTCCACACCAACCATCTTGGATTTTCCCATCCATCCAGGACATAAATGTGAATTAGGTT
The DNA here is from genome assembly GCF_040938575.1 of Ambystoma mexicanum. Lineage (NCBI taxonomy): Eukaryota > Metazoa > Chordata > Amphibia > Caudata > Ambystomatidae > Ambystoma > Ambystoma mexicanum. The sequence goes on along the minus strand of NC_090930.1, from coordinate 1,223,288,741 downwards.
TCCTACCTCTCAAAATCTCAAATGGCGTTAGCCCTGTGACGCTATGAGGTGTTATTCTATACTGGAATGTCCTTTCCATCGCTGTCCTAAACCAATCCCCACCGGTAGCTACCGCTATCCTTATGGCTTCCATCAGTGTCCTATTGAAGCGTTCAACGCAACCATTACTTTGGGGATGATAGAGAGAGGTGTTTGCCTGTTCAATTCCATTCTTTTCCAAAAATTCTCTAAATTCCTTGGATACTAATTGGGATCCATTATCCGACAAACATTTCCTAGGAAAACCCTCTCTCCAAAATAATTGTTCTAAGAATTTTGTAACACTGCTGCTGGATATGTCTCTAAGTAGACATATTTCCGGCCATTTGGACAGTAAATCTATGACCACCAGCAGATAACTGTCTCTGGTCCCTCCTATGTTAAATGGTCCTAAAAGATCTATAGCTATCTCATCCCATGGTACCCGTGGACTTTCCCTGATAACCATGGGTACTTTTTGTACGCTTAAACCCTTGTTTCCCTCCAAGCACTCTGAACACTCCTTAACTTGCTCTTCAAAATCTTTATCAATTCCAGGCCACCAGAACTCAGATCTTATTATACCTTTGTGTCCTAGCTAGACCTAAATGTCCCTCATGGGCTATTTCTAATGCCTGTTTCCTCATACCTTGAGGAACTATCATTTGATGTCCTCTATGTAGATATTTGCCATTGATCCATAAATCTCCTTTAACTCTGGCAAATCCACCCATGTCACCTTTATAGTTCATTATTCTGTTTTCTTTAATCAATGTTAGTATTTTCTGGTACATTAAATCTTCACTACTAGCTTTATCCCACTCGTCCTTTTTTAGGGAATCATGTACCTGGAAAATCTCAAATGTTTCTTCCTGATCTGATTGGTCTATACTGCTATGGCCTTCTCCGTGAACAGATCTTGACAAGGCATCTGCCACTACATTGACTTCCCCACTAATGTGAATCATGGTAAATTGCAAACCTTGAAGAGCCATGACCCACTTCATAATGCGTCTCGATACTCCTTCCAGCCCACCTTTTGTAAAAATACTAACTAGTGGTTTGTGATCAGTGCAAATCTTAAATTTCCTTCCCCACAGAAACCTTTTGAATTTTTCAACTCCCCAGATGCAAGCCAGCGCTTCTTTCTCGACTACTGAATATCTAATTTCAGGATCTTTAAGTGACCTTGAGGCAAATGCTATAGTGTGCAGACCTTCAGAATCTTCTTGCATCAGAACTGCACCTATGCCATACTCACTAGCATCTACAAATAGTACTGTGGGTTTCCCTTCTTCAAATGTCTTTAGAATGGGAGCATTGGTTATGGACTTTTTTATCATTTCAAACTCCAGCTTACATTCTTCACTCCATTTAAATATCACGCCTTTGCGAGTAAGTCTTCTCATGTGTCTTGACATGCCTGACAAATTCTTGATGAATTTGCCATAGAATTCAACTAACCCCAAAAACGATAACACTTCTGCTTTAGATTTGGGATCTTCCATTTTCCTTATTGCTTCAATAGCATCCTCTTTGGGTTTAACTCCCTCAGCAGTAATCTCGTGACCTAAATAAACCACTTTACTTGCTTTGAATGTACACTTCTCTGATGCTATTGTTAGACCAGCTTCTCCTAATATGTCTAGCACCCTTTTTAACCGTCTATCATGTTCCACCTCATCACTGCCACATACTAAAACATCATCTTGGTAGTACATTACCCCTTTTTCTCCACTTAATAACCTGTACATTATACTCTGAAATACACTCGCAGCTGACACCAAGCCAAACGGCATACGTACACATCTAAATAATCCATTGGGAGTGATGAATGCTGTTAAATCTCTGGAATCTGGATGCAATTCTATCTGGTGATAAGCAGACTTCAGGTCTAAAATTGAAAATATTTTGGATCCAGAGACACCCACAAGTAGGTCATCTATCCTGGGTAATGGAAATCTATCTGCCACCACCATACTGTTCAGATGTCTTAAGTCAATACATATCCTCAATGATCCAGAGGATTTTCTGACTACCACAATGGGACTCACCCATTCTGAAGAATCTATTCTCTCAATAACCCCTTCATTCTCCATTCTCTTTAATTCATCTTCTACACCCTCCTTGAGTGCCAGGGGAATGGTGCGCAATCTCGCAATCTTAGGAACCGCCCCCTTTTTTAGTCGTATCTTATGAACAAATCCTTTCATGCATCCAAGCTTTTGTTCCTTTTCAATCAGTCTCTCACCACTCACTGTTAAGACCTGTTCGGGATGACCTGCTTCAAGTCTGATTTTTAGCTCAGCTTGATCACTCCACGAGAGTAACTCTCCCCCTTTGTTGGCAACATAAATAGTAGTGGTGGCTTTCCTATCTTTAAACTGTAGTTTAGCGTCAAAATATCCTATTATCTCTATCGGTTTGTCACCATATGCATTCGCCTTAATTTTGTTTTCTCGTAATGTACAGCAATTAAATCTCTCTTTCCATACCTGCACTCCTATTAATGTGTAGTCTGCCCCACTATCCATCAGCATCGATATTTGTATCCCATTAACCAATACTATGGCATAAGGCTTTTTCCTCTTCACTTTCCCATCAATGGCGTTCACCATAAACACCACTTCTCTACCACCTTCTATATAATCATCTTCCTCATTATTTACACTAACATCAAAGACTTGACCTGAATTGGAATTAAAGTTTTTACAACATCTGGCAATGTGTCCACGTATGCCACAATTGTTGCATATAATGTGCATTGCAAAACACTCCTTGTCCGATGCTACATGTGAGAAACTCCCACACCGGAAACACCTTCTTGTTGTGGAATCTCTGTTTGTCATTGTCTCTCTAAAACCTCTGGAGAAATTAGACTCTCTGGAAAAATTCTTGTTGTCTTTGACTAACCCTTGACGATTCCAACTTTTCCCCACTGGAGGTCTACTCTCTTGTCGATCTTCACCTTTTTTTCCAGCCTGGAACTGTTTCCTTGGAAAACTTGAGCTCATCCTCGGATTAACTTTTGATACTTTCTGAACTGCTCCCTCATTTTCCTCCAACTTGGGTTTCTCAATGTTTGAATGATTGTCTGCTTGGAGTAACTTTATACATTTATCAGTGTGTTCCACCATCTTTGCAATCTCTATAGCTCTATCCAATGTGGGATCTTTCTCCTTCCATAGTTCTTTTCTAATATTGTCGTTGTTGCATTTGATCATTAATTGATCGCGTATGTGTTCTTCCTGACAGTGATTAAATCTACATTTCACCGCTAATCCCCTCAGAGCTGTAATAAAATCTTCTATGTTCTCTCCATTCTTTTGCCCCCTGGTGGCAAATTTGTACCTCTCTAAAATGATGTTTTCCTCTATTTTATAATGTTTGTCCAGCTTGGCTAATGCCTTCTCATATGGGCCTGTGTCTGGTATATCTATAGGTTCTGGTAATTTTCTTAGAACTTCCTGACCTGCTGTCCCAAGACAATGAAATAACAAGGCTTCTTTCCTTTCATTAGAATAATTAGGCCCAAACACTGCTAACGCATATTTGTGGAAACCTTCTTTCCAATCTATCCATCGTACTCTGGGTTCTCCAGGTGAAGATAAGAAAAACACCGGAGCTGGAACATTTGCCATTATTTAATGATGCCGGTGACTGTAGTTACTATGCTGTGGTACTATTGGTTTAATCTTTTGCCAACTTTCCCGCTTTCACTCTTGTAAATACTGTGAAATTTGTAACTCACCAGCTAGGTTATAGTATGTGGGGCTGTCCGCTCGTTCTGCCAGTCTTGCAACGTTCGTGAGCATAAATTCGCCCGGCGTCCAGCTGGTTTCCTCTCTCTGTTAATCGTCTAGCGATGCGTCGATAAGCGTTCCGCTGTGCTGATTTGTTCTTCGTTGTTTACTTTTGGCTGCCACTCCGTATGTGCGTTCTCTTTTGTTGCGTGTAGACGTCGATCACGGCGTTCGTCACGCCGTAGGGTCCTCTTTTCAGCTGACTCAGTGCGTCGTTGGGTCTTGCTGTGGAACGCTACCGGTGCGTATAGCGGATCCGGATTAGAATGCGCACGCAAGTGTTTCGGCTTTAAATGTAAACACTTCGCGTGTTGACTTCTTTTCTACCAGTCTTTCATACTGTAATTTTCTGTGATAAATAATTATCGCCGGTACCTGTATTCCAGTTCGGGTGCCTGTAATCCAAACAGTTCTCCCAAGCGTATGTCGATGCGTGGCCGCTCACTCTTCTTTTACGATCCGTAGCCTTTCTAGCTGATCGTACCGGGGTCGTCTGAAAAATCCTTTATCCTCGTCGCCAGTTGTTATGTTCAATGATCACCAGGGATTCAGTAGTTTTATAAATAAGGTCTTTTATTTATATCCGGTGACGACCCCCGGGAGGGACTCCACCAACGTCCACAGCCTTGTCTTATCCCTGTCTCTCTCCCGCACTCGGAACCCAGAACCCCTGAGGTTAGGGATCCACATTCCGAGCGCACGGACACACAGCAACATACTAACATTATAATATGCAATAACTCTGGGCAACTTGTTTCCATCTATGTAACATTGATATCCTAACAGGGCCCTTGGCTGCAGCACTGTTGGTAGGAAAGGGAGAACGGTTGGGGGCTGTGCGCCATACGTATGTGGCGCTGCTGAATTGGGGAGAGACGGTTCTGTGGTTCATCAAGTTGGGTCCAGTTTGGTTATTGGAATTATACATGCACTGTTAGAACACCATGTTTGCTGTTACTTCATTATACAACAAATCATAAACAGGTTCTGGTTACATTGTGGGCTGGGTCTTTGCATTTACCCTGAATTAGAGCCCAAAGTGTCAGCCAAACCACTACTATACCCTCAACTGTCTGCGAGACCTATTTCACAGACAACATGTCTCTATGTACACCTTCGAAGACATTGTAACAACTCCATGGACATTAAATATAGTTGAAGATGAGATATTGAGAATAATCAAGCACTTGACGAAATCCCGTGCAGCCGGTCCCAATGGACTAACTAATGAGATCTTTATTTCAGAACCCCACAACTGGGCAGTAATACTGAGCAAACACTTTCAGACGATAAATAAGACAAAATGAATACCAATGTCTTGTAAACAAGCAATCATATTTACAATTTACAAAAAGGGCGAAAGATCAGACCCTGCAAATTACCGCCCAATTGCTTTGATGGACGGTGATAGTAAGATATTTGGTAGGCTGGTTTTGCAAGACCTAGAAAAGTGGACACCTAGTCAACGCATCTTATCTAAATTTCAAGTGGGTTTTCGCAAACGGCTCATCACTATTTTGAATGGGCTGACGCTTAATATCTTAAAAGCTCAAACTCAAAAAATAAAAGTCGACACCTACCTACATTGCCCTAATTGACTTAACAAAGGCCTTTGACTTAGTTAATAGGTCCAAACTCTGGAACAAATTAAAATCATGGAATATTCCCATGGGCCTGCTGCAAATCATTGTTGCCCTCCATGAGTGTACAGCAATTCAGGTAAGATTCAATACCCAAAGTTAAAAGGGTAAGGTAAGGGTGTTTATTAGGAGCTCTTCTTTTCAACATATATCTCGCTTATTTACCTCCATTTTTTAAAAATGTTACTTTTGTTTCTCTTGATATAGGAGAAATACAAATTGCACTTTTTGCCGTATGCCGTTGATATAGCCCTTATTGATAACACCTGTGTTGGGCTACAACATCTAATTAAAGCTTTGGAGGTATACGCCAAAAAGAATGATTTAGTAATCAATCCAAATAAATCACACATAATTATGCATGGCAAACCATTCAAAAAGACACCTAAACCCTGTTGGACTTTGGACGGTTAGGTAATTCCAATAGAGAAAAAAGTAAAATACCTGGTATTTAATCTTAGTTCTAACCACTCACTGAAGGACAGTGGAACTCGAGAGTAAAACTCATCAATTCATGTGTCAAATGAAAACATTGTTAAATTTGTTTTTCAGATTCTCTCTTATTCATCAAATTCTAAGAGGGCAAAATAAATCCAGCTACTTTATATGGTATGGAGTGTAACCCATGCGCCTCCAATATCAATTGGGACCAGCTTGAGTGCCGTCTATGGAAAAGTCATTCTACCTTTATCCTTGCCTATCTCAAGGTTGAGGTATGAGTGGGCTTTCCACTCTCTGCAGTGTTATTTTAGTTGGAAGGTCCTTGCCCTTTGCGGACTAATCCCAATTCCCGAAGAGTATTCCGTGTATTAGGATATCCATGTCTATCTTCTCACGCAGAAGAATATTTTTTTGGCAAACATACATTATTATGCTGAAATGATTTGGAGAAATTGTGAATGTACCAGCACTACCTTAATTTCAAAATTCAGATAAGGTAAAGCGTGCACTTATGCAAGTAGTCTGGATAAAAACTAGGGCCTCGATTACTAATCTAAAGAACACAAAAAATGTCACTCCATGTGAAAAACCTAGTAAATATCTCCATCCCTATATTAGACGATTCCCTAATCCCACCTGGCGAGCAGAGCTATTGCGTTTCCATTTAAATTTGAATAAAACCAATGAAACGCAACAAATAGGCAAAAACTAGATCCATCTGCTGGTGAATGTACCCTGTGCTAACCGCACAGGGCACAGAGCTTCAACAAGACACGAGACATCTGCTTATATTATGCAATCCACTCTTGCTCTTAGAAAAAGATATTTTTCATATTTCGTTCAGAATATAGACTGGATTTGAACTCAGGATTTCTGGCATAGGATCTCAGCTGGCAAGGAGATTCCGTTATCCATTGCCTTGCTAAAAATGTTAAATGAATTGAATTGCATAAAAATGTCTCTGTAACTGGGAAATACTGTAAGGAATCTAATCATAGCAATTCTTCTTATATGTATTACTGTTTAACTCTTTCTGAATTTAGGTACTCTTTTTGTATGTGTTATTTTATCAACTTTACAGTTACATTTTGATGGAAAAAAGTGTAATTATGGAATCTTTGTTGCATTTTTGTTTCTTTTTCCTTCTAGATATTGAATACTTTTGCTGTTTTTGCTGTTTTTATACATTTTTTATATTTATTTTTCCTTTTATATCAAAATTAATTATTGGATGAAGAATGTGTAAAAAGTCAAATAAGATTTCCTTTGTTTTTACATTGAAAACGTATTAATTTAGACTCCTAGTCCTAAACTATCCCTAACTCTAACTATTGTTACAGCAATTAATCTTTGGGCTCTTGCTCAACTATTTAATAGCAAAGAGTACTTGGGCTTTTGTTTGACTCCACTTGAATTCTCTCAGGAGGAGGGTTCTAGCCTCTTTCAAGAAAAGGAAGTTCAAACAAAAATATACTGGGACGAGGAAGATGTGTCAGCAACTTGTCTGATCTCTGTTTTAATCCAAATACCATGGGCAAATGTGCGAGAGAAGACTGAAGCCTTGTCTTCTAGCAACAAGTACATGTAGGACTCTGACATCCAAGAGAATGCGCGCCAACACAAAAAAGAAAAACAACAAATTCAAAGGGTCCTTGAAGGACTCCGACATCGGAAAGTCACGCACTCACGCAGAGACAACAAAACCTTTTCTCCGAACTCATTGTGCTCACATTTAACACCATGCCAACTCCAACACGCAGAACTCGAAGTGTGCCAGTCCACACAGGGTCTCCACGGCACCTGAAGAATGCCTTCTGAAGTCTCTGCAACACACATGTCAGACTCAGTAAAAGCGGCTGACAGTTTTAACTAGGTAGAGTAAGGAAAATGCTACTTCTTTTTCTGTACAACGCGGGGCTGATGCAATCTTGGAAAAGTCTTTCACCTTTACAAGTATTTACACTAGTTCAGTCTTTAAACTGCTGCCACTTGCTTGCCATGTATATTTGTATGAATACTTAAGAGAGGTCATTTATACTCTGATTCACTCTTAGAAGCTGTGCTCCCACCTGATAGTTTCAAGTAGTCTTCTTAATTCTTTTGTTCTTTCAACCTTAACTTTACCAGGTTAAAAATGTCCTTTTCAGCCTAAATCAAAGGGAAATACCATAAACACAACCTGCTTCTGGGAATGCTTAGAGGAAAGGCAGTTGCAGATTATTCTGAACATTCCAAATAGATTGTTCCTGCTCTTCTGACCAATCAGCTCCAACTTCACTATCCTACCATCTTGGTTTGGTAGTCCTGTACAACTCATGTTAAGGAAAGCAAGAAAACATACACCAGTCACAATCATCCCTACTAACACCTATGCTTAGAAAAGCACCCCCCCACAATATTGTGTAAAGTCACAGGTCCTGAAAATCCCTGTCACAGGGCCTGACTTGTGTGGGAGTTTTATGTGAAATGCTGTAACCAATCAGGGAGCATGAACACCTGAGGCTGGTTTCCCATGATCTATCCTCTGGGCCAAATCCTTCCCAGTCTATTATATACTGCAAAATTCCTCTAGCTCTCCCTGAGTCCAAAATGCTTTTAACGTCATACTGTTCCCCCTTATCCTCCATAAATATTGGAGCTCGGGGGTTCACCACTCTCTTAATCTTGTGTGTTCCAACAAACCGTTGTCTCAATTAAGTTTTTCCCTTCAAAGTTAAATGATTAAGGGACAATCAAACCCTGTCTCCATCTTGGTATTGAGGGCTAGCCTTTATATTTTCTATCTGCTAACTGTTTATCCTTTCATTTACCTCTCAGGATAGCTGTTTTCCTCTTCCACTAAACTTCTCAGGCAATTTAATCTATCCTCCACTTCAGAGTTAGGACTCTTGATTGGAACCACTTCTTTGAGGAACCAAGGATGAAACCAATGATTACAAAAGAAAGGTGAATAGGTAGCAGAATACTTCACTGAGTTATTGTAGCTGAACTCAGCGAACCATAACAAATCCGGCCAACTACTCTTTTCCAGCAAAAAACATCTGAAATATTTGTCTAGATCCTTGTTGATTCATACAGTTTGACCATTTGTCTGAGGACAATACCTCAATGACCACTGCACCTCAATTCCCAGTCCCTTACAAAAGGCTTGCCAAAACTGTGACCCTCAAGTAATGCTCAAGCTGCGGATGATCGAGAATTCCTGATGAAACCTTTGACTAAATTATCTTGGATGTATTCTCTTAAGTGTTCATTTTCCTTTTCCATTAAGACATAGATGTGACAACAAGGAATCTGAGCTCCAGGTTCCAAATCAATCTTGCAGTCGTAATCCTGATGGGGAGGTAGCTCCTTAGTTTCCCTTTAATCAAATTCAACATTGCATTTGTAATAGATTTCTGGTAACATTCCTATTGCTGCTACAATGGTATTTTAAATGGGCATGACTTACATCAAACCTACCAAAGCAGCAGAAAACTTGTATGAGAATTCAAATTCCAACTCCTCTTTAAAACAAAACTCCTTGCAAAAACGTGATGAAAATTCTACCACCCTCCTTACCCAATCAATTCTAGGATTGTGAAAATTCAACCAAGGCATTCCCAAGATTACTTTCAATTGAGGGATATCAATTATTTCAAAGGTTATGTACTCCCAATGACTTCATGACATGCTCATCTCAACTGAAAGTGTTTCATGAGTTATTGGCCCCAAGGATAACAGGTACCCACCAACATATCTAACCTGTTCTTCCCTTTCGTTGCAAATAACTGGGATCTTCATAGATTTAACTACATTCCAGTCCATAACATTCCTGGTGGCTCCAGAGTCGATTACCACCAGCCCACTTCCTTTGCACTCGCCATGAACAGCCAAGGATACTGTAAGGTAAGACCCACAAAGCAACAATACAGGTAATCCAATGAATCAACAAAGTTCACTGGAGCTAAAAAAACTACGTTTATTACATGCAACCACGATCAGGAATAATTGAAAAATTATTCAACAAAGAATACAAAATGGTGGTAGTTTATAGTCGAAAGTAGAGTGATATCGCAAAACATTGTTTCAGAATGCTTTGAAAATATTCTTTGCTGATTGGTCAATCAGGATTGTTCTATAGGGCAATTTATACACTGCCTAGTCCTATTGGCCTAACCTATCCCTCGTGACCATTCCGTTAGTAACATCATAATAATGATGTCATGGTGGTACCATCTAGTTTCTCAGATTTATGATTGGACAATCGTCATTTTTTATGTTTCTCTTTATTCTTAGTTTTCAATTGGTTGAGCTCCTTTGGCTCTTCTGGGGTGGGCAGCTATGGTCACTGTTGACCAATGAATTTGTGAGGTGTGAACAGTGAGGCAACAGTTGCACATTTCTGCATCCTGTTCTCATGAGAATTGAACATTGGCCCCATCTTACCGTTCTCACCCTTTGAGCTGTGTCAACTGGCAGTATGTTATTGCAACTACTGATTGGACACATGTAACTTATCTCTTTCTTTTTCCATGGTTTGTGCGCCTGACCTCATGTAATACTCTTAGGCCCCTTGCTCTGGGACCATGCATCTGTTAGAATTATGTGTCTTTTATGGATATATGATCTGGTGACAAAGATACTTTCTGTGATTCATTGATGGGCCCTAATCGATGTACACCTTTTCTTGCATCTTCACTGTTGGGGCTATGGCCATTGGACCTTCCTTAACACTGTGTACTGAGTTCTCTCTAGGCTGAGAGCTTGCATTATCCATTGTATGTGTCTATCCATTGTACTCAGCTCTCCTTCGGGCTCCCCTCAACCTCCTCTCCTCTCTCACTCATTCCTGATTGTCTATCTGCGATTTAGGAATGGTGTGCCTCTAACGATGTCTGCATGAAAGCCAGTAAGACTGAAATACTTCTCATTGCGACCCCCACTCCCACTTCCCTCTTTCACTCTGGTGGCCCTCCTTGGTCCCTCTATCTGTGCCTTCCTGCGAGGCAAAAAACCTTGGAGTCATCTTCGACTCCACCCTCTCCTTCTTCTTCTGACATCAAAGACATCTCTAAGAAGTCCCACTACCAGTTGCACCTCCTCATTCTTCCTTTTTTCACTTTCCCCCAGAATCTCACAATTTCCAGAGCCCAGCTTCTCCTTAGGCTGGACTACTGGAACAGTCTCTTTCTAAATCTGTCTGCCTCTACTCTTCGCCCTTTGCAACTAATCCAGAACAGAACTGCAAGACTTGTCCTTGGCCTCAAGCCCAGGGATCGTATCTCTCCAGCCCTGAAATCCCTCCACTGGCTCCTGACCCTCTGCATTGTCCATTAGGCTTGCTGGGGCCGGGGACCACACTACATCCAACTCTCTCTTCTTAATTAATTTCTTCTTGAGCCCTACACTCATCCACCTACAACTCTCTGAAGGTCAGACCCTTCTCCAGGCTGGGAGTGGGTAGTTGACCTCTTTTCTCGGTTGGTGCCTCCCTCTGTAACAGCCGCCCTGCCTCTCTCAAACTTGAACAGGACCACCTCAGGTTCCGGAAGCAACTCAAGACCTTCCTTTTCACTTCTACTTTTTCTCTCTCTCTCTCTCTGCCCTGCTGATGTTCTTGTCTGCTACACTAACTGGTTACCTGGCCTACCTCTGAATGTTATGGTGACCAGGCTCCTTCACAACCAGTAGACCAATGCACATCCTCCAAGCCTACTGCAGCCCTACAGTCCTCTGCCTTCTTGCACTTAGAACCGGCCACCCCGCTGCCACTTACTTGAGCTTTGCTTAATGTACTCTCCCTTTCCCTTCCCCTGGCACTTCTATCCCTTACACTTGCACAGTCTGAATGACAAAATACCACAGTGAGATTGTTTGTTTTGTTCCCCTTTGTCTTCCCCTTCCTTGTCTTGTCACTCCTAGAAACACTTGTGTAAAGGCACGCTATAAATGACATCATATTATATCATATCATATCATATCTCCACTCCTAGACAAATGTTTTCCCCTCAGGGGCGATGTGCTTCTTATGGTTGAATAACTGTGTCCTGTGCATGTCTCTACACTGAAGAATTGTAAAAGTAAACAACAATCCCACCTCAATACTTGGTTTACCCCCACCTAAAAGAACTGAGATTGGAAAAAAGGAAGCTTAAAACTGTATGGCGAAACACCCCTATAGCTGAAAACAAACTTAAACTCAAACTATGCGCTGCTAACTACAAGAAAACAATCGTTCAAGCTAAAAAAAAATGTCTATAACGATAGAATCTCTAACGCATGCTTCAATACAAAGGAATTATTTGCAATCCTGCGAGAACTTGAATCTCCCATACCACCACCCGATAACGTACCCAAAGACAAGCAATGGTGTACCAATATCCATAACGCCCTTGCAAATAAAGTGAAAACATTACAATCCAAAATTACCTTAAAAAAAGCCTCGCTAACTCTCAGCGAAACTCCCAGTACGCCCACACCCACGACCACTCCCAATCCTCGCTTAACACTGTTCAAATTCACTAAAGTTTCCACTCATGAAACTGAAAATATCATTGCCTCACTAAAACCATCAAATTGCAAAGGTGATTACTGCCTGGCCCAGATAATTAAGAATGCCACCAGAGACCTAGGCCCATTCGTCACAAACTTACGCCTCCTTCTCATCTAGCATAGTCCCAAGTAGCTTAAAAGAGTCCTGGGTACTCTCCCTGGTAAAAAAACAAACCCTGGACCCCTCTGTCCCCACCAACTATAGGCCCATCACCACTGTCCCTTTCCTCCTGAAGATAATTGACAGAGTGGCCTATCTCCAAATCCAAAAATACCTGGAGACTAACCAACTCCTTGGCACTCATCAATCTTGCTTCAGCACTGAGACCGCACTTATAGATCTCAAAGCCCAAATTGATGAGCTCAACGACAAAGGAAACACAGCTATGCTACTCCTCCTTGATCTGTCGGCGGCTTTTGACCTAGTGGACCACACAGTACTTTGCAAACACCTAGCGTCAGCCGCCCACTTCTCAAGTGAAGCTATAGCCTGGGTTCAATCCTTTCTCGACAATAGAAGTATGCAAGTCTTCTCCACCTTAGACTCTGCAGACCCTATCCAGATAACATGTGGAGTCCCACAGGGCTCTTGTGTCTCACCAACAATGTACAATATCTTTACTAAACCTCTATTCAACAAATTGGACAGACTGGGTGTCACCTACACAAATTATGCAGACGACACCCAGATCCTCATCCCCTTTTTGGGCAATTTTGTTACGGATACAGCTTTAGTAAATAAAATGTACACCCTCATTCAGGCATGGATACAAATGCATGGCCTCTGCATGAATGAGGAAAAAACATCATCATTCTAGGCTCACCTAACAACTTTAAAAAATTCGACTCCAACTACAGCTCTTTCAATATCGACGGCAATGTAATCCCCGGCGCTAAAGAGGTGAAGACCCTTGGTTTCTACTTGGACTCTACCTTGTCCTTAAGGAAACAAGTGAACTCCCTGGCCTCATCCACTGCCTATACTGGTAAACCCATTAAAGCATGCAGACCCTTCCTCTCACCAGCTGCATTATCCTAGCCAATACACTGATCCTCTCAAAACTGGATTACTGCAATGCACTTTATGCAGGCGCTAACAAATACATCATCAATAAACTCCAAACCCTGCAAAACAACACGCTCAGAACGGCCTTGAACCTCCCAGTCAGAGAGCACATCTCAAATGTGTGTAGAAACTAAAACTGGCTAAACATTAGTGATAGGATCACCTTCAATATTGTCACACTAACATTCAAATGCCTGAACAATTCTGCCCCCTCATACCTCAGGGACAGAATAATAAGAAAAACCTCTGCACGACCAACCAGAACAGCCAACTCTTTCTGCCTCCAAACCCCAAGATTCCGACTAAAAAAAACAGGAGGCAATAGTTTCCCCGTGCAAGCAGCTCAGTACTGGAACACCCTACCAGTTGAACTAAGAAGGGACCAGTCCTACAACAGCTTCATGCACCATACCCGCACCTGGCTCCCCACAATGACTTTTGAAACCTGAGGCCATGAGCATTGTGTACTGATACCATACGCACCCTTCCACTCTCTCATGTAAAATGTACATAATGTATCTACTGTTTATAATATGTTACCCTCTATTTCTATATGTAAAAGTAAAGAATGTATATAATGTAATTACTGTATATAACATATGATACCAACATGTGATAACACTGTATTCTGTAACCTGTAACCAAGTTCTAAGTATTCTTGTTACTCAGCGCGCCCAGCTACCCAAGGGTTTTCTGGCGCCCTATAAATAAACAAACAAACAAACATAGACTTGTTTTCATTAGTTTTAGGAATATGGCGGAATCTGTCGTAGTTATATGTTTAACCTACTGAATTTGTGACAGCAGATCAGGCATTCTCCATCGCAGCCAACCCTCCTTCTTGTAGCAACATCTAATTAGGTCATATTTCTTTGTGCGTTGCCTGGGAATGGGTTTCACCTCTTACTTCTTAACCAATCGCTGTGTGATTTGACACCATGATATGACATGATATGATATGGCATTTATAACGCACCTATAGACAAGTGTTTCAAGGCGCAACAAGGCAAGGGAGGGGGTCCAGAGGGAAGACAGACAACAAACCTACTAGGCCAGGTGTCATTCAGATTGTGCAAGTGCATGGGAAGGGGAAGGAGGAAAGTGTGGAGGGGGAAGAGGAAGGGTACAGTGCAGTACATGGGATAATAAAATAAATAATAAAGTAAAAGAACATCCAGCAGGTGGCAAGTGCATGCTCAAAACTGCTGACCATGCCTACACATTCCTCATGCGCTGTCTTGAACTGACTGCCTTTTGCTGTTGAAGAGAGAGTTGGGGGTCCCAAGAACACCCCTCCATCCCCCGAAGTTCAGACGGAGGCGACAAAGCCAGAAATACTTGCAGCCACCCATCTTATTTCAGACGAATTCCAAGTACACCAATGATTGACAAGAACACTGAAAGGTATCCTCTCAGCCAGCCATACAGACTGAATGCAATGCAAATCTTTCCATGTGTGGGAGAAGAGCCTGTGACCTTGGTCAGAGACACCTATATGGACAGCCTTGACTAAGCACCAAGGAGCCATGATGTTGATGTCATTACTGACACCACGACATTAGCAGATTTAGACATGAGCACATTTGCCGTCCGCACTGCATCACACAAACACACAATCATATACATGAAGAAGATTAGTGCACAGTTCTATAGCTAGAGGACAGATACATATACAACTGTCATTGCTTTTAGTATTTTTTCATTAGCCAAATGCAGTAACACTGAAACCTCAAGGCACAAGAGATCATGATCAAGCTTGCAGATGCTTAATGCCATTAACCCTATGGGACTACAGGGATATATGTGGGACCTGATACGGCCAAGTGTGACTAACATATAGAGAACATAACATAACATGGACAATGTAGAAACCGCATTATAAGATTTAGGAAATTTACAGCATGCCTCAAGCCACTGAACATCACCAAGCTGGCTCAAGCTGCACAGAAAGCAAGACCTGCAAGACAGGCCCACAGCCAAGGTCAGGGATATGAGGACACATTCCAATCTCTAGACGACAAGGGGACCAGATGCAGATAAATTAATAAATCCTCATGATTGGGAGATGCAGGGCTCAATTTTGTGGTCTCTAAACATGTACAGCCAAACGAGACAATGGATAGTCTTCTGCGGTGGGAAAGGGGAGGCGATATTAGCAAGCCAGACGCATACTGCAACAAGTGTTGCAACCTAAGGAGAATATTCTCATAGACAAAGGTGGTACACACAAGTTACAATACCGACACATAATAGATCACATCACCTTGAAGTGGTGCACAGCGAGATGATAACTCAAACGAGTCCCAGGCCTGGGAGGATCAGCTGTAACCAATCACAGTTTAGTATTCCAGGGGTGGATGTCAAGGGGCAAGAACCAATGATAAACCCACTACTCTGCAAAAATGTAACAGACTGTTTCTTGGGGATTGGACAGGCCAGTGACCTAACATGCAAGGACCAGTAGAATAACACCTATAGGGTCCTCTATAGGTAGTAGAGACTCTCAATACCCAATCACTCATGATGATAGGTTTTTATGGGAGGGGACCAAGTGATGATGTCAGAGTGATATAAAACTGGCCTGTGTGCCGTTGAGCAATGAGCTTTACCAGAAGCTTCCACTGTTCTTGTATTGATCCTTGTTTCTTTTATTTGCAATAAACTGCAGTTTGTACTTGCCGTTGACTGAGTCCTCTGTTTGTTCTGGGAGGGTGTTGGCCTGCGATGTCTGCGTACCCCAGCATTGCTCTGGCATACCTGGGAGTCCACCCAACAAGTTGGTAGCAGAGCTGATGGTTCGATGCCCCAGCCCGGCACAAAGCAGTCTCCTCTGCCGAAGAACCTGAGAGGCTGCAGGACTCTTGCATATTTCGAGAACGACGGGGGAACGCATACCCTTGGAAAGGTCATCAGGAGTCAGCTTGGAGAATATCCTGCCCAAAGTCAGGAAGGCATTGAGGCAGACCAGGGGGGGAAGTGGCAGCTTTGGAGGACGCAGCAGCAGAGAGTTGGGGCTGTGTGTATTTTGGGCGGTAAAGTTGTGTATACGGTTTTTGATGCTCAGCACTGTGTGATAAGTGAATTGGTGACAGTGTCCTTAGTTTGGAACATAGGACACGGAGAGCACAAGACGATGAGGAGCTAGCATTGGAAAACTTGGGATTAGCAGACGATGTGAACAAGTGGCGGTGTGTGGAAGGTGCATGCGTAAGATTGTGGGTGTGCTGAGGAGGCAGCAAGTTTGTAAAGGAGCGGTGCACGGAACACGCCTGACAGGTTGTTGAGCCAGAGAGGCTCATAGTAATTTAACAACATTGTGATTACATTCTGTTCCTTCCAAATGTATCAGTGGAAGTGCGGGCTGACACGCCCCTACAGCACCTGTGTAAGACACTCTACACCTTTCAAGGACAACATTTGCAAGTATAGCATAGCATGGTCTAAAGGCACTGAGGGGAAATTAAATAAACCATGGCCACCTTTCAGAAGTTTCTCCAAAGATGTGCAGCAATCAATACTGACACACATACATGGTAGGGTACCTAAAAGGGAAACCAGTTAGCAAGCCGCATGGCGATATTCAAATTGTGGAGGATATTCGAAGAGGGCGAGGGGGACACAGCAATGCATCAGTGGATGTTGAGCCAGCAGGAGGTGCAGGGGTCCACAACCCCACCCTCAGCTCCTTCGCATGTCCCTCCAAGCGTGGTCTCTGATGGCACGGATGATGAACAATGGATATACACATTGCGAGAATTAAGAGCAGCAGATGGGTATTCAAATCCGACCTATAAACCACCACCATACACTAGGGAAGAGGGGCAGAGAGGCGCAGGGCAGCTGGCCACTGGACAAGGCAGAGAAAGACACTAAGGAAGGGATAGGGAGCATAGCAATGAACAAGTGGATAGGGGGACAGATTGTTTTGAAACTGGAAGGGAAGACAGATGGGGAAAAAGATGGGATAGCTAAGGCAATGAAAGGTCTGAAGGGGAGCAGTGAAGCTTCAGATTGGGGAGGAAGCGGACAGAAAGCAGAAGGAAAGAGAAGAGAGTTTGGAAACAGAGGACAGGGAGATGAGAAGAGTGGAAGAGAAGGAGCAGGTGCAGAGAGAAAGACGAGAGGATAGAAAGGGACCGTACAGAGAGAAAGCGAGAGGTGCGGGAACAGCAGTACAGGAGGATAAGAGTAGTGGAGGAGATTGAGAGATTAAGGGAGGTAGCAAAGCAGGAAAAACACAAGATGATTGAGAGGGAATAAAGAAAGTTGTAGGCGGACCGATTGGCAAGGGAATGCATGCGCAACGAGGAGGACGAGCAAGCAATACGGGCTGCAAAGACACACTGGACAATGGATCGGGGAAACGACAGAGCTGGAGGAGGTAGACAAGCAGAACCATACAGCACTGCCACACACGAGTACTATGGGACAGGACAGAACAAGCCTAGGAGCCTGGTGGGAGGAGGAAGCAGGTAAGACTTGCAGGATATCGACATTAGATTGAGACCCAACATAGATACTAAAACTAGATTGCTGAGCTTGGTAGATGACTTTTGCAGTAACATGGCCTCAACATCCCACAATGAGGGGCCGAACAGTGGGACGAGAGGGGGGAGATACGTGGGCCCCAATTCACAGGACGGTGTAGACAAGCGGGGGACATGGGAGAGAGGGACCAGCATAAGGGGGACAGGAAGCAGCATTGACGAGCAGGCACCACGGTTGATGGATGACTTATGTAACATCGATGACATAGCACCATATGTATAGAGGCTTAGAGACCTCACAGGACAAACGAAGGGGGAGACAGCTATAGTATGCTAAAGAGAAAGGTTTAACAGCAGAACATGATGACAGTGTCTGAATACCCATACAAGAACCGATAGACGTATACACTGGCATTGGAGATGCGGACAGACAGGTTAGGCTAACTAGAAGCGTGCATGGGGAGATAGGGTTTACACAGATACCCTTACTCAAATAGGGAGGGGCAACCTCAGTATATACCATGGAAGCACATCCACAATGTTGGGGACGGACCCCTAGGTATGCCAGAGGTACACTGGAAGTTTGCAGACTTTCAGGGCCCAAGAAGCTCCCCCAAGATACATGGAGGACTCATTCAAATGCAATTTCAAACTGTGGTTTATTACAGGTAAAACCAACAGGGATCAGCACAGGAACAGGAAAAGTCCATGCACATCTCGCTCTTCCTCAGCTCGCAGGCTGATTTTACTACTTCATGGTGTTAGCATGAATCCACAATTTGGGCCCTTCTCCAGAAAAACCTATCAGGCCAAATGATTGGGTATTGAGTATTCTATCACCTATAGTGGACATTATAGATATTATTCTACTGGCCCTCACATGTCAGATGGCTGGCCTGGTCCATCCCCAAGTCACTAACTATAGAATTGTTGCAGTGTTGTGGACTTAGCATTGTTTTTTGCCCGTTGCTATCCACCCACAGGCCTGGGATCCGCAAAGGTTCTCAGTTCGCTGTGTTCCTCTTCAAGGTGACAAGAATAATTATATGTCTGCATTGTAACTTGTGTGTA
The DNA here is from genome assembly GCF_040938575.1 of Ambystoma mexicanum. Classification (NCBI taxonomy): domain Eukaryota; kingdom Metazoa; phylum Chordata; class Amphibia; order Caudata; family Ambystomatidae; genus Ambystoma; species Ambystoma mexicanum. The sequence continues at coordinate 1,223,269,681 of NC_090930.1, read as the reverse complement.
CCACCTTAGCTCAAGTGAGTGCTTGCCTGATTGGCGCAACACTTGCATATTGTTGCATACTTGTCGCTGTCTGTGTCTGGCGGCGTGGGACCAGCTCTCCTTTCCCACTGTTGCTTGCTGTCCGTTGTCTGCTTCAGCTGCATCACGTGTTCAGAGACCACGAATTTGAGCTGTGCAGCTCTGAATTATGGGGATTTATTAGCATTTTCTGCAGCTAGTCCCTTTGTCGTCTGGGGATTGGAATGCCATCTGTATCTCTTGGCCTTGGCTGTGGGTCTTGTCTCACACATCTAGCACTCTGACCAGCTTGAATCGTCTCAGCTCATCTCTTGCTCTGAGGCCTGAGGCCTGCTGCATTTTTCCTAAACATTATAATGTGGTTTCTACAGTGTCCATGCTATACTACATTTCCATAGGTTAGATACACTTGGCACTGCCATGTTCCATAGGTGCTCTTTCAGCTCCATAGGGTTATTCACCTGTATGCATCTGCAATCTTTGCTCAGGATCTCTTGTCTCTTGCGGTTTCTGCATTGCTGTGTTTGGCTAGTGGAAAAAATAATAAAAGCAATGACAGTATGTTTATGTATCTGTCCACTAACTAAGAACTGTACGCTCATGTTCTTCATGTATTCCAGTGCATGCTTGTGTTCCGAAGTGCGGATGGCACGTGTACTTCATGTCTAACGCTGCTATGTCATGGTGCCTCTAACAATGTCAGCAACATGGCTTCTTTTTGTCTAGTCCAAGCTGTCCATACCGGTGCCCTTGATGATAGCCTGTGGCTCTACATCCGCACATGGATATATCTGTATGTCCCTTGAGAAATATGGCTGGCTGATGGGATACCTTTCGACATATTTGTCTATCATGGGTGCATTGGGAATTCATCCGAAATAGAATGGGTGTTTGCAGTGTTTTCTGGCCTTCTTCTTTTTCATGAATTTAGTAAGAGGGCCATCGACCACAACCTTAAATGACAGTCATTTTGCTCTTGTCCGCCATATCTTTGTTATTTTTTATTTTTTTATTGATATAGATGAAATTAATCAACTTTTCAATATAGTACAACATTAAGAACATAACTAAAAACATTAGAAATATCTTAACAGAGACTGATTTTAAAAGAAAAGTACAATGAGATAAATCAATTCATTCCATAAATTCAAGTTGCAAGAAAGACGAGAATTTATGCTTGCATAAAATTGATAATCCATTACTAAAATTACTAAATTAGATTGATACTTGATAATTTCATTTAATTTATCAGTTCAATTTCAGTTCAATGTCAGAACTACTCAACTTAAACCCCATTGAACAAAACAATTGAAACAAACAATCTCTTGACACTCCGATACAATGACTCTCAAGGATTTTTAGATTGAAGGTTTAACCAATGATGTTAGTGAATCTAGATCATCCAATCTCAAGGCCTGCAAAAATGCTCTAGCGGCAATGTGAATAGTGATCTTCGAGGTACCCAATATAGTAAGTCATCTCAGGTCTTTGTTCATAGGCCCAAGAACAGAACAGAATTTGGAAAAGTGTACCTTGCGCCAATCAACCAAAGCAGGACAGGATGATATCAAATGTTCCAACATTTCATTACACAAGCAATCCTGGCAAAACCGACAGAACCTAAGGGCCTATGGTATCAATTTACATGTTGCCAAAAGATCTCTAGTAGGCCATATGTTAAGTCGTAGACTTAAGATCAAGGATCTAAGGTTTGGAGATGGAGCCTTCATTAAATAAGGTTCACTATTTCCAATGTTCTTGTCTTCAAAAGGGTGCATGGCAAAATTCTTATATGTTAAACATTGATCTCGAGATCCAATCCAATCTGCCTGGTATATGTGCTTCTTAACTAAATCCGGATTGCATACCAACATTTCGATTGTAGCGTCTGCCAGAATTAAGATATGATAAAAGCTGTCTAGCCACTTAGAAACAAAAGTATGCTGGCTTGAAAACAGATATGCTGATAGAACCTTTAACATGACATTCATCTCGGTTGATATTAGACATATCCTAAAAAAGGCACATAAGCGCCATTGATGGAAAGCATTGAGGAATGTAAGGCCCAGTTCATATCGCAGGCGTGAACCAGGAACATATATCGGGAAATTTAGTGTCTTTCAACAACATTTTGCTTCCAATTTGTGTAAGTAGTTAGTTGCTAAAGGTGCTCTAGTTTCTAGCCCATATAGCAAGCAAGGCACCACTTTTTGGATCAAATACGAGATGGCTGGCTTAATCGAAAATTTGCCATATTTATGCTGTATAATTATAGCCTACGATATGGCTGTGTCTACCTTTCGGCCAATGCTCTCCATTTGGTCTCTTGATTGTACTGTTCATTCAAAGGTCATACCCAGATACAGATAACTCGGCACAACTTCCAATCTAACATTATTAGTAGTCCAAGACATAAGTCCCTTGGAAGAGGTGTTGGGTCGATATATTGCTATCTGAGATTTAGTGGTGTTAATTCTCAATTCATTCAAATGGATGTAAATAGCAAACACATTTAGCAGATTCTGTAAACCAATTGGAGTTTTGAAGATGAGCACCATGTCACCTGCATATAATAAGGTTTTGACAGGGCATCCTCCAAGTTTAGGAGAATCATAGATGATATTATCAAAAATCTGCTTAACATCATAAATTAAGAAATTGAAGAGGGCTGAAGCAAGTATACATTCTTGCTGCAGCCCTTGTGATGTTCGAATCACCTCAGATAGCACACCTTCCATAGAAAGGCGAATCTGTATCGAGGTATTAGAATGGAAGGAGTAAATAATGTCAGTTAAGGAGCGTGGACACCCATCTCTTTGGAGTTTCTTCATAAGCAGCACTCTGAAGACTGAGTCGAATGCGGCGTGCACATCTATGAATGAACAATATACTGGTTGTTTAACAGCCTGGCACTGTGCTTTTAGAGCATTCAAACACATAAAATTAACCACAGAGGTTCAAAATCTCAAGGCTGAAATGCAGCATTAAAACAGCTTGTCTTGTCCCAGGATTCCTCATTCAAAGAAAGCGCCCTGGTAGGGGGTATAGTGGACAAATATGATGGCTCCTCCAAGTCCCTGCATTCCTTCCTTGACTCCTGCCTGGTGAATTTCACATTCAAACCCTATTTGTCCACACCTCGGGCTAAGGTAGGGTTTATAATATCTCACCTCACGGGCAATGCCTTAACTTGGGCGACTCCCCTAGTCAATTCGGGAGACCCACTCTTAGATGATAACGATGGATTTATAGAAGCCTTTAAGGCCATGTTTGATCGACCAGAACTTGTCTACAGTGCACAAGAAAGACTTCTCGATTTCCAGCAAGGAAGTCAGGATATGCTTACTTACGTGACTCCTTTCAAACAGCTAGCTAAAGAAGCCAATTGGTCTCAAGAAGCTAGTTTTACCCTATTCCGAAGGAGATTGAATGACAAAGTCAACGATGAGGTAGCCAGAGTAGCCCGTCCAAGTTCCTTCCAGGCCTTAATGGACCTTTCCTTACAGATTGACTTCAGAATTCAGGAGAGAAAGGCAGAGAAAAGAAAATCAAAGACAACTTTCCCAAAGACAACCATAGAATATCCTTGCCTCAAGGAAGCACCCACTCCACGTTCCTCAGATACTCAACCTATGAAGTTGGGTGCCTTCCGTGGACCAATTTCTCCGCAAGAAAGGATCCGTAGGATCAATACTGGACTTTGTATCTATTGTGCCTCTGATAAACATCTTGTGAGAGAATGCCCAATAGCACCATCCCGGCGTTCGGGAAATGCCCGCTCCCGATCCTAAGCGGAGTGCAGCTTCGGGAGAGAGATGCCTACTCCTCATCCATTCATTCCTTGAATACTCTAGGACAAAACACCTTAGTGATTCTCCAGACAATCTTCTCACCTGCTGAGAAAGAATCATTCCCCATCCTGCCCTAGTGGACTGCGGTGCTATGGGTGATTTCATAGACCATGACTGGGCTGTGAGTCACAATGTTCCTCGAGAACCCAAAGAAATAATACAACCTGTCGAAGGAATTGACGGGAGACCATTATCTTCTGGGCCCATTACTCACCAAACCAAGGAACTACTACTTTTGATAAACAAGCACCAGGAAAAGCTCTGTTTTGATATCATAAAAGCCGCTCACTACCCCATGGTTTTAGGCATGCCCTGGCTTCAAAAACATAACCCATACATCAACTGGGCAGCCGGGTCCCTATTTCTAGGTTCTGAATTCTGCCTGTCCCATTGTTTGTCTCAAGACTCATTGCAAAACCCTCCTGTGATCTCCTGGAATCTCAAACAATCGCCCTTATGTGTATCCAACATTAACCAAGTACCTGAGATTTATCAACCATATTTGGATGTGTTTTCAACAGCCATTGTTCAAGCTCTTCCATCCCACAGACCTGAGGATTGCGCCATTGACACAGATGCTTCAGCAGTGATCCCATTCGGCAGAATGTTTATATTATCCGAACCCGAAAAAAAGGCCCTACGAGAATACCTGGATACCAACCTGGCAAATGGGACTATTCATCCTTCGAAATCTCCAGCCGGTGCTTCTCTATTCTTTGTTCCAAAGAAAGACACCAAAGAACTTCAACCCTGTTAGGACTACCGTGGTCTCAACCAATGTACTCTCAAGGATCGTTATCCTCTACCACTCATTTCTGACATCCTGGAGGCAGTTCGGGGTGCTGTCATCTTCACTAAACTCGATCTTCGGGGTGCTTATCACCTCATTCGGATAACAGAAGGCGACGAATGTAAGACGGCCTTCAGAACCCCTTTTGGCCATTTTGAATATCTAGTAATGCCCTTCGGTGTCGCCAACACCCCTGCGGTCTGTCAACGGTTTATGGATCGAGTCTTCTCAGATATGCTGTTCCTTTTCGTCATTGTGTACCTGGAGGATATACTGATTTATTCCAATGACCCCCAGATCCATCAGGAACATGTAAATGCAGTTTTACAACATCAACTAGAACACAAACTCCTGGCCAAACCAGAAAAATGTCTCTTCCATGTCCAGACCGTTCGTCATTTTGGATTTGTGCTGAGCTCCAAAGGAATCGGAATGGATCCTGCCAATGTCGACTCCATACTCTCTTGGCCAGTACCTACTACTGTAAAACAGATTCAATCCTTCCTGGGACTTGCACATTTCTACAGAAAATGTATCCCTATGTTTTCTGACATAGTGCATCCCATAGTAGCACTCCTAAAGAAGGACATACCGTTTAAATGGTCTACTGCTCAAGAGGCGGCCTTACAGGAGCTGAAACAAAGATTTACTCAAGGTCCTATCTTGGCCCAACCCAACATAAATCGGCCCTTTCTGGTGGAAACAGATGCATCAGACTACGTCATTGGTGCAGTCTTAAAACAAGAATTCGAAGACAAGGTGGAACATCCTATTGCCTACCTATGCTGCACATTGACTCCCAGCGAGAGCCACTACTCTGTGCTGGAGAAGGAGTTATTGGCCATCCGACAAGCCTTTACTGACTGCCACCATCTACTCTTGGGCGCTAAACATCCAGTGCAAGTACGGACAGATCATCGAAACTTGTAAGACCTACAGTGCCTGGAATGCAGAAACAGTCATTAAGCCCGTTGGGCCTTCTTTTTTGCCCAGTACCAATTCCATATTCACCACTTTCCTGGAACTAATAACATTATAGCAGATCCCTTATCCAGGCGTCCTGACTACGAGCCTGTCAAAGCTCGTGCCTTCCCGAAGATGTTTCCAAACACTGTGTTTGTGGCATAGGCGAATTCCCTCCTGGAAAGCGTCTGAGCCGAAACACCCTCTTCCGATCTCTGGGAGGATTACATCAGGACTAATCAATGGAACCTAGTTACGAAAGATGGTTATCTCTTCAAGGACAAACGATTGGCAATAACCACACAAAAACTGAGAGACAAGATCATGAGTTTATGTCATGATACCTTCCATTCGGGACATTGTGGCATCACTACCACTCTCTGCATCAGTCAGAGACAATTCTGGTGGCCGAAGATGATTGCTGATGTAAGAACTTACATCCAAACCTGTGCAGTGTGCAATCAAAACAAACATGATAACAGAACACCTGCAGGGCTCCTACATCAACCCGCATTACCAACATGCACTTGGGAAACTATCTCCACAGACTTCATCGTGGAATTACCCCCATCCAGAGTATATACAACCATAATGGTTACCATCTATCTGTTAACCCATATGGCTCACTTCACACCTTTGTTCAAACTACCATCCTCGCTTGAATTGGCTGGGATATTCCTAAAACATATATTCCGGCTTCATGGATTACCTTCCAAGATCATCTCCGACCGAGGACCACAGAATATATCCCAGTTCTGGAAACAACTATGCCAAATACTAGGCATCCAGCATGCATTATCTTTGGGATATCATCCTCAGACTAATGGAGCAACGGAACGTTTAAATCAGACTAAACATCCAGTGCAAGTACGGACAGATCATCGAAACTTGCAAGACCTACAGTGCCTTGGTCACTTTTGGTTCCTGTAGCTGAAGTCGCTTACAACAATTCAGATCATTTGGCTATCAAGACAAGCCCATTCTTTTGCAGTCAAGGATTTCACCCTTCAGTTCTGCCATCTGTCCTACAACATCCTACCCCATTCCCTCAGTTGATTCCTGGATTGAAATACTAGTAAACGTACATAGGGATGCGAAGGAGCACCTGGAGAAAGCCAGGATAGAAGTCAAGAAATATGCACATGCGAAGCGGAGGCCTAGCCCTTCATATGAAATCGGGGATAAAGTTTGGTTATCCTCAAAACTTCTCCCTCGACATCTAGGGCCTCATAAACTGGCTCCCAAGTATTATGGACCTTTCTCCATTAAGGAAATCATTAATCCAGTGGCCTGTCGACTTCAACTTCCAGAATCCTGGAAGAGGATACATCCGGTCTTCCACACTTCCTTATTGAAACCGTATGCACAGACCACCAGAACTACTCCTAGACCTAGCCCTATGCTTGTTAATGACCAGATTGAATTTGAGGTCTCCAGGATATGTGATTCTAGATACAGACGGGGTCAGCTCCAATATTTGATGGAATGGAAAGGATACCCCCTCAGCGAATGCACCTGGGAACCTGTCTCAAATATGAATGCCCCCTGTCTAGTACAAAGGTTCCATCAAATCCATCCAAGCAAACCCAGAGGTGCTGGGTTTAGGAGGAGGCATGTTGTCATGAACCACCGATTCCAGCCCTTCTGGACTTCATGGTCCATGATGCACCGCAACATCAGGTCGGTGATTCTTCCAACATGGCCGACGGCCCAGAAACACAGCGCTCTAGTGTTTACATGCAACGCTCTGCTTCCTTGAAAACGGGAATGCCCCGCGGCTATGCGCGTCTCAACGCAACTGCTTAGAGTTGTTAGGCATGTGTATCGAGTCCTTGACCCATGCTATTTGCAATTCCTTACCCCTTTTTTCTCCTTCCTGGAACCCCCTCCTGATTCCTGCCTTGCTTCTGCTAGCTTTATCACCTTTTATCCCGGATCCCATTTCGTGCTCGGTGCCGCAGTCTTCCTGGCACTCTCTGAGCATAGGACACCTGCCCCCTCTTCTTCCTGGATTCCGTCGCTGAACATTCCTGGATACTGAACGCTATCCTGCTTAAGGCAGTCGGCTGACCTCACGCTGGAATCTGAAGACTCGCGCCCCTACCTGTACAAGTCTCGATCAGTGAGGAAGAAGGAAGGTGCTCCCAAAAGGACCACAATCAAGAAAAACAGGTGAGAAAGAAAGAAGGGTGTGACAAATACGAGATGGCCAATTCCACTTAAGAGATAGCATCTTATGATCACTTTGAACTTGATCAATAATCTCAAATCGTTCAATAAGTGGAACAATATTAGCCTCAACATACATATAGTCTATCGTGCTGAAGAATGCACCTCTATGCCAAGTATGGTGCCCCGGAATATCGCTGGGAAAGGCTCCATTAACCATGTTAACATTTCTTTCTTTCATAAAAGAAGACCATCTACACGATTCGCCCACTTTGCGACCACTTTTCCTGTTGACACAATCCAAGTTCAAGTCTCTGACTAAAATAGTCGAAAAGATATCCGAGGCAGTTGAAACAAGATCCAATAGGTAACTAAGCTCTTGATAGAATGCATGATCACTTAATCCCATCGGGTTGAGATAGATGTTTATTAGGGCCATGTTCTGATGTTGCATCGTTAGTTTAACGAGTTAGAGATGTAAACTGATGGAAGCCCATGGGGTCATGGAAATGCCCGTACTCAGTTTAACTGCCACCAAAAGCCCAGAAGAGGGTCGACCTAGAGTCGTTGCTTTTGCAGGTAGCAAGCTTACACCATAATTATCCCACAAGGGTTATGTTATGTTATGTTATTTGGCATTTATATAGCGCCTTATATATCATTGGTATGACCTCAAAGTGCTGGAACGTTGAACGCCCTTGGGAACCACAATTCAAGACAGTAGAGAAAGAGAGAGTGTTGTATGGTGCATTGGCGCACTGGATATGTGTGCAGCTGGTGTGGTTGTTGCTTGGTAGCTGCTTCTCAACGCTAGGTGTGGTGCTGAGGAAATCAGTCGGATGTGTTCAGTCTGGAGGGTGGAGTTCTGGCTGCTTTAGGCCTGAGGAAACGCCTAAGCTAGCCAGAATGTGCTCAGCTAGCAGTGTTTTATTGGGATGATGAGGTGTTCATGGGGTCATGTTAGGATGAGAACAGCTAGGCCAAATTTATCATGGTATAGCTGTGATCTAGTTGAGTGATGGTTTTTAGGAGAGAGTAAGCGTAGTAGTGTGACATGGTAGTTGTCAGTTAAGCACTTGAGACCAGGCACAAGAGCAGGACAGTGGGGGCATACATAGTTGCATATGTATATAAAGCGACAGGATGGATAGGGGTAAACATGTGATACAGATAGCATGGGGATATAGGTACATAGCATGTATAGGAGATACAGATATGTACCATCTGCTGCAGCATCTGTACCGTCCGTAGCATCTGCATGATCCACACTATCTGCACCATGCGCAGCATCCGCACTATCTGTAGCATCAGGACCATGTGTAGCATCCGCATCATTGGTAGCATCTGCATCGTTGGTAGTATCCGCATCATCCGTAACATTCGCCCCCCCGCAAAATCTGTACCAACCATAGGATCCATCAGATCCGTGACATCCGGGCCATCCGCAGCATCTTCACCATCCATAACATCTGTGACATCTGTGACATCTGTGTCATCCGCACTATCCACGCCATCCAAGACATTCGATTGGTCCGTTTAATTCACTCCATCCGTTCCATCCATTCTATCCGTTCTGTCTGCTCCATCCGTTCCGTCCAATCCATCCGTTCCATCCAGTCCATCCGTTGCATCCACTCCATCCGTTCCATGTACTCCATCCGTTCCATGTACTCCATTCGTTCCATCCGTTCCATTCTTTCCATCCGTTCCATCTGTTTTATCTGTTCCATCCTCTCCACCCATTGTATCCGCTCCACCTGTTCCATCCGCTCCACCCGTTCCATGGATCCATTCCATCCCCTTATCCGTTTCATTCTCTCATCCGTTCCATCCCCTCCATCTGTTCTTTCGTTTCATCTGGTCCATCCACTCCATCCATTCCATTCGGTTCATCCACTCCATTCGGTCCATCCCACCCATTTGGTCCATCGCCTCCATTCGGTCCATCCCACCCATTTGGTCCATCACCTCCATTCAGTCCATCTACTCAATCCGTTCCATCCACTCCATCTGTTCCATCCACTCAGTCAATTCCAGCCACTCGAAACGTTCCATCCACTCAATCCGTTCCATGTATTCCATCCGGTCCATCTAAACCATCCGTTCCATGCGTTCTGTCCGTTCCATCAACTTTATCCGTTCCATCTACTCCGTCCATTCCATCTGTTCCATCCACTCATCTGTTCCATCCACTCATCCATTCATCCACTCATCTGTTCCATCCACTCATCCATTCCATCTACTCATCCGTTCCATCTACTCATTCATTCCATCCACTCAATCCGTACCATCCACTCCATCCATTCCGTCCGTTCCATCTATCTCATCCATTCAATCTACTCCATTGTTCCATCCGCTCCATATGTTCAATTTACTCATCAGTTTAATCCGCTCCATCCACTCCAAACATTCCATCCGTTCCATCCATTCCATCCATTCATCATTCTATCCACTCCAACCGTTCCTTCCACTTCATCTGTTGCATCCACTCCATATGTTCCATCCATTCCATCCGGTCCATCCATTTCATCTGGTCTATCCGTTCGATCCTGTTCCATCCATTCCATCCACTCATCCGTTCCATCCACTCCATCCGTTCCATCCACTTTATCCGTTCCATCCACACCATCCGTTCATCCACTCCCCTGTTCCATCCCTCCCTCCATTCCATCCACTCCATCTGTTCCATCCACTCCATCTGTTCCATCTATTCCATCCACACAATTCGTTCCATAGACTAATCTGTTCCATCCACTCCATCTGTTCCATTCATTCTATCTATTACATCCGTTCCATCCACTTCATCTGTTCCATCCACTCCATCCGTTCCATCTATTCCATCTGTTCCATCCACTCCATCCCTTCCATCCACTCATCTGTTCCCTCCACTCCATCTGTTCCATCCCCTCGTCAGTTCCATCCACTCGTCTGATCCATCCGCTCTATCCGTTCTGTCCATTTCATCCATTCTATCTATTACATCTGTTCCATCCATTTCATCCGTTCCATCCCTCTCATCCGTTCCATCACTACATCTGTTCCATCTACTCTACCTGGTCCATCGACTCTATTTATTCCATTCATTCAGTATGTTACATCTGCTCTATGCATTCCATACGTTCCATCTATTCAATCCATTCATCGACTCCATGCGTTCCATCTGTTTTATCCACTCCATCAGTCCTATCCACTCCATCAGTTCTATCTACTCCATTTGTTACATCCACTCCATCCTTTCCATTCATCTCATCTGTTCCATCCCTCTCATCCATTCCAACCCTCTCATCCTTTCCATCCTCTTCATCCGTTCCATCCAATCCACCGCTCCGTCCATTCCATCTATTCTATCAGTTCCATCCACTCTATCTGTTCCATCCACTCTATCTGTTCCATTCATTCTATCTGTTCCATCCACTCCATCCCTTCCATCCACTCCATCTGTTCCATCTATTCCATCCACTCAATTTGTTCCATCGACTAATCTGTTCCATCCACTCCATCTGTTCCATTCATTCTATCTATTACATCCGTTCCATCCATTTCATCTGTTCCATCCACTCCATCCGTTCCATCCATTCCATCTGTTCCATCCATTCCATCTGTTCCATCCACTCCATCCCTTCCATCCACTCATCTGTTCTCTCCACTTCATCTGTTCCATTCACTCCATCCGTTCCATCCACTCTGTCTGTTCCATCCCATCGTCAGTTCCATCCACTCGCCTCTTCCATCCACTCATCTGATCCATCCGCTCTATCCGTTCCGTCCATTTCATCCATTCTATCTATTACATCTGTTCCATCCATTCCATCTGTTCCATCCATTCCATCTGTTCCATCCACTCCATCCCTTCCATCCACTCATCTGTTCTCTCCACTTCATCTGTTCCATTCACTCTATCCGTTCCATCCACTCTGTCTGTTCCATCCCATCGTCAGTTCCATCCACTCGCCTGTTCCATCCACTCATCTGATCCATCCGCTCTATCCGTTCCGTCCATTTCATCCATTTTATCTATTACATCTGTTCTATCTTTTTCATCTGTTCCATCCCTCTCATCCGTTCCATCACTCCATCTGTTCCATCTACTCTACCTGGTCCATCGACTCTATTTATTCCATTCATTCAGTATGTTCCATCCGCTCTATTTGTTCCATACGTTCCATCTATTCAATCCATTCATCAACTCCCTGCGTTCCATCTGTTCTATCGACTCCATCAGTCCTATCCACTCCATCAGTTCTATCTACTCCATTTGTTACATCCACTCCATCCTTTCCATTCATCTCATCTGTTCCATCCCTCTCATCCATTCCAACCCTCTCATCCTTTCCATCCTCTCCATCCAATCCACCACTCTGTCCATTCCATCTATTCTATCAGTTCCATCCACTCTATCTGTTCCATCCACTCTATCTGTTCCATTCATTCTATCCGTTCCTTCTGTTCCATGCGTTCCAATTATTTCCATCCACTCAATATGTTTCATCCACCTATCCATTTCTTCCTTTCATGCATTCCATCCCTTCCATGCATTTCATCTACTCCATCCTTACAATCTGTTCCATCCACTCCATCCATTCCATCCACTCCATCCGATCTATCCACTCTATTTGTTCCATCCAGGTGGATGGAACAAATCCACTAAGTCTGTTCCTTCTGCTCCATGCGTTCCAATTATTTCCATCCACTCGATATGTTTCATCCACCCATCCATTTCTTCCTTCCATGCATTCCATCCATTCCATTTGTTCCATCTACTCCATCCTTAAAATCCATTCCATCCACTCCATCCGATCCATCCACTCTATCTGTTCCAACCACACCATCCAATCTATCCACACCATCCGATCTATCCACACCATCCGATCTATCCACACCATCTGACTATCTATACCATCCGTTCCATACACTCTGTCCATTGCATCCACTCTATCTGTTACATCCACTCTATCTGTTCCATCCACTCAGTCTGTTTCTTCTGCTCCATGTGTTCCATTACTTCCATCCACTCGATATGTTTCATCCACCATCCATTCCTTCCTTCCATGCATTCCATCCGTTCCATGCGTTCCATCTACTCCATTCTTACAATCCGTTCCATCCACTCCATCCATTCCATCCACTCTATTTGTTCCAACCACACCATCCGTACTATCCACTCTTCTGTTCCATCCACTCCATCTGCTCCATCCACTCCATGCGTTCCATCACTCCATCCGTTCCATCTACTCTACCTGGTCCATCCACTCTATTTATTCCATCCATTCAGTCTGTTCCATCTGCTCTATGCATTCCATACGTTCCATCCATTCAATCCGTGCATCGACTCCATGCGTTCCATCCGTTCGATCCACTCCATCCGTTCTATACACTCCATCAGTCCTATCCACTTCATCAGTTCTATCTATTCCATTCGTTACATCCACTCCATCCGTTCCATGTACTCCATCCATTCGATCCATTCTATCCGTTCTATTCATCTCATTCGTTCCATCCCTCTCATCCGTTTCAACCCTCTCATCCTTTCCATCCTCTTCATCCATTCCATCCAATCCACTGTCCGTTCCATCTATTCTATCAGTTCCATCCACTTTATCTGTTGCATCCACTCTATCTGTTCCATCTACTCTATCTGTTCCATCCATTCTATCTGTTCGATCCACTCAGTCCGTTCCTTCTGCTCCATGCGATCCAATTATTTCCATCCTCTCGATATATTTCATCCACCCATCCATTTCTTCCTTCCATGCATTCCATGTGTTCCATCTACTCCATCCTTACAATCCGTTTCATCCACTCCATTCGTTCCATCCACTCCATCCGATCCATCCACTCTATCTGTTCCAACCACAACATCCGATCTATCCACATCATCCAATCTATCCACACCATCCGATCTATCCACACCATCCAATCTATCCATACCATCTGTTCCATACACTCTCTCCATTCCATCCACTCTATCTGTTCCATCCACTCAGTCCGTTCCTTCTGCTGCATGCGTTCCATTACTTCCATCCACTCGATATGTTTCATCCACCCATCCATTTCATCCTCGGATGCGTTCCATCTGTTTCATGCGTTCCATATTCTCCATCCTTACAATCCGATCCATCCACGCCATCCGTTCCATCCACTCTATCTGTTCCAAAGACACCATCCAATCTATCCACACCATCCGATCTATCCACACCATCCAAACTATCCATACCATCCGTTCCATCAATTCTGTCCATTCCATCCACTCAATCCGTTCTATCTCCTCCATCTGTTCTATCCATTCCATCCATTCCGTGCACTACATCTGTTCTATCCACTCCATTTTCTCCATCCACTCCATCTGTTTCATCCGTTCCATCTAAACCACCTGTTCCATCCACTTTATCTGTTCCATCCACTCCTTCTGTTCCATCCACTCCATCCATTCTATCCACTCTTCTGTTCCATCCACTCCATCCATTCCATCCACTCCATCCGTTCCACTCACTTTATCCGTTCTGTCCCCTCATCTGTTCCATCCCATCATCTGCTCCATCCACTCTATCAATTCCACCTCCCATCTGTTCTATCTACTCGATCTGCTTTATCCACTCTATCTGTTCCATCCATTCCATTCCATCCATTTCACTCACTCTATCCGTTTCACTCACTCCATCCATTTTAGTCATTCTATCTCTTCCATCGACTCACTTTTCTCTTTTATTTTCTTTGTTCGAACAACCCTGGATCTGGTCTATCTGTTCGCTCCTGTTCCATCCATTCCATCCACTCATCCGTTCCATCCACTCCATCCGTTCCATCCACTTTATCCGTTCCGTCCACACCATCCGTTCAGCCACTCCCCTGTTCCATCCACTCCCTCCATTCCATACACTCCATCTGTTCCATCCACTCCATCTGTTCCATCGATTCCAACCACTCAATTTGTTCCATCAACTAATCTGTTGCATCCACTCCATTTGTTCCATTCATTCTATCTATTATATCCGTTCCATCCATTTCATCTGTTCCATCCACTCCATCTGTTCCATCCATTCATCTGTTCCCTCCACTCCATCCGTTCCATTCACTCCATCTGTTCCATCTACTCCGTCTGTTCCATCCACTCGTCAGTTCCATCCACTCGCCTATTCCATCCACTCGTCTGATCATCTGCTCTATCCGTTTCATCCATTTCATCCATTCCATCCCTCTCATCCGTTCCATCACTCCATCTGTTCCATCGACTCTACCTGGTCCATCCACTCTATTTATTTCATCCATTCAGTCTGTTCCATCTGCTCTATGCGTTCCATATGTTCCATCTATTCAATCCGTTCATCGACTCCATGCGTCCCATCTGTTCTATCTACTCCATCAGTCCTAACCACTCCATTAGTTCAATCTACTCCATTTGTTACATCCACTCCATCATTTCCATTCATCTCATCTGTTCCAACCCTCTCATCCGTTCCAACCATCTCATCCTTTTCATCCTCTTCATCCATTCCATCCAATCCACCGCTCCGTCCATTCCATCTATTTTATCTGTTCCATTCATTCTATCTGTTCCATCCACTCAGTCTGTTCCTTCTGCTCCATGCGTTCCAATTATTTCCATCCACTCGATATGTTTCATCCACCCATCCATTTCTTCCTTCCATGCATTCCATCCATTCCATGCGTTCCATCTACTCCATCCTTACATTCCACTCCATCCACTCCATCCATTCCATCCACTCCATCCGATCCATCCACTCTATCTGTTCCAACCACACTATCCGATCTATTCACACCATCCGATCTATCCACACCATCCGATCTATCTACACCATCCGATCTATCCACACCATCCGATTTATCCATACCATCTGTTCCATACACTCTGTCCATTGCATCCACTCTATCTGTTCCATATACTTTATCTGTTCCATCCACTCAGTCTGTTCCATGTGTTCCATTACTTCCATCCACTCAATATGTTTCATCCACCATCCATTTCTTCCTTCCATGCATTCAATCCGTTCCATGCGTTCCATCTACTCCATCCTTACAATCCGTTCCATCCACTCCATCCGTTGCATACACTCTATTTGTTGCGACCACACCATCCGTACTATCCACTCTTCTGTTCCATCACTCCATCCGTTCCATCTACTATACCTGGTCCATCCACTCTATTTATTCCATCCATTCAGTCTGTTCCATCTGCTCTATGCATTCCATGCGTTCCATCCATTCAATCCGTTCATAGACTCCATGCGTTCTATCCGTTCTATCCACTCCACCCGTTCTATCCTCTCCATCATCCTATCAACTCCATCAGTTCTATCTATTCCATTCGTTCCATCCACTCCATCCGTTCCATCTACTCAATCCATTCCATCCATTCTATCCGTTCCATTCATCTCATTCGTTCCATCCCTCTCTTCCATGCCAACCCTCTCATCCTTTCCATCCTCTTCATCCATTCCATCCAATCCACAGCTCTGTCCGTTCCATCTAGTCAATCAGTTCCATCCACTCTGTCTGTTGCATCCACTCTATCTGTTCCATCTACTCTATCTGTTCCATCCATTCTATCTGTTCCATCCACTCAGTCTGTTCCTTCTGCTCCATGCGTTCCAATTATTTCCATCTACTCGATATGTTTCATCCACCCATCCATTTCTTCCTTCCATGCGTTCCATGTGTTCCATCTACTCCATCCTTACAAACCATTTCATCCACTCCATCTGTTCAATCCACTCCATCTGATCCATCCACTCTATCTGTTCCAACCACAACATCCGATCTATCCACACCATCCGATCTATCCACACCATCCGATCTATCCATACCATCTGTTCCATACACTCTGTCCATTCCATCCACTCTATCTGTTCCATCCACTCTATCTGTTCCATCCACTCAGTCCGTTCCTTCTGCTCCATGCGTTCCATTACTTCCATCCACTCAATATGTTTCATCTACCCATCCATTTCATCCTCTGATGCGTTCCACCTGTTCCATGCGTTCCATCTACTCCATCCTTACAATCCGTTCCATCCACTCCATCCGTCCCATCCACTCTATCTGTTCCAACCACACCATCCGATCTATCCACACCATCCGATCTATACACACCATCCACACTATCCATACCATCCGTTCCATCTTTTCCATAAATTCTGTCCATTCCATCCACTCAATCCGTTCTATCTCCTCTATCTGTTCTATCCATTCCATCCATTCCGTGCACTACATCTGTTCTACCCACTCCATTTTCTCCATGCACTCCATCTGTTCGATCCGTTCCATCTACACCATCCGTTCCATCCACTCTATCCGTTCCATCGACTCCTTCTGTTCCATCCACTCTATCCACTCTTCTGTTCCATCCACTCCATCCGTTCCATCTACTCCATCTGTTCCATTCACTCTATCTGTTCCATCCACTCCATCCGTTCCATCCGTTCCACTCACTTTATCCGTTCCATCCCCTCATCTGTTCCATCCCATCATCTGCTCCATCCACTCTATCGATTCCACCTCCCATCTGTTCTATCTACTCGATCCGCTCTATCCACTCTATCTGTTCCATCCATTCCATTCTATCCGTTTCACTCACTCCATCCGTTTCACTCACTCCATCCGTTTTAGTCATTCTATCCATTCCATCGACTCACTTTGCTCTTTTATTTTCTTTGTTTGAACAACCCTGGATTTCTGTTTATTGTGACTATTCATTCCATTAGCACGGTGTGTCCAGGGACGTCATTTCACCAAAATGCCAGGGGTAGCGGAAGTGACATCACATGACCCTTGACCCCCTGAAGACATCACAGGAAGTGATGTCATTTGACCGCGCCCCGAAGTGATATCGCAGGAAGCGATGGAACATGACCTTTACGTGCTTTATATAGAAAAAATATACACCCAATATCACCCAACCTGTGTTGGTACTCATTTATCGACCTCAGAAGGATGAAAGACTGAGTTAAGGAATTTAAGAACAGACTAAATCAGTGACAGAAGTGTGCCTGAAATAAACCTTTGATGAGTCTTGCAATTATTGTATAGAATTCCAGAAAGACACATTATTTGTTATTCCTATTCTTATTTAGGGTCAGTGCTGAAAGTGTTAGACTTGTGGCATTCCTGTTCTTATTTTTTTTTTTTTAAGGGGGCCTGAACAAGAAAGCCAGCCACTCCAGAAGTAAAGAGCCACATGGTGCTGGCCACAGCCCAGGAGCTTGCATTACCAAAAAAAAAAAAAAAGTTTTTTTTTCGTTTTTTTTTTTAAAGTTAAAGACAGAGGTCGCAAGGGAGACCACAGAGGTCGCAAGGGAAACCTCAGAGGTCGCCGTTGCGACCTCTGGCAACCCCTAAATGACGTCCCTGGGTGTGTCGATTCTTTATGGGAAGAGCCACGTTTTCAGTAATTTGCGGAAAGGCAGGTAGTCTTCGGTGTGTTGAATGTGTGGTGGAAGCGAGTTCCATAGAATGGGGGCCAAGCCTGAGAACAAGGATCCTACTAACCTGACTGAGTTGGTGTTTGGTATAACTAAAAGGAGAGCGGAGCTTGATCTTAGAGTGCGCGGTTGGTGGTAGGGTTTCAGCTTGTCCTGTAGGTATAAAGGTCCGGTTTTGCGCACTTCCCGATGGGTGATGCATAGGGTTTTGAAAGTCACCCTTTGTCCAACCAGGAGCCAGTGGCGAGTTCTGAGAGCTGGAAAGGTGTGGTATCTTGGGCCAAGTGCTAGAAGCATTTTGGCAGCTGTGTTTTGTGCTCTTTGCAATGTAATGAGGTGGTAAACCTGGACACTGAGGTAGAGGGTTAGGTCAGAGTCTAGATTGCATCCAAGGTTTTTTACTTTGGTCGAGGTGGTGGGTGGGTTGCCCATGGATGTGGGCCAAGGTAAAGTGTGATGGAGAAGCTCGGTGTTGCCACACACCATGATTTCGGTTTTAATGGGGTTTAGGAGGAGGTGGTTTATAGTCATCAAACAATCAATGTCAAGGAGGCAGGCTGTGAGGTCGGGCTGACAGTTGGAGTTTGAGTTGAGAAGTTTTAGGATTATTTGGTTTCTACCGGCGTAGTTATAGCACAGGATATTGTGTGGGCGGATTATTCCTGGGAGGGTGGACATATAGAGGTTGAACAGGAGGGCTGATAGGCAAGCTCCTTGTGGAACTCTGGTATTGACTGGTCGGGCTGCGGAAGCAAAGGTGGAGAGGACGGTAATTTGTTTTCTATTGTTGAGGTAGATGTTATCCATTCGAGAGCATTTCCACGGATTGCTAGAGAGTGGAGGCGGTCAAGGAGGATTGAATGGTTAATTGTTTCAAAGGCGGTGCAGAGGTCTAGAAGGATTAGAGCAGCGTATCCCGCAGAGTCCACAGTGATCTTTAGATCGTCCCAGATTGAGGTCAGAGTGGTTTTGGTTCTGTGTCGTGGTCTGAAGCCTGATTGTGCAGGGTCTAGGAGGTTGTTGGATTCGACAAAGGCATTTAGTTGGGAGAATGCAGTTTTATCGATGAGTTTAGCAAGGAACCTGGTGTTTGTGAAGGGGCGGCAATTTTTGGGGTCGAGGGAAGGTTTTTTTTAGAAAGAGGCTTGACATGTGCAGTTTTGTAGGCGTTGGGGAAGATTCCCGAGGTGAGGTCAGTCATTTAGGATGGTTCTTGCGTATTCGCCTGCGTAGGTTGATGAGAATATTTCTTTGAGGCTTGAGGCGGGGCAGGGGTCGAAGGGGGGAGCCATATGGTTTCCGAGCAGAGAGAAGGTTGAGAAATTTGTCTCTCGAAACTGATGTGAATGAGTAAAAGGAGGGTTGGGTTGTTGTTGTCGTGGCAGGTGGGGGGTTGACTGGTAGGGCGGATGGATTTTATGGCAAGGACAGGAGGGCCAAATTAATGTTAAGAGAAGTTGTTCTGTCAGTATTGTAGTTAGCCACGTTTCTTGAAATCCCAGTATATCAAATTGAACTATGCCATTCAAATCATATTTTTGCAGATGTAAATGTCCTCGGGTGTTCCAGCTTACCAATGAAAGAAACAAAGTTGGACGGATATGGCACACTCTATTAGTGGAGGTAGTCCTGTAATGGATTAATGTGTAAAGTAGGAAATTGAAAGAAATTAGAGAATAGATGTGAGGTGCAGAGGAGAGATAAGCAACCTTGCCACCTAGGTTGCGTAAAGTAATAAGAAACAAAAAAAGTTCCCAATTAAGGAACTCACGTCCCCTGCACACTTTCCAATATCTGGATAACCAGACCAACAATTAATTTGTATTTTAAACAGTATTTCTAATAATATCTTTATAAAGAAACATTTAGCGTAAAAAAAGCTTAGGGAATTCAATTATTGAAGAAATCAACATTCAATCAGAGTAGGTCACAAGAACCAAACTTCATGTTTATTCTTGATATTGAAATTGTGGAAGGCCCAACGCGTTTCGAGTGGTACAACACTCTTCATCAGGGGCAAATCAAACAGTTCTAAGGAAAGATATGTACAAAATGTACATTAGAATAATGTTTTCCATTGACAACAATTTTACAAAAACAGCTTGTACAACCAACTTGAAAACAGTATATAGGCTAATTAAATGAGCATCATTGGCGCTAAATATCATGCTTTCGAGGTGAATTGACACACAAGGGCTAACATTTTCAAACTCAACAGTTCCCTTAATGTTACAATTTACAAAACAAAGTGAGTCAGCATCATGAGCTTACTTAATAGACTGGACAGTGTTTTAAGAAATATTGTAAGGTCATGTGGTGGTTATAACAAAAGTGGACTGAAAAACAGAAAAGGAAATTCTAACCTTGTGAATATATAAGAATATCTTCAAGCGAAGAGATGGTGGATCCAGGAAAGGGATCCCAAGTAATCGACCAAGCAGTACTAGATTAGTAATGTCAACGCACTCATATCTGTAGAAAAGGAGTGGGTATCAGAAACTAGTAAATAAGTGCAGTAATCAGGAAAGACTCGAGCCGTAAACTTAAAAATACACTTACGATTGATAGCGATCTATCTGGGTAGTGGAAAATCATCTTTAGCCATGATGTGGAACCCACAGTAATGAGGAAACCAAAAAGGTGGCTTGGAAATACTTGAATTGTAGCCAGTGACTGGGAGATTTGTTCAACAGATGTCCACTATCACTAAAAGGAATAGAAATAGAGAGGTGGGATAGTATCAAGGTCTAGCCGAATTTATATCAGTATATGTGCCAAAAGGTATCAGGCGCACAGAGCGAAGAAGTGATGTGTTAGAATAGTGGCGAACTTAAAGTGCAGGGCTAGTGTCATAGGTCGAGCGAGGGAACATTATGAAAGTTGTGTACAGACATTAGTTGCCTGGAATAGATTTTAGGTCAAAAGTTGTGGATGAGGAGAGGATAAAAATAATTCATTTACCAAGCGTAACAAAATCTCAGGGTGAGATAATGAACCCTGTTCTGGTGTACAGTCAACTAATGTCTGTACACAACTTTCATAATGTTCCCTCGCTCGACCTATGACACCGGTCCTGCACTTTAAGTTCGCCACTATTCTAACACATCACTCCTTCGCTCTGTGTGCCTGATACCTTTTGGCACATATACTGAGCTACTAGAACCACCAAACCCCCGCGCAGGTTTTCTATGAGCAGTGGCACATAACAACAAGCAACTTTGTCTTCCTCTCCACGAGATCATCACCAGTTGGCTTAACTGGTGACTTTCTCTAGGCGGATTACATATTTTTCCATGTTCCTCTGATCAGTTTCAAGTTTTTAAACTCTATTACAGGCTGCCTCTATTTAGGCGCCACTCGCACTGTTAGGCTGATCCAAGCTACTATCAATATGTGGCTAACTTGTTTTCAGCTCATTTGCCTTAACATTTCACCTCTCCCTGCAGGGACATGTAGTTGCCCAGCCTGTGTTTGTTTACACATGACGTCAGGCACGCATTTGCGTGATGACGTCATGTGTTTAACATCCCGGACCCCTTGGTTTGCTGTCTCGCTCCTTTTTTAAACTTGGGACTATCCCAATGGTAGTAACAATATTTCCACTATTGTGATACCCTGTCTTTTATTCTTTTATCTGAAGCACATCTTCTGATAATTATCTCATTTGAAGACGTAGCGTCACACGCATCTGTGATGACATCACGCCTTTTAACACAATATTAACACACGCAGCATTGACAATGGCGTCGGCGTTCCTTTGGGCTCCGGTCTCCAGTTGGCAGTGCTGTGGTTACACAGGTAAGAGCTCCTCACCTCCTATTACACTCCCTATGCAGAATCTTGTTCCTACGTCACCCTTTACCTCCTTTAAATTCGGCCAGACCTTGAAACTATCCCACCTCTCTATTTCTATTCCTTTTAGTGATAGTGGACATCTGTTGAACAAATCTCCCAGTCACTGGCTACAATTCCTGATTACCGTGGGTTCCACACCATGGCTAAAGATGATTTTCCACTACCCAGATAGATCGCTATCTATTATAAGTGTATTTTTAAGTTTACTGCTCGAGTCTTTCCTGATTACTGCACTTATTTACTAGTTTCTGATACCCACTCCTTTTCTACAGATATGAGGGCGTTGACATTACTAATCTAGTACTGCTTGATGGATTACTTGGGATCCCTTTCCTGGATCCACCATCTCTTCGCTTGAAGATATTCTTATATATTCACAAGGTTAGAATTTCCTTTTCTGTTTTTCAGTCCACTTTTGTTATAACCACCACATGACCTTACAATATTTCTTAAAACACAGTCCAGTCTATTAAGTAAGCTCATGATGCTGACTCACTTTGTTTTGTAAATTGTAACATTAAGGGAATTGTTGAGTTTGAAAATGTTAGCCCTTGGGTGTCAATTCACCTCGAAAGCATGATATTTAGCGCCAATGATGCTCATTTAATTAGCCTCAATACTGTTTTCAAGTTGGTTGTACAAGCTGTTTTTGTAAAATTGTTGTCAATGGAAAACATTATTCTAATGTAAATTTTGTACATATCTTTCCTTAGAACTGTTTGATTTGCCCCTGATGAAGAGTGTTGTACCACTCGAAACGCGTTGGGCCTTCCACAATTTCAATATCAAGAATAAACATGAAGTTCGGTTCTTGTGACCTACTCTGATTGAATGTTGATTTCTTCAATAATTAACTTCCCTAAGCTTTTTTTACGCTAAATGTTTCTTTATAAAGATATTATTAGAAATACTGTTAAAATACAAATTAATTGTTGGTCTGGTCATCCAGATATTGGAAAGTGTGCAGGGGACGTGAGTTCCTTAATTGGGAACTTTTTTTGTTCCAGCTTACCAATGAGACAGGCTTAAATTCAATTGATGGTTATGCTCTTTTTGGCGACAAAGGGGCAGAGAAAGCAACTACATGACTGCAGGAATGATGCTGCAGGGTGGTATCACTGGCATATGCGATAAGTACATCCTATTTATGTCACGATCTGGATCTTGGGCTAATAAAAATCCCATATTAAAGAGAACCATTTTAGTCTTCCAGATCGCGTTTAAAACCACCCCCAATAGTATCCATAATTGGACTATGGAGCAGTCATAATCTGAGATGAATTCAACCGGTTCAATGTCACCAGTATATGTCTTCCAATTCAATTATGTCATTAAATATGTTCAAGACACACCCTCTATTCAGATCATACTTAGCAAAAGAAGTATCCCGACATTTCAAAATCAACGTATGGGCACATGCTCTTTGAGTGTGATTCCGATGGAGCGGATTCTGCCTTGTTGTCAATTGGGATGGATTACAAACAGACTGAGCTAAAGCTGTAGAAGCATAAACACTGTTAACTGGAAGATCAAGGAGCCTATTCATTTGCAAATTGCCATTGCCACCATGTAACGAGTCAAATCGACCAATAAGAGGAACAGCTATTGCTTTATGGTTGGGCGGGCCCACAAGCAACTCATTTCAGCACCCAGTTGCTTGATTACATTTCGGTTTAGAGATTGCATACAGGAATCTAAATAAGCATCCACCCCTTTTTTCATGTCAAGCATGGAGCAAGCCAGATTAACATCATTAACGACGTTCGCATGAAGTGCCATCTGCTCCTTAGGAGAAATAAAAACTTTGTCAGCATTCACCGAATCTCGTTGCTTATCCAAATTATCAATAGCCAGTACACGATCATTGAAAGGTTCATAGGACAGGTCCGAATTGGAAGCTGCAGAAAGAGCTGACCCCGCATCGGTCATCATCATAGTGCTGGGTTGGACAATGTTGGGCACCACTAGATAGACGTCACCCCCTCCGCCCGCCTTGGCACCAGCCATAGCACGAAAAATGGCTGTTAAGTTATGTTTGGACTGAATTTGGGGAAAATTAATATTCTTTAGGTTTTTTTATTTTTAATCACAGCTTTGTTTATTTTTTTTGTAGCTGGGGCTGTCTGATCAATATTATTTTTCCTTGCATTGTCTTGAGACTTCAAGCCTCTTACTGGATTAGTGGATTCCACTACTGACTGGTCTATGCTCACCCATGAGTCGTTGCCTGGCTGGATAGAATTATTCATGACTGTCTCCACCGGATGAATAATCTGGTCAAATAACGGCACTGTGGATTGGAACATTGGTGGAATGGCCCTGGCAGTAATTTCTGAGGCACTCACACTCACTGGTTTGGCAGGAGATATTTTTGCAATATGCCCGCTTTTGATCATGTCAGTGGGAAGAGCTACTCCCCCCATGGAAAGCCACTGTAAAATGGCATCTATTTGAGCTGATTGATATGCCATTTTAGTGTCAAACACCTCAAACAGTCTAAATAGGCTTGACATTGTGGTATTAATGGTTGATGAAGTGATTTCAGTCAATGACGGAGTAGTGGAATTCTGAGGTCTCAAAAGAGACTGTGGTTGTCGTTAGGGGATTGGATGGACAAACGAAACAGATGCAGACTCTATTTTGGATTCCAAAGAGTGTCTACTCTGATGATTTGTGATATCACTATGTATTGAAATTGGTGATTCACACTGGTTCGCATATAGTGACACCTCAAAGTCATTTTCCGCTGATCTCGAGCCATTGGAAGCATGAGAATCACCAGCCTTCAGCGGCCTCGGGACATGGATATTCTTACCGACTCTGTCGCTGCCGAGAGCAGCATGGTATTATCTGAAAGGCAAAGGTGAGTCTGCAAATCTGTCATGGACTACGTGCTTTTGGTGGAATGTCTAGCATGTAACCACTGAGAATTATTCAAATCTCTGGCCATCAACTTCGAGGGAGGAATCAAAAAGCGCTCCTCCCTAACGACAGATGACGAGGAGTTATTGGAATCAACGACAAATATATTACAGCTTACCTTAGAAGAGAAAGCCGGCGTAATTATTATGGTTTGATGAGACACACAATTAGTTTTAGTGGTCACCATAGGATTGACAGGCATACACGATTTCAATAAGTAAGATGTGTGTAGCATAGATCAATATATTAACAGTGATGAGCAAAGGCACAAACAAACACCACACAAACATCCAGGACACAGTTAAATTAAGTACCTTTCTCATGATGGAGCAGCGTGAAATACTCTCAACCAAACAAATGCATCAAGTAACTATCACCATAGGTACCTTGTCCGCTACGCCGCTGCAACGCGGCAAAGCGGTCAAGCAGTACTTCAGAAAGGTACTTGCTGACAGAAGCATGCGCGCAGGAGGGCAGGCGTTCTGATGATATAGGCACGGCAATAGGAGTGCCAAAACTAGGGGCGTCGTTATTACAGACCCAATCCTTGCCAATACACACCTGCAGTACACGCCTCCTGTGAGAGAGTTAAGATTAAAGTAGACAAAGTTCCAAAGGTTCACACCAGAGCAGCGTTTCCTAGCAGTCAAGTGGTACTTCAGAAAGGTACCATTTAAAGTTTAAAAAAATTAAAAGCCTCAAAAAAAAAATAGAGTTAAAATGGCAAACACCACATACAAATATTTAAAATGAACCATGTGAAAAGCGTGAGTGGAAAAAAAACCCTCGCAAAAATGGGTCAGAAATACTGGTTAGATAAAAAAAAAAAAAAAAAAACAAAACACCACATTGATACAAGTCTCAGAAGACTGCCTGTTCAGGTCGTGAAGGCGTAGCTCGAATTTATTTATTTATTTTTTCATTTATTTTTTTTTTTTATTTTTTTTTTAATCTGTAAGATTTTTACAAAAGAAAGAATAATTTTCCGTTACCACTTGATACTGTTTATCTGACTTCACATCTTGAGTCTCTATGGAACTATCAGCGAAGACACTTTTGTTTTAATATGGAGAAGAAGTTTGTGAAGAGCCGGACACCACTACATTTGCTGGAGCCTGCAGGACTTCCTGTAAGTTGCGTAAGATGTTATAGGATGCTAACAGTCATGGGGTCTTGTCGCCCGCTATTAGCCTTGACCAACAGAGTGCTTTGTCCTGCAGCACGTAGTCCAAAAAGATGTGTCTCAGGTACGAAGATCTTAACTTCAAGGTTTCAGGACAAGAAAGCAGCAAGTGGCGGATGGTTTCTGTTTCTTCCGTTGGGCCACAAAATCTGCAGGTGTTTGTAGTCGCGAGCCCCCGTATGAATAAGATCTCATTTGTATATAGCAAGTTCAGTCTAGCTCTTAGTAACAGAGACCTTGCTTGCTTGGACGGGAACTGCTTGACGAATGGTTGTAGCTCGTTTAATTTGCGAATATTCACCGGCAGGTGACTCGTTAGCTTGTTTGAAGCCGCTTTCTCAGTTATTTTGATCCAATCGAGTTCCTTCACTCTTGTCAGTACTTTTACTGGATTGGTGTTAAGAGTCTCCATATCGAGTGAAACTTCTTGAAGGATTTTCTTGATTCGGTCTGACCAGCCGTTTAGCATCTGACATTTTTGTTCGTTTATTTCTTGAAGAATCAAGTACTAGAGAGAAGGAATGTCCGCCGTTTGACATTTGCGGAAGAGCATTATGGAATTGCATCTTACTGATCCCTCGAGGGCGGGGAGACTGAGTTCTTGTTTTATGCACGCTATATGCATGCATTTTGGGAGCCCCAAGATAGACCGCCAGAACATTGCCTCCAGGGTAGACCAGATGGATGTGGACATGTTAGGCAACGTGTCTGCTCCGTAGGCTAAAGTTGGGACCAGCTTCATTTTATAAAAGTTGATCACCGGGATCAAGGAAAATCGGCCAAATTTCCTATCAATAGCTTTTGCTTGTGCTATGAGTTTTCTAGTTTTTTCTTTTAGGAGGTTTTGCATACCAGTCTCTTTTTTGGAGTTGTCCAAAATGACGCCCAGATATTTAAATTCTGTCACGTTTTCGATCTGGTTTTTATTCAGGACTAGATTCGTCTTTCCGGTGGTTTTAGTGTTTTTGGACAGATTGTTTCTTTCCATATACTGCTGGAGGTTGCTCAACTGACTTTGCAGTCCTATTGGTGTGTAATCAAGGAGTATAACATCATCTGCATACAGGAGCCTTCCCACATGCACTTTCCCAATTTTAGGGGCGAAACTTCGCACCATTTCTTCCGATGTCTTAATGTCTCCCAGGAATGCCAGGAACAATGCCGGAGCCAAAGGGCAACCTTGTTTGACACCCCTTTTCGTGGGGATCAGGGCGGATAGAAGTCCCTGTTGATCCAAGCGCACCCTCATGTTGGTCTCCGAGTATAGCGCTTTAATGGGTTCTAAGATGGAAGGCGGACAGTTCCATGCCTCTAACTAAAATTTATTTTTTGAAGTGTGGTTCTGGACTAGATCACAGATGAAGCGAAAATTACACCTGGATGCACATTGCACAGGGCCAATACAAGCCTTCAGCACTTCTACTCAAGCAATGCTACATAGGGAAAATAAACCCTTATTATTATTATTATTATTATCATTTGGAATTTATTAAGTGCAACGGTTGTCCAAAGGCATCTTGGCGCTAGAGTACAGACAGATATCCAAGGATAAAGAGAGGCCAGCAGAAGGAGAACCGATCTAAAAAAGTAAGGTTTTCACAGCTTTCCTAAAAGCCAGATGGCTGGCCAACTTCTTTATGGAAGACGGTAACTTGTTCCAAGCAGTGGCTGCAGCTACAGAGAAGGAACAGCCACCTATCATGGCACGATTAAAGGATGGCACAACAAGCAGATCTGTCGACGCCGTGCGAAGCTGGCGACAAGGAAGATAACGCACAAACTTAGAGATCATAAACTCTGGACCAGCATTGTGAATGGAACAATGAACAATACACAGAGTAATAAATTAGATGTGCTGACATACTGGAAGCCAGTGTAGAGATCGTAGGACAGGGGAGATATGTGTCCGATAAGGGGAGCCGGTGGCTGTCCTAGCCGCCAGGTTTTGTAGGCGCTGTAATCTCTGAATAAGACCTCTCGGTTGGGCAAGATATAAAGAATTACAGTAATCCCACCGAGAAAGTATAAGGGCAGCTACGACCGGGGGACGAAGATGTTCTGGGATGAGGGACAGTACTTTTTTTAGAACTTTCAACTGAAGGTGGCCAGTTTTGCATACCATGGCATCCTGACTCTCCATAGAAAGAGAGGCAGTCAGTGTGACTCCTAAATTCGTAACCTTCCCTGTGGGGATGGGAAGGTTGCCTAAAGATGTAGGCCAGAAAGAGGACACCCAAAGTGACCTCTGTCTCATCGCTGTTCAGTTTGAGCAGTTTTGGCTCATCCAGTTCCCCACGGCAGTGAGGCACTCATGCAGCTATGTTGCCATCTCCGCCTGATCTAGGTCTAAACGGATCAAGATCTGACAGTCGTCAACATACGAGTAGCACCTGATGCCAAAGGACTGGATGAGACCAACTAAAGCCCAGATGTAGATGTTAAAGAGAATCAGCGACAAGGAGGAGCCCTGTGGCAGACCACAACTAAGAAGACAGGGAGTAGATAGAAAAGGTGGCATAGAGAGAGTCTGGGTGCGATCCACCAGGAACGAGGTGAACCAGGCTAGTACTTGACTAGATATGCCCATCTGGGCAAGGTGGAGGCAGGTGGGACAACAAGATAGGGCGATCGACCATGTCGAAGGCCGCTGATAGACCGAGTAAAATCAGGGCGCCCACCCCACCTGAGTCCACCAGCCTGGCCATATCGTCCTGGATGGAGATCAGAACACTCTCTGTGCATCTACCAGGTCTAAAGCCAGCTTGAGCAGGACTAAGAAGTGAAAAAGATTTGAGATAGGAAGAGAGTAAGGTAGAGACCAAAGATTCCAATAGTTTAGCAAGAAAAGGAAGAAGTGAAATAGGGCGGAAATTGGCATGGACTGTAGGGTCCAGGGTGGGCTTCTTTAGCAGAGGGATCACTCTGGCCGCCTTCAATTCTGGGGGAATAATCCCCAGCTGGCAGTAGTGATTTCCCCTAAAAGAGCAGGAGAGATAGTTTTCATAATAACTACCCGAATAGCGTCAGAGGGGGAAGAGGATTGGCTGTAAGGACGGTTTCTTCAGAAAAAGGTGGAAAAAACAACGAAGTTGGCAGTACAATATTATTAGGTACAATATTATTACCATCTGAAATATTTTTTGAAATATTATGGCCGATGTCGCTAATTTTAGTACTGAAAAAGTGAGAAAGATGATCGCACAATTTTTGAGTAGCTCTAACACTGGAGGTGAGTTTATCAGAAGAGGACAGGGCCTTAACAGCAATGAACAGCGCCTTTGGTTTACACAGGGAAATTTCGATTTTTTCAGAGATATAAG
This sequence comes from Ambystoma mexicanum, assembly GCF_040938575.1. NCBI lineage: Eukaryota > Metazoa > Chordata > Amphibia > Caudata > Ambystomatidae > Ambystoma > Ambystoma mexicanum. The sequence continues at coordinate 1,223,240,174 of NC_090930.1, read as the reverse complement.
CCACCTTAGCTGTTTTAACCATACTGGAGTAATATGCTAATTGCTGTCTAAATATGGCCTTAAGATGGAGATCATAAAATTTGCGCCAAGCGCGTTCAGACTGTCTAAGTTTGAGCCTCTCTGCCTTCAGAGAATCGGAGAACCATGGTTCTGATGGTAATCTACGAGGCTGAATAAGTCTAAGAGGAGCAACCTTGTCAGCTGCTTCCTGTAAGGAGAGGGCCAGAGTCGACAAGGAGATGTGAGGGTCCAAGTTGCATTTTGCTGCCACCATGGAGACCACATCCTGGGGGTTAATCGTACGCCAGGAATGGTGTAAAACTTAAGGAACAAATGTCTTGATGCAAGGTATCACTTCTTTAAGAATACATGAAACCAGGAAGTGATCAGTCCATACCATGGACGGGGTCAAGTGCTTCACTGGATTTCTATAGCTGGGACACAGGTGGTTAGGTTAATACACTGATGCTTGGAGCGATCCTGCCTCAGCAAGTCCTACTACAGATGTCAGGATTTTTGATGGTGCCACTGCTGCTGGGGACTTTGTTGTCCTAGATGGAATGATAGAGCCAATATGTGTTCTTGCAATTAAGTTCTGGCACCTAAATATAACGGGTGCTTCGCAACAATATATTTGTTATTCCTCCAAGATGTCTCTAGTAGTTTGCGTGGTCATCAATCAACCAGTAAACGTAACAGCACACTCCTTTGAGGTTGCACCAAACCCACTTTCCTTCTTAGTATTTCGCATGAAATGGGTTGTCCAACTTCATGGAGCTAGTTGGGAACAGGTCGCATTGTGCAATTCACCCTCTTATTTTGTTCCTCTCTGCCACAATCTCGTCCTTGGATCCTCCTCTGTTTATATCCAGCAGGATCTACATCCTGATAGCTTCTTTGCTGTCTTCTTGCACCTGGCCATGCACATTTTGATCCCACACATTGATGTTTCTGCCAGCACGAGAGCTCCCATTATCACCTTTAGTTCATCTGACAGCCATGATGCCATCCATGACCATATGTACGCTATCCAGCTTTTGTTCGTTTCTGTCCCTGTTGCTTTATTTTCCATGTTAGCATGCAGCCAAGCCATGTGTGCCACCCCATCTGATAGGGTTCTGCTATCTTCATCCTTCACAGTTATGAATGTGCAACATGAACTCCCTATCTTTGGGGAAACACCTCCTTCCATAGTTGTGAGTAGATCCAGAGCGTACCTATTCTGGAGCGCCACCAACCTTATTGCTCTGAGCTCTTCCTTTATTCTGTTGAACCCATTCACTGTAGAATTAATAGTCACCATCAGCTCCTAGCAAGTGATTTGCAACCATTTTGCGTATGTGTATGTCTGTACAGATGGTATTATTGATGCAAAGAACATTTATGTTCTGCTGAACAGACTGTGCTCTGCTGGAACTTCATCTAGTGGTGTTTCTAAGGTTCCTGAGAAATAATTCCCTCCTCTCTTTAGTCTGCTCAATCCTGCTGGCTTCTCTGCCTTTTCTGTCTTGGATTTTGATGTCTGCTCAATCGAATATAAACAACAGTAACAGTTACCTCAGCTTTCATGTAGATTGTGTGCAGAGAATGAATAATAACAAACAGACAGTGTATGCTAATCTATGTCAACAAGTTTTGTACTCTTTACTTCTGCTCCTCAGGAGCGCGTGACCATTGCATGTCCTCTGCCTGGCCGTGTAAGTTCATAATGCGCTTGTAGCTCTTCTAGGTGCTGGACATTGGCCATGTCGGTCAAGGCAAACTTGTTGCCAGGTGAGGACTCTCATTTTTAGGGCTTGACGTCAGCCAAGTGGTGCTAGACCGTCTTATCATCAAGTTTGCCAGCACAGTCGGCCACTTTCTCTACTATGATATGATATGATAGGTTATTTATAACACGCTTAATACCCAGAGGTTTCTAAGCGCAGACCCGGAGATTGAACCTGTGTTGCTCCGTGTCTTCTTGCATCCATGTCAAGCATGTTGCCCCTGATCTATCCTCCTGAGACAACATGCTGCCCTGTGAACCTGGTCGCATTCTAGCACCTTACAAATTTTCTGAGGACGATGATGTTCCCCTCACTCACAGGATTTTAAGACTCAGATTCTTGTGGTTTGCTGTTGCAGTTGCTCTCTTCGCTGTCATCTGGGTCTCCTCGTTGTATCTGGCAAGAGATAAAAGAAGCGCTAGCCACCAAAGAAGTAACATAGTCATTAATTCCTGCCCTAACACATCCAGACTATTCTCAAAATCCTTGTGTGCCTTTGAGTCAGGGGAAGATGCATGCACTGTCCTGTTACCACCTTAAATGGCATTAAATGGTGGTCGGACCCAGGCTTATTGCGCAATGCAAAAAGTGCAAGAGGTAAACAGTGCAGCCAGTTATTTTTGGTACTCTGCTGTGTCTTGGCTATGCACTCTTTCAGGAGGCCATTCAGGCATTCACACACTCCATTTGCTTGCGGGTGTTATGCATAGGCGAACTTGTGTTAGATACCCAACCATGCTGTGATGTGCTAAAACACTTTGTTGGTGAAGTGAGGCCCATTGTCAGACTGCAGGACTTCACACATGCCCCATCTTGGGGAAAACCACCCTTACTAAAAACTTACCTGATCTAAGGGCATCGGCACTTGAACAGGGCCCAGCCTGAATCCATCTGGAGAATGGGCAGAGAATCACTATCATGTAGCGGTATCCTTGACAGACCTGGATCATGTCGACATAATCCATGTGTAAATGCTAGAATGGGCCTACTGGTTCGGTATGGCTCCTCTTACCACTTTCAATGTATGCCCTACTGTAAACTGCTGGCAAGTCAAACAGTTGCTTACAAATTCAGCCACGTGTTATGCCAAATTAGGACAGAGCAATGTTCCTCCAATGCATGTAGCAATGACCTCCTTACCTGTGTGTGTTGGATAGTGCAATTGTGTCAACGGAGTGAACAATAATGCCAGGTGTCATCACCACTTTCCCAATGTTATCCTGCTGACATAGGGCATATTTCAGGGACATTGAGCATCCCCTTCTTATCCACAGCTCCTTCTCATCCTTGGGTGCAGCTCCCTGCAACTCCATAATCTGTGCTTCTGGCAGTACGTTGTACCCCTCCTTAAGTACCATATTTCTGGTGCACTCTCTCGCATTGGAAGAAACTTCTACTTACCATTTCTCCTCAAATTATGCTGCACACTTGGTCTCAAAGTCTGCTGCTTCATTACCCCTCGAGATGGGATCTTCTCATTTCATGTGTACTTGGCACTTCACTATTGTCATCTGTGTTGGATCTGTGTTGGATAAGCAATTACTTCTATCAATCTGCCCAGTAAAAGTATATGTTGTACTGGAGTCCCGTCTGCCCTTCTCAAACCTCTCCTGAGCCATCGTGACTTTCCAGAGTGTACTGTGGATGTCCCATAGGCAGAGTCGGAGTAGATTGTCACCTCCTTCACTATGCTGTTTTCCAGTGCTATTACTAGGGCCTCTAGTTCTGCTGTGTGTGCTGAGTAATGGGATGGCAGTCACGCACTGGCTACCACTTCACTTTTCCTGTCTTGCTTCAGTCTTACCACTGCAGTCCCAGTATGTCTGACCCCATCTGTCTGGTCAATTGTTGATGACCCATCAATGTAGAGCACGTCTCCCTCCTCAAGTGCATCCTCCTCTACCTTGCAAGTGCACTGACCATCTCTATGTTTGCTGTACAGTTGTTTGCATAGTCTCCTGTCTGTAGGACGTCTGCTATAGAACGTTGCTGGGCTGACAGTCCTGCAACTCATTATCTTCAGGCCCACATTTGATAGTTTCACCTCATATCTTGATGCTCTTTGTGTAGTCAGAGTGCTCTTTGGCTTCTGAAGTATTGCAAAGAGGGTGTGCTCCACGCAAAGAGTGGTGGTGCAGCCCATGTACATTGCTGCTTACTTCTCCATCGAAAATGTGGCAGCTGCCAAATCTTATTTGCACTGGTAGTGTCCTCTCATAACTGGGGCAAGTTGTCCACTGTAGTAAGCTATTGGCGTGTGGCCCATGCTCGTCTTTTGTGTCAGTACTGCTCTCATCACTACAACATCAGTATGAGAGAATAGAAGGAATTCCTTTTTGTAGTCGAGGATCCCTAGCACTGGTGCTGTGATTATTGCTTCCTTCAGTTCCACAAATACCTCAGTCATCTCAAAGGTCCATGTCAGTGTCTTTCTTCCCTTATCTGCTTGCTTCAGAGTGCCCAGGAGTGGCCTTGTGTATGTGATGTAGTCAAAAAGCCATGCTCTTCAATAATTGCATAATGCAGAGAACTGTTGAATTTCCTTTACTGTCGTGGGCGTTGGTGTCTTGTGTATTGATTCTGCTCTCTTTGGGGTGATCTGTCGGTCATTTTGGGACATTGTCTACCCATCCTTCTGGCAGTACTGTAATCTGGCCTTGTCCACCTTGTTTACCTTGTCAGCTTACTTAGTCAACATGTTCACAGAGTCCTTCCTACACTGATCTTCTGTCATACTGCAGATCAAAATGTATCTACATATTACAAAACTGTGCTTTCCATCTGTATGTTGCTCAAGTCCATCTATATCACTCTGTTAACAATAGATGGTGACTTTCAGTACCCTTGTTTTAAACGAGTATGTTTCCACTTCTGGTTTCTATACATAAAGCTGGTCAAGTCTTGTGAGTCTGGGTGTAGTGGTACTGAGAAGAATGGTTTCTTCAGATTAATGACCGTGAAACAGGCAGCTTCCCCCAGAATGCTGCACAAAATTGTTGTTGAGTTTGCAACTAGAGGATATTCTGCTTTTACAATGTGGTTAAGAGGTCTTAAATCCTGTATGAAACGCCATGACCATCCCTTTTCTTTCTGCACAGGACACTGCAGTGTTGCATGGGGACTTTGATGGTACAAGTGTTCAGGAGGAGAGGAATTCGCTGACAGGCCCATTGGTCAGCACTAACCCTCTAGAACTTGTAAGACAAGATAGCTGCACCATGTGAGGACAGGGGGTGCAAGATTCACTTACTCCAGCACGACTCAATAAGGAAGACTCAGTAAGTTGGCAAAGGGAAGTCCGTTTAATGGCAAGCACATAAAACAGAGAAACAAATAGGAATCAGCTGTAGTGCAATCACCTGTCTCGCTCCGACTTCCTCGAACTTCAGTTGAACAGCATTTCTAATAGACAATATTTGTCATCATTGACATCTAACTCTACAAAAACTTAGCATGCAATCTGATTGGTTAGGAAAGGTAACTTATATATAGGTACTATATCTGTATATGATAATAGGACATGCGGATTGGATAGCTCTTATCGGGTGGGCGTCTATGCCCATCCCACTACATCACACGTGATTGACGTCACTACAAGTACGATGTCTCATTGGTTTATTATCTATAAGACTCCAGATAACTTGTTCCATTGGGATTGGTCAGGTTACACCCCTGGACATAAATCCACATTTTAATTAGCAGCATGCAGAATGGACACCTAAGGGTCTGGTGTACCAAGTTTCGCCCTGCCTCCCTTCCATAAATCAGTATCTTAGGGCTATGTGTCAATTAGTTGGCTGGGTTTGGCCTCGAGACTGTAGTCTCTTATCGGGAAAAGTTATGGTATCCTGGGTTCTGGATGACATCAGGCAATGGTACCTCTTTACGCCTGGCTGGTCACGTGTCTGTTCACCATGGATCTGCTTCAGTTTCCAGCTTTTATTGTATTTAATTCTGCTTCGGCCCTACCACCTGCCTGGGCCTCTCTTATCTTGACCTTCACCGGCGAGCTGGTATGCTCCGAAGTTTGGTTCTTGCGAGTTGACGCTCTCCTCCCTTCTCTGGGTGACCTCGACTTCCCAGGCATGAGCCGCTCTCTGTTGAGTTTTGATTCCGCTCTTCCTCTCTGTTCTGGCTGAGTTGTGAAACTTGGCCTGCCAGGCCTCTGGCAGCCTGGGTCCATTTCTGCTTTACAAAATGGAGTCGCACTCGTATAACGTGCCTCTTGAGGTAGCTATATAGTTGGCGCATGCCGCTTCTTATATTCTACTAAGCATTGCAAGCAGTATCGATTTCTTAGCATCTTGCGTTCCAAGCCTATTTACACACGGTTAATCAGGTTGGTTGCTTCCATCTTGTCTCGTAACTCTGTTTCCTCATGTTTTAACATTGTCTCTTCTCTGTGTCCATTATATTTATTTAGTATTTACTTATGTTGGCGTGTTCTAGTCGATAGTGACCTTTTGTTCATTCACGAGTCTGTTCAGACCCTTGTGTCATTTCAACTGTCCTTCCATTAGGGCTCTTGGGTTCTCTTTGTGGACCGTATGTAGGCACTCCTCATTTCGTATTGGCGGCAGGTATGGCTGTCTGATAGGGTACCGTGCTGCCCAGGGTTGTCTGGTTATGGGCGCGGATCTTCTAATGTATACTGGGCAGAGGCCTAGTGCAACTCTCTGTTGGTTCATTTGCATCTCATACGTCACGTGCCTTGGCAAGTACCTTCCGGGTACCTCGAAAGGAGGGGCAGGGGTGCAAGTCATGTCTGGGACCTCCTTTACACTCCCCTCTCTGGTCAGTTCATCAACCACTTCTGCTTCATTCTCCATCTCTATTTCTTTTGATTCTTCAGTGTTTTGTTCATCGTCTTCAGGGTTGGCACATGATGGCATGAACATGTGTGTCTTTGGAGTCCATATTTTAATCACGCCTTTCAAACTCCTTGCTGTTTTGACATGTTCATCTTTGTTCCAGGTCATTAGCTGCATTGTCCGTTTGGACTGCAATAGATCCATTTTCCTTCATACCTACTTCGCTTTTTAGGATATGTGAATTTTGTTCCTTCTGGCGCAAATTTGCTGGCCTTCACGAAGTCTCTCATTTCTTCATCAGTCAGGTCTCTAGGTTTCCTTCTTGGTTCAACATTGACCATTATTTTCATCCCTACGGCTTTCTTCGCAGTTTTCTGGCACTGTGCGATGATTATCTTGATAACACGGACTGGTAGTAATACCATTGCTAGGAGAGCTCCCAGAAACTTGAATATGTCTGCCATCCACTGTGGGACCCACATAAATAGGTCTCCAAACCAACTGTCATAATCCACTTCATCACTTTCATCGATCATCTGGTTTTTCAGGCTTGTCAACATACTTATGGCCTCTGTTAGGGTTCCATTTTCTTCATCATGTGATGGTACAAATGAGCAATATGATTCTCCGATTTTTGCGCAAACACCTCCATCCATCGCTGAGATCATGTCAAGCACATATCGGTTTTGGAGGGTCATCAGTCTGATTGCTCTCAGCTCTTCTTTGATCGCGTTGAATCCTTTTATAGTGGTATTGATGGTCTGTAATAACTCCCATCTGGTTATCTCCAACCATTTAGCATTCACTCCAACTTGGATGTGGGGCAGGAGTAGTGTTGTGAATACTGTTGAGGTGAGGCTGAACAGCCTGTGTTCGTACGGGATTGCATGGAATGCCTCTTCTGATTTGGGAGAAAAGTAGTTTTCCCTCTTTATCGTGGATATCAGTTGTACAGATCTCCTTCTTCTTAGATGAGCAACTGCTTTCGAGAAACTGTCCAACTTCAGGTCATTCCTATGGATCACTAGCACGGGAACGTGGAAGTTCACTAGTGTGCATATGCCTCCCCAGTTTTCGGCAACCTTATGTATGCCTTGGATCCACACGCCCATTAATGGTCCATATTAACTGTGGTTCCTTGTGTCATTCCTGCGGCTTCAAAGATTCTTCCGCAGTTTTGATTCTCTCCCATCTTCCTTGTGCCATTGTTTCTGAGCATAGTTTCAGGCTCTCCAGTGGCACTATCTGCAGGGGTCCCCCTCTATCTTCTACCCATGTTAGTAACTTTACCAGCTTTGGCCACAGAGGTTTGCATATTCTGTGCAAATTCTCTATTGCTTCCTTGCAGGCTCCAAGGACCATCCAGGCCCGGGAGATTACTACTCCGTCCTCCCATCCATCTGGGGAGACCACTGACCCCCAGATCTGCATTTGGCCTCTGTTCTTCCAGATTTGAGCCTCTTCTGCAGTCTTCCCTCAAACATCATTTCTACAGCCATGAAGATCTTGGATTTTCCCATGCTGTATGGGAGGAGAGCACAGACGAAGCATTCTCCTTCCGACTGCTTTCGTCCTACTTCTTCCATGTGCAGGTACCATATGTTATTTCCTAGATGGGCTGTGCTGTCCAGGTAATCATTAAGTTCATTGTTATCTTCATGCGGGCTTCTCTTGATTCTTAGCGTTCTTCTGTAGTTTGTTATGACTATATCTCTAAATGCGTCTGTGCTGCTCTTCCTCTCTGGGTATCTCGGTGGAGCTGGCTGCCTCAACAGCATCGCTGTGGTAGGAGAAGGGTCTGTTTTTTCTTTCCTTCCTCTTTGTAAGTTGTCATATACTTCCCCTAACCGCCATTGACTCCCCAGTTTTTTACTGGGTGGCTGTGTCGTAGGTCTGGTGGTTGTTCCCTGATTTTGAGCTGGTGTGCTTGCTGTTATAGTCTCTATAGTCCTGCCTTTCAGCTCCTTGTGCAGTTTCTTTGCTCTGAATATAAATGGGAACAAGTAGTCTATTAGCATTTGTGTCTTCTCTGTGAATTCTCTTGTGGCCACTTGTGTTCTTTCGAGGGATTTTGCAATTCTTTGGTATTTCCCTCGGCTTTTCTTGTTCACTTCCACTATTCTCTAGAATTGAATGTTCGGCAGGCAGTCTCTCCTTCTCTACTGCCTTCGTTGGAGGGCTTGTAGCCATTGACACTTGCCTTTGGTTGTGTGCATTCTGTGTGTGGGTGCGTGCCGTGGTCAATGCTACATTATCATTCATTCCGTGCTGACCCTATCTCCAGCCTTTTCTCTCATTCATCACCTCATGTGTTTACGTATCACTGATAATTACATTCAATTTTAAATCATTTGCTTCATCATTAGCTTTTCTTGGAACTGGAATCACTATATAGGGTCTGGGTGCTTTCGTGAAATTCGTATGTTCATTACCTGGTGGGTGCACTGAAATTGGGCGCTTCGTGCACCAATGGAGAGAGCAGTTCTGACAGTCAATGACAGAAAGACAATGATAATTACCAAGCATATACACATGATAGATTTGTAAGACATCTGACAGCATTTTCTCCCAGGAAAGCGGGGGCGCCCTCCTGCTGGGGGTAAAACTATGTTACTGCTCTGGGCCCCCATGTCAATCGAGTCCATAATCAATTATTTATTCTTTTCTTGCTCCAATCTCACAGTTCAAAAGTTTGTTATTACTAAAGTGTCGAGTGCTTTTCAAGTGTCCCCCCTCTTGTGGGTGATGACAATAGTCTCTGGGTATGCAGCACGGTTTCGTTTGCTAGGCTATGGGAAAAAGGTTAGGCTAGCAACTTTAATACATCACATTCATTTAAACATATTGATAATAGGTGAGGTCCCAATGCAATCCTCCAATTTGCTTCAGCCCTGAGGACATGCTGGAACTTGTTCAATGCGAGAGAATGAATAGGATGGAAGTATTAAAAAATTACACAAAAATAAAATGTTGCAAAATAAAAACAAGAATAAAACCAAAAGTGAACATATGAAAAAATAGGGAAAAATGAGAAAAATGAAGAAAAAAGAAAATAAGACGGTGAAGTTCTTGTGTCCGCTCCTTTTTCTCGGTCTCTCAGCGACAAGTTGAAGAACAGTGTCTCTCTCCTCGATCTGCTCCACGGCGGAAGGATGACGAAAAGGATAATAAGAAAAACAGAAGAAAAATAAAAATATCTAGGATCAATGATGTCGTAATCCTTGTTTCTGCTCTTCTCGATCTGTCCTCGGCGGAAAGTTTATTGGAATCTCCTTAGGAATTCTCGCTGGAAGTTGGACAGCTCCACTTGGAGCATTATACCTTGGAGAAGTGTGCCCTTGTGTGAGGCGTTGGCCGGATCTCTAAGGAAGGTGATTATGTCAACATCTGCAGGCCTTCCTACCATTTCTGGATAGTCTGTGACTAATCTAAACAGGACGTTCTGCACCAGCCGAGTGTCCTCGGGTGATAGGGACATTTGCCCTGTTTGGCTGTGTCCTGATCACAAGCTTTTCTTTTGATTCACACAGTCTTTGCACCTTCTTGTTGCGTGGATTACCACCAAATGATTTAAATTAGTCCACAGCTGACTCAGTTGAGCTATGTTTCTTGGATTTCTGATATAAGTGCGTTTATCAGTTGTTCTCCCGAAGAGCCCTGGGCACTTCGATTATTTGTAAGAAAAACTTAAACGTGAGTTCATCAATGTCTATTGGCGGAGGAAGCATTTGTGTCCTTCTCACCATACTCGGGCAATACGATGAAGGCTTCCGTTATGACAGTCAGTATTTGCCAGATTATTTTCTTGTTAGCCGGATCTTGAATAAAGTCTGTGACACTGGCTCCTCTCCCTATGAGTGATGGGTATGATAGCACCATGAGTTGGAAGTAGGTTAGCACATCCCACTTGAGATTTCTGCTGGAATGTACCATAAATTCTGTGAACAGAGTCTCAATACTGATTGCTTCAGGATACTGGGTTACACTCTCAGGCAATGTCTTATTTGCAGTCTATCAGAGTCTTCATTCTTTGTATCACTTGGGCAGGTCATGCTTTCAAAAGTTCATTTTATCAATGTTTTTATGGCTTTGGATGTGCTTCTCTTTACCCTGCAACTGGGATGTACAGAGTGTTCGTTATGTCCTCATTCCTGCTTGGGGAACCTGTCCAGTTTTATGCCACAACTTGCATCAGGGTTCTTTGTCTTGGTTTTCTGCTCTTGCGTCCTTCTTTCTCACCATGGATCTTGTCTGCACGTGCTGAGGTTCTTCCCCATTGTCTGTGGTTTCTTCGCAGTTGGATGCAGCAGGAGGGCTCTCTCCTATATAGCGTTTCATGTCATTTAGGAAGATCCATGCCCTTCTGCCCTGGAACTTGACAGCGGATGGGGTGCAGTCTTCTACGATGAACGGGCCATTAAATCTTGGCTCGTCCCACCTTTCCTGGTATAGTTCCTCACCAGGGAAGACGAGGGGCACATGTACACCTCGCTCAGTGTCTGCTTCAGCACTTCCTGTTATGTTTCGTGCTGCGCCGTCCCTCTTTCGCCATCGCAGCAACTGGCCTGTAATGACAGAGGCACTGGATGTCATACAGTCAATGTACTTTTGCATCTCTGTTACCAGAACATCTCTAGTCGGCTGGGCATCACACATAGCTCTATCTCAGGGGTAAAAGGGGTCCTCATCCTTCTGCCTGTAACTATCTCGTGCAGCGTGAGATGATGGTCGGAGCCTGGTTGGTTCCGAAGTGCATACAATGCCAGTGGTAGGCAGTGCAGCACCCCTTCTTTAATGTGAGCTTCAACTTGGCTATCCTTTCCTTAAGCAAGCCGTTGATTCAATCACATATCCCATTCCCCTCAGGATGATACGCCGACGAGAACTTCTGCTTTATACCAAGCAATGAACTAATCTGTTCGAAAACTGAATTTACAAAGTGGGCCCCATTATCTGATCTCATTACCTCGCACACCCCCCATCTAGGGAACACTTCCCTTACCAGGAACTTGGCGGTACAGATAGCATGAGGGTGTGTGCAGGGACCTGCTTCTATCCATCTAGAGAATGGACACACCACCACAATTAAGTACCTGTACCCATTGCACACTTGAATCATATCGACATAATCGATATGTAGGTGCTGGAATGGTTCATTTGGTCTGGGAATGATCCCTCTCACTACTTTTAATGTGTGCCCAGCGGTGAATTGCTGGCAGATTATGCAGTTCACCATAAAAAATGCTACTTGCTCCGCTAAATTCGGTGTGAACCAGTCTTCCGCGAGCGTTGCTGCTAGGTTTTATTTGAAATGTGGATGGGGTAGTGAAGTTGTTCTAGCGCTACCTTTAGGAGGGTGACAGGCATTACTGGTTTACCAGTGCTGTCTTGCCTCCACAGTCCGTCAGAGGGGTTTAAAGAACAATCTCGACACTTCCATAAATTCTTCTCCTCCTGAGGTGCCTCCCCCTGAAGCTCCATTAGCTGTGTCTGTCCCATATTGCTATAAGATTCTGGTGTGGCTCGCACTACCATCATCCTCTCATGGGTACGTGCCACCTCCACATCCATGATTGTTTCCGTTTTGGATGCCATGCACTTGGCTTCCGTGTCCGCTTCATGATTTCTTTGTGACGCAAAATCTGTCCCCTTGGTATGAGTGGCGCATTTCACAACCGCTATGCCCTCTGGGAGCTGTAGTGCTTTTATTAGCCTGTCCAATAAGGCTGCATGTTGCACTGGCGTGACGTCTGCTCGGAGGTAGCCCCTCCTTTTGCAGCGCGCTAGTGCTGCGTGCACTGTGGACGTCACATAGGCGGAGTCACTGTACACTGTTACTTCCTGGTCTGCATGATTCTCAATGGCGTGTATCAATGCCAATAGTTCTGCAGCCTGTGTCGAATAGTGAGATGGTATTTGTGCACTAACAAGTACTTGAAACTCTCCATTCGCTAGGTGTTTTATCACTGCAACGCCTGTATACCTTTGTCCATCTTCTTGGTCAATTCTCGAAGACCTGTCAATAAAGACTATCTCTCCACCTGCCAGGGCATTTTCTTTTACCCTGGGGATTTTATCATAGAATTCCTCATAATTTGCACAGTCGTGTACAAGTTCTCCCTCTGTGACTGGATCTGCTATGAATGAAGCTGGATTCACAGTTTTACATCGCACTATTTTGATCGATGGGTTGGAGATAATCACCTCATAGGTGGATGCTCTCTGAGATGTCAGTGTGCCCTTAGGCTTCTCTAGTATGGCGAACAGTGAGTGCTCAACATACAGCGTCATGGAGCACCCCATCACAATGGATGATGCTTTTTCCATAGCGAATGCGGCAGCAGCTAGGTTTTGTTTGCATGGGAAGTGGCCCTTCATGACTGGGTCCAAATTCCCGCTGTAATATGCTTGGGGCTTGTATCCCAGCGAGGTTCGCTGCGCAAGCACTGCATCATAAAATGACCATTGGAATGTGAGACCAGGTAGAACTCCTCTGCATAATTATGTATCCCAAGGACTGGGGCCTTACAAATTGCCCCCTTGAATTCTGTAAACCCCTTTTCCATTGCCTCAGTCCATTTGATATCTTCCCTTGTTGCCTGGGCCTTTTTTAGGGCTGTATTCAAAGACCCATGCTCTGATGTAATTGCACAGGCCTAAAAAGCTTTGCATCTGTTTTATTGTGCGCGGCTTGGCTGTGTTCATTATGGCTTCAGCCCTTTCTGGGGTTACCTTTTTTCCTTCATGAGAGATCACTTGGCCTATGTATAACACTTCTGGCTGACAGTACTGCAACTTCTCCTTATCAACCTTGTATCCCTTCTCAGCCAGTATAGTCAGTAGCTGCACAGAGTCGTGCTTGCATTGCTCTTCAATGGTGCTGCAGATCAGAATGCCATCTACATACGGCAAGACAACACTGTCCACCGCAATGTTGCTTAGGTCAATTTGCAGGACTCTGTTGAAGATTGATGGGGACTCGCAGTACCCCTGTGGCAACCTTGTGCTTTTCAGACGCATTTGTCTTCTGAAAGTGAATGACGTCAGGTCTTGTGAGTCATGGTGCAATGGAATCGAGAAAAACACATTTTTCAAAGCGATCACCATGAAATATTTTGCTTCAGTTGGTATATTGCATAATATTGTGAATGGATTAGGGACTAGAGGGAACTCGGCTTCAACTATGTGATTTAATGCTCGGAAATCTTGGATTAAACGCCAAGAACTTCCTTTTGATTTCTTGACAGGATAAATCACTGTGTTGCAAGGTGATTCTGACGTCATTAGGATGCCCTGCTCCATCATGGTGGAAATTGTCTTTGCGATCCCTTTATCCACTTCTCTGGACATGGGATATTGTCGTGCTTGTGGCAAAATCGCTCCTGGTTTCAGCTTAATCTTCACTTCATCTGCCCCCTTGAGGAGACCTATGTCATAAGGCCCTGTAGTCCATACTGCGGCAGTCACTTGGGCCATGTTGTCATCAAAGTACTCTGGGCGTATCAGTGCCAACATCATTCTCTGTGGCACCTCCCATTTGATCATTTTGACCCAAAATATGACACTCACTTCCACCCTTGTCTCTTCTAGGTCAGGGTGTTCCTCGAACAGATCATCATCGGTGACGTCAGTCACTCGATACTCTCCTTCAATGGCAATAATCGCACACCATTGTCTGCCTTCATCGTCATTTCCTTCAACCAATACCACTTTTCCTTGCATTGCAGCAGATTGTATCATTAAGGGAAATACCTGTCCCTCCTCTTCGTGCATGGGTATTCTTGGTCTGAATAGAAACTCATCAGGGGTTCTAATAGTTTTGTCTGCAAGGCCTGGCAATCCCGCCATAAGTACCCGCATGCCATATGCGTAAATATCTGGTTCTAGCGGTGTAGCCCTCATTGCTACACGTCCTGAGTATGCTCTAATCATTTCTCACACTTTTGAATAATGCATTCCTGGGGTTCTCGGTAAACGAGATGGTCATGTTTAATTTAGTCATCAGGTCCCGACCCAGAATATTTACTGGGGTCTGGCGTGAATATAATAGAGGTACATTCATTTCGCGCTCTCCCACTGAGACTGGGAGTGTGTCTGTAAAGGGATCTCTGCTATGAGCTCCAGTGAAACTCTGGGTATCTATGGCCTCGCCGGACAAGGAAAATTTCCCCTCACGTATGCACGAGCGCGTTGCTCCCATGTCAACTAAGAAGGAATATTCTTTCCCCCCTATGGTGACATTCACCCTTGGTTCCCTGTTAGGGTCTGGTGTCACTGATAGGATCGAACACATCAGAGTCTCCCGAGAGCTGTCCTATTTTATGTATAAGTTCGGTCCACTGTACACTTGTGAGTTTCCCCCATTTCCAGGGTTAATTCCCCCTCCGGGATTATTGCCCTGAGCCATTTGCGGCGGTGCCTTCTGGGGTTGTCTCTGTGGCAAATTCCTCATGTTCGGTGGTTGAACCGTTTGCTGTGCACCTTGCTGCGCACCTGACGCCTGCAGTTGTACTGCGTAATTTTGTGCACCGCCCTGCTGCGGGGCGGCAGGTTGATTCACCATGCCTGTCCCCATCCCTTGGCCGTTTTGCCACATGCCTTGGCTTCTGCACATGCGCGCCACGTGTTCTGTCACTCCACACAGCCAACACACTGGCGGTGGTCGGGCCATTTGTCCATCCGGCATGGCTGTACCACCCATTCGTGCGTTCTGAAAGCCACCTTGAACATTCCGAAAACCTCCTTGGTTACCTCGAAACCCTCCCTGATTGCTCTGCCATCTTCTACCTCCAAAACCCCTTCCCCTCGGGTAAAATCCTGTGTTACCCTGATTATTCTGCGAATGGTTAGTCGCTTGCTTTGTGCTTGGTTCGGCTGGGCTGGTGAGCATGGCTCCCTCTAGAGCATACTTCGAGAGCTTCTTTTGTACCAGCTTTGCCTCCTCTCCCTTACGAGTCGCCTCCTTTTTCCGATTCTTTTCCTGCGGCAATCTACAATAGTGCGCTATTGTTAATTGTATTTTGGCCCATGGTTTAGCTTCTATTCCTACCAATTTCTTAAGCTGTTTTTGCACCAGTTCTGCTAACCCTTGGCACAATATATGGTAAAATACAGGGATATATTTCGTCCAAGACTCATGCATTTCGAGTACCCACGTGTCTTGAAAATTCTGGATATAAATCAACGGGTCCTCTGACTCTTTCATTTTTCGAGTCATTATAGCCCCCATGTCAGAGGTGTCTGGATATAGCGTTCGTAGCGCTTTCCACACTGCTGCCCTACAGTTATTAAACAGCGCTCCGTCATGGGAGGTGTTAGTTAGGGTTACCCTAGGATAGCCTGCCTGTTTCCATACATCATCGGCTCTTTCACCAAGTATGGCGATTAGGAGGCCCTTTATGTCCCCTATAGCTAAGGTGACACCCTCCGTCATTTTCTCTAACTCATGTATCCACTTTCCGGCTCAACATTGGAAGTTTATTTTTAAGGTTCTCTCGGTCCATGTGCGGCCATGGAATATATTGTGGTCTTGCTCCCCCCTTTTCTACCAACGGGAATTGGAAAGCACAGTCCTCCTTCTCTTTCCCCATAGCTCTCTGGTCTACTGTCGGGGTGGCATTCCCGCCTTGCCGCCTTCCTGGCAATGCCCTTAATCTGTCTGCATAAGCAGATGCTGATGCCCCCCTCTGACAATGGGGTGTTTCTTCATGTCGGCTGGACTGTCCAGCACACTTTGGTGCCCTACTTGTGGACCCGCTAGCATCTGACCATCGTACCCCTAGATCCCTTGGGAGCCGTTTTTCACACCATCTTCCTTCTTCATGTGCCCCATCCTCCATTTCCCCACCAGAGTCAGATCCTGAATACTCCCAGTTTACACAACTTCTTGCATCTCCTTCGTTCTGCCCAATCTCCAACCTGTCTAGGGACAGTTCCCTGCTCCCACTACTTCGGGTGACATCCTCATTGTCATATAGCTGAGTGCTCTCTAAGCGCTCATCCTCCCTTCCCCCTTGGGAAATTAGTTCCAGCCCCATCTCGTCATAGATTTTATCAATCGTTTCCCCGATGCTTCTGGTGTCAAAGTCATCTTCCATATTTGTCCCGCTTGTACCTGGTACCGCATCGCTTGCAGGAAAGAATTCTAAATTCTAAATTCTAAATCACGTGCCCTCTGTCTATACTTGCGTTCTGCTTCCTCATCTGTTTCCTTTTGCTTCTTTGCTTCTTCTCTAGCCTTATCTACTTCTCTCATCCGTTCATTTCTATGTTCTTTTGCCCTTGTACTTTCCTCGTCTTCTCGCTTCTTTACCTTTCTTTCATGCACTCTCCTTTCTTCCTCTAGTTTTAGCATGTTCTGCCTGTACTTCTGATAGGCTGCGTATTGTGTGCGACTGAGCGGTAGTCCTTGCTCTTCGCGATATAGTTGTTCCCGCCTTAACCTATCCTTCTTTCTTACCCTCTCGTCATTTCTTTTTCTTTCTCTTTTTCCTTTCTCTGGAACTCATCAGACCATTCTCTCGGTCTTATGTCATCACTCCTTTTACCATCAAGTTTCAGCAATATCTGACCTCCCATCCACTCGTCCTTTGCCAATGCTAACTCGCTACTTCCTTCCTGCTTCTCTCTCTCTCTCTCTCTCTCTCTCTCTCTCTCTCTCTCTCTCTCTCTAGAGAGAGATGCACTACTCTGTGCCTGATCCTTTCCTTCATCACTTCGTCTCTCCTTATCCCTCGGGACTATGGAGGCACTATTACTTTCCTGCTCCTTTTCTTTGATGTCGTCACTACTGCATGTAGGAGATTCATATGCCGGGTTGCTGTACCCCGTAGCTGCCTTAAGTTCTCTTAGTGGGTAAATACCCTCTGACTTACTCCCTTCGATGACTGGCTCAGGCGGGGCAGGTGGCGCGGTAGGCGTCTCACCCCCCTCCGTACATACATTTAATATCCAGTCTGCGGGTGGTTCTTCCACCTTTGTTTCTTCAAACATTTTCCACAGTTCCAGCACAGCAAGACGTTTCTCTAGCTTCTTGCCGGTGTATGTGGCATGTGGGAAGGTGGTCATGTGTTGTAAAACAGCCTTAGAGAGTGACCCATTCTGTGGCCACGGCATACACATCTTATTGGCGGTTCCCTTAACCCATCCCTGGCTATATTTCTTCAACTTCTTTGCATGCTTGGGCAGTTGCTTGCATAGATGCGCAAGCAGGGCAACTTCCTCCATTCTTAATTTCGTCACCACAGTGATTATACAATTCTATGACCTCTCAATAGTATGAGCGAGCACCAAGTAAGCAAGCTCCAATCCAATCTTTTCCCGCCAAATTTCATACCAACAATTTACTCAAAACTTATCAATTCAGTGGCGATTCCTTCTTAGTAACAGAATCGCGTAAAGCCAAGATGCATGTTAAACAATCACCAATGCAATTATATTATATTTGACATACAACAGAACACATATGACAATGTTTGACAGACTAGACAGACACCAGCAGGTCATACGTATACCTGCCTTCTAATTAATACCCCGTCATGGGATGTGAACGAACCCCCTTAATGACGTCTTTAAACGTTATCGTAGCCTAATTGTCCCCCCACTGTGAGCTATGGGTTCACGTTCCTTCTGACTACTCTTTAAAGCGCAGGAACAAGGCTACTCCTTACGTTTTCTCTCGGGTGCCCGCCCGGTACTCTTTACGTTTTCTCTCGGGTGCCCCCTGGTATTCTTTACGTTTTCTCTTGGGTGCCCCCCGGTATTCTTTACGTTGTATCCCTTATGCTCGAGTCATTAACCCCCTATATATATAAAGTCTTCTTCTACTTCTAGCTACTTTATTATTTTTCTTTTTCCCACCACCCTCCGTTACCTTTCCCTTGCTGGCTCTAATGCCTACACAACATTTGCCAAAGTAACAAGTTTTATTGCTTCACTCACCGATCGCATCGTTTCCTCTCTGGAACTTCAGGATCACTGCCCCTTCCTCTTCCTGCTTTTAAGGTTTTCGTCTGATCCGCTGCCTGTGGGAATGAAAAGGGTTATGCTTGGAAAGGCGGGTTCCTTCAGACACAGTGCAGATTTTTTAAATGTTTACTCTATCATTGTCCACGGGGAGCTTCTCAGTCTACTCAGCCGGAATGGCGAAAGGACTTGTGATCTTACCGAAGGCCTAGAGTTACTTTGTGCCTTCGGTCTAAGGGTGTCTTCTAACTACATCAATCGATAATCCATAATCGATGGCCGTAACCATCCTCACGCTACCAAGTGTTCAGGAGGAGAGGAATTCGCTGACGGGCCCATTGGTCAGCACTCACCCTCTAGAACTTGTAAGACAAGATAGCTGCACCATGTGAGGACAGGGGGTGCAAGATTTACTTACTTCAGCACCACTCAATAAGGAAGACTCAGTAAGTTGGCAAAGGGAAGTCTGTTTAATGGCAAGCACATCAAACAGAGAAACAAATAGGAATCAGCTGTAGTGCGATCACTTGTCTCGCTCCGACTTCCTCAAACTTCAGTTGAACAGCATTTCTTATAGACAATATTCGTCATCATTGACGTCTAAGTCTACAAAAACTTGCCATGCAATCTGATTGGTTAGGAAAGGTAACTTATATATAGGTACTATATCTGTATATGATAATAGGGCATGCAGATTGGATAACTCTTATCGGGTGGGCGTCTACGCCCATCCCACTACATCACATGTGATTGACGTCACTATAAGTACGACGTCTCATTGGTTCTATTATCTATAAGACTCCAGATAACTTGTTCCATTGGGATTGGTCAGGTTACACCCCTAGACATAAATCCACATTTTAATTAGCAGCATCCAGAATGGACAACTAAGGGTCTGTTGTACCAAGTTTCACCCTGCCTACCTTCCATCAATCAGTATCTTCGGGATATGTGTCAATTAGTTGGCTGGGTTTGGCCTCGAGACTGTAGTCTCTTATCGGGGAAAGTTATGGCATCCTGGGTTCTGGATGACATCAGGTGATGGTACCTCTACGCGCCTGGCCGGTCAAGTGTCTGTTCACCATGGATCTTCCTCAGTTTCCAGCTTTTATTGTATTTAATTCTGCTTCGGCCCTACCACCTGCCTGGGCCTCTCTTATCTTGACCTTCACGGGTGAGCTGGTATGCTCGAAGTTTGGTTCTTGCGAGTTGACGCTCTCCTCCCTTCTCTGGGTGACCTCGTTTTCCCAGGCGTGAGCCGCTCTCTGTTGAGTTTCAATTCCTCTCTTACTCTCTGTTCTGGCTGAGTTGTGAAAATTGGCTTGCCAGGCTTCTGGCAGCCTGGGCCCATTTCTGCTTTACAAAATGGAGTCGCACTCGTATAACGTGCCTCTTGAGGTAGCTATATAGTTGGTGCATGCCGCTTCTTATATTCTACTAAGCATTGCAAGCAGTATCGATTTCTTAGCATCTTGCGTTCCAAGCCTATTTACACACGGTTAATCAGGTTGGTTGCTTCCATCTTGTCTCGTAACTCTGTTTCCTCACGTTTTAACATTGTTTCTTCTCTGTGTCCATTATATTTATTTAGTATTTACTTACGTTGGCGTGTTCTAGTCGATAGTGACCTTTTGTTCATTCACGAGTCTGTTCAGGCCCTTGTGTCATTTCCACTGGCCTTCCATTAAGGCTCTTGGGGTCTCTTCGTGGACCGTATGTAGGCACTCCTCATTTCGTATTGGTGGCAGGTATGGCTGTCTTATAGGGTACTGTGCTGCCCAGGGCTGTCTGGGTATGGGTGCTTCAACAGGTACGGATCTTCTAATGAATACTGGGCAGAGTCCTAGTGCAACTCTCTGTTGGTTCATTTGCTCCTCATACGTCACGTGCCTAGGCGAGTACCATCCGGGTACCTCGAAAGGAGGGGCAGGTGTGCAAGTCATGTCTGGGACCTCCTTTACACAAGAATGCCTCCCCAATCGGGTGAGTTATTGTCTCATAAATTCCCTCATCTGCCTCTTTAGTTAGAGGATACTGCTTTAGTCTTTGTGAAATTGATCCTTGCTTCAGCTTGATATTCACTTCCCCTATGCTCTTTATGTGACCCACGTCATAGGGACTTGTGTTCCATAGGGTACTGGGTACATTGGCCATGTCTTCCTCTCAGAATGGGGGCAGCGCCTCCAGCACCATTGCCACTCTCTGTGGTACTTCCTTGTAGTGTATTTGCATCCAATAAGTCAAACTAATTTCGAACACCATCTCTATTTCTAGACTCTCTTCCCTGAAGAGCTCTTTGTCTGTCATGGTGGGCAACCTGCATCCTTCTGCCACTGCAATCACTGCCCTCCATTCCTGTCCTGTGCCATCCATCCCATGTACTGCAATCCAATCTTGTCTTTCAACCACTGCCTCTATTTCTACTGGCACTATAGTTCCCTCTGCTTTGTCCACTGGTAGCTCTGGTCTGAATAGATACTTGTATGGAACTCACCACATCTTCCCTGCAATGCCTAGAAGCCATGCAATGCCAATGTCAGTTCCATACTGGAACATTTCTAGGTTCACTGGCACCCCCTCTATATGACTGAACAATCTGTTTTACACTGTGCATGTGTATGCCTTGTGTGGAGCACACTATTCCCTTGTCTGTGAATGAGATGTTCATGTTTAGTCTGCTCATAATGTCTCATCCCAGTATGTTCACAGGTGCCTGTCGAGAGTAAAGCAAAGGTAGTTATAGGTCATGATCTCCTATAGAAAGTAAGATATTGGGCCTCATTACACCATGGAGGTAATCGAAAAAGGAAGGCAGAATGGTAATACCGGCATTGAGTACTGGTCCGGGCCATTACGAGCCGTAAAACCCAGCATTACCGCCACCGCCTGTACCGTGCCCCTACTTACCGGAATGCGTGCGTCCACGCGCCCTTTGTGGCGGCAATACCGGCATGCCGCTAACAGGAGGGCATCACAAGTAACGTGGGCATGCACCTATCGTCATCCCGAAGGCGGTAAATAGGGCCTGGATGATGGCGGTACTGCAGGCATTGCAGATCACCTGTAAATAGCAACCTGCTGTGTACCCAACTGCCACGGGTGCACTCAATCACCACAGGTGGAGCCAATGGAGCCTGTCCCAGCACAAAAGGAGCACACCCACACACCACACCCCTTCCAACACCAAAATGATCCCACTTGCTGTAGCAATCCTGGGGCTGGAGGACATGCCTGCACTGCTACACCAGCAACAATAACAACTACAACAACAACAGGCAGCACAGAGGAGACGCAGTAGGAGAATGAGGGTGAGACATGCCCAGCAAGTCCCACCAGTGCAGCCAGTGGTACCACATAGGCAGCCACCAATCCCTCGCATTAGAGCCAGTCCATTCAACCTAACCCCTGTACAGATCCACGCCCTGTACCGTTTGGTTCGGGTTACCATCACCACCATAGTGGACATTATACACAACATTGTCAGCCTGATAGAAATCCGCACTGCCATCCCACCTCTACTGAAGGTAGTGTCTGTGCTCCACTTCCTCGCCACAGGCACCTACCAGCATATAGTGGGCCAGCTGCATGGCATATCAAAAGCACTCTTTTCACGCATGCTGACCCAAGTGCTGGATGCCCTCCTGAAGCATGCAAGTAACCACATATCCCTACCATGGACTGGCCAGGAGCTCGCTGACACTAAAGTTGGCTTCCATGCACTGGCAGGCATGCCTAATTGCATCAGTGCCCTCGACTGCACCCATGTAGAACTGGTGGTCCCTCATGCAAATTAGGTGATGTACCACAATCGTAAGCAAAACCACTCCATCAATGTGCAGATGGTATGTGACTCCAGCAAGATGATCACACATTGTTGTGCCCGATATCCCGGATCCAAACATGATGCCATGGTGCTGCGTAACTCCTCGCTACCCCGCTACATGGAGTGACATTCTGGACGACGTGCCTGGCTGCTTGGTAAGTTGACTGACTGGCCCATGGCAGTACAGTGGGGGGGGTGAAATTGGGAGGGATGCATTCTCCACCTGGGTGAGATTGGGGGGGATGCACACTCCACCTGGGTGAGATTGGGAGGGGGATGCATACTCCACCTGGGTGAGATTGGGGGGGATGCATACTCCACCTGGGTGAGATTGGGGGGATGCATACTCCACCTGGGTGAGATTGAGGGGGGATGTATAATCCACCTGGGTGAGATTGGGCGGTGAGTGGACAATGCACATACAGCTAAACACTGTTGCCCTGAACATCCCAACCTGAACATGACACATCAATGCCATACATAAGACCAATGCTGCACAGCAATGAAAATATGCCAGACGCACAAGCAGACCACCATGGGAATGTCAAGCGATGGATGAGAAAACATGATTATACCTGTGGCAATGCCGCTAATCGGAATACAGAGTATCACACATCACCAACATGGGTGTTTAAACATTGTTTGGCATCCACAGTACATTTGCATCAGCATGAAAGTGAACACCCTGCATCATCTAGACAACACAATCCACACCAGCAGACCATAGTACAGTACACATTGCATCAAATGAACCTGTGTGCATGCATCCAGGCACATGTGCATGTCAACACCAAATAGCTGCAGCAATGGCAGTGACTTCTAATGGTGTCAGGTCGGATATTGATTTATGGTGGCTATCCCTTGAAGCCGTGGCTACTTACCTCTGTACGGAACCCACAGAACAGGCACGAAGAGGAGTACAATTAGGTTCATACCCGTACCCATGTTGTGATTGAGCAGACCTTTAGCTGGTTGAAGGCACGGTTCCGCTGCCTCAGCAGGTCTGGTGGAGCACTCCTTTACGGGCCTGAGAAAGTGGGAAAGATCACCATGGTCTGTGGCATGCTGCACAACATGTGCATTCAGAGAAATGTACAACTGTCACCTGACATTGACCTGCATGCACCAGGTGAGGATGATGATGATGATGATGGAGGAGAAGCAGTACCCCTGGCAGTTTGCGATGCACGAGATGGCTGTGCTGTTCGCCGATCACTGATTGACGATTGCTTCTGAACCACAGGGATGCTGATGGTTCTGTGTTAGTACTACACTGGGCACTGGGATCGTGTGGATATGGACACAGGATGTGTGGGGAGTTGGGCACTGTGCGCTGTCATGATTTGAATAGACACACACAAAATGAACAATGTCCAGTCATATGATTTGGAACACAATGGGTGTATAGGAAATCTAACAATATTGTGCTTCAACCCTCCACCTCACACATACCCTCCCCCCACACCACATCCCCCACCCCTCATAACCCCCCAACACCCTATACCATATCTGACGGGAACCGTCGCCACTGAGTCCACGTGCGCTGGTGTGTCATTGTTCTGTATCTTCGCTAATTGTTGTGTGGTCGCTCAGATATGGGGTGCTTGAAAATACTGTGGTACTGGTGCTGGCATCTGTGGTACCTGCATCTATGGTTGTGGGCTTGTGCTTGTGGCATCTGTGGTTATGTGTCCTGCACCTGTACCTGCTGTTGCTGATCTTGTGAATAGTAATCGTCCTGGTCCCCTTCATAGGGCTGCTGGCTCTGCCTTCCCCAACTCTGCTGCATCCCCCTGTACCTACACACTTGAGAAATGTGTCCTGACTGCCCACAGGTCCAGCAATGTGATGGTTCCCTCCCTTTCGCCAGGGAACCCCCCGTAAATGTGCTGGGTTCTGCTACATATGTTGTGTATAGTCTCAGAACCACCCTAGGAAAGCCCATAAGTTGTGATGCATCTGTGGTACAAAGCTACAACCTCTATGTGGCCCCCCCTTCCTCAGAACCTGTGTCTTTACGGCTCTTATTGGCCGCTCGTCCTCCTACCAGCACGCTCGCTCTCTTGCCAATCTATCCAACTGTAACTTCCTCTGTTCCCACTCAGCTAACTTGCATTTTATCCGCTCTGCTATTTCTCTTCACCTTTCGATCTCTTCCACTTCCCTTGTCTTTCTATCCCACTGCTCCTGCTCTGCTCTCCTCCTTTCTTTGAGGTATTATTCAGTCCTCTCCTCTTGTTCCCTTTTCATGTGCTTCTTCTCCTCCTCCTTCCTTCACTCCCTATCTTCCCTCTCCAATCTCTCTTCTCTTCTTTTCTCCGTCCTCTCTCACAAGTTTCTACTCTCATTCCTTTTCCCTCTTATCCTCTCATCCATTATCTCTGCCCAGTTTAATGATTTGCTGTTTCTCTTCAGATCCTCCATTGCCTTAGTTGCCCATTCTGCCTCTCCATCTGTCTTCCCTTGCAGCTTTAATAGTATCTGCCCTCCTATCCATTCGTTCGTGGCTATGCTCCTGAAGCCCCTCCTTCACACCCTCCTGCGCCTCGCTGGTTGCCTCTCGATCGATAGCCTGCTGTCCTGTGCCTATCAGCCTTTCCTCATTAGTGTATGCTGTGCTGGTGTCATATATGTTGGGTTTGAATACACCTCTGCTGCCCTTAATCCCCATATTGGGTCCATCCCTTGCTCATCATCTGTGTCATTGGATGCTACACTTATAGGAACATGGGGAGGTGGGGAGGAATGAGTCCCTGGCTCCTTCACATCTTGCTGGCTCAGCATCCACCGATGCCTCGCAGCATCCCCCGCGCCCTCCTAAAACATGTCCCACAATTGGACTATGGCCATGCATTTTGTTAATTTCTTCCCCTTATAGGTACACTGTATGTGTGTCAGTAGTTATTGCTGCACGTCTTTGGAGAAACTTCCACAAGGTGGCCAAGGTTTAGTTCACTTTCCCTTTGTACTTTTGGATCATTCTATGCTATACTTGCAAATCTTTTCTCCATAAGGTGGGAGCGTCTTACACAAGTGCTGAAGGGGCATGTCCACCCCTCATTTCCGCTGCTACATGTTCAGTACCTTTACCTGACCTCGAGTGGAGTGTTTCGCCAGTCCGCTCTTAAGGGAGAAAGACACAATATAATGGCAATACTTTTCAGTTTCTATGAGCCTCTCTGGCTCCACAACATATCAGGTGGGCTCCACGCACCGCGCATCCTTTACAGTCACTGTGTCCTCAGGCACACTCACAATATTGTGCATGCGCCTTCCGCGCACCGCCACTTGTTCACGTCATCTGTCAATGCCAAGTTTCCAATACTAGTTCCTCACCATTTCATGCTCTCAGTATCTTATGGGTGACGTCACCAATCTATTAACCTACGTAGAGCAGAAAAATCAAATACAGCGCGCATACTGGAATAGCCCTTTACTCCTAAACCACACAAAAACCCCACAGCTGTCTTCCTGACCTCCAGGCAGAGTATACCAATATTCATGTGTGATCGAACTGCATCTGCTGCGTCACCTAGAGTGCAAAATGATTCACTCCAGGAGACTTAACCAGTTTACTGACTTTCCGCTATCTAGGCCAGCTCCCTTGCTAACCCTTACAGGGATACTGTCATCTATGACCCAAGCTAAAATGCCCAACTCACAGGAATACCACTGTTTACATACCTTCTGTCATCCGTGCCCGTGAGTGAATAGTCTAGGTTATTCACCAAAGCCTTTTACCCCTAAAACCGAATGTGCCCTAAACATAAAGGAAGGACTTCTACCTCCACTCCTGTCCCTAATACTTTGACAAAGCTAGGCAATACTTTGACAATACTTGACAATACTCAACAATACTTTACAATACTCAATATCCTCCCTCACACCCACAGTTGCTGTTAGATTGGGGAGATACTTACACTCCATGGTCTGCTGGCGTTGCTGGTGCTGCTCTTCTGCCAACTACTCCTCAAGGTGCTCACCTCCCTATCCTGGTCTGCATGGACTACTCGCTGACTTCGGGCATGATGATTTCCAAGGGGCTCCTGACGGCCTTTACACAGGGATATGTTTTCCCCTCTTTTTGAAATGTGCGAGTGTCCTGCAGCCTCTAAGGTTCTGTTGCAAAGGAGACAACCTGGTGCCCGGCTGACACAGCCAACCATCAGCTCTGCTACCAACTTGTTGGGGATGGACTCCCAGGTATGTCAAAGGGACACTGTAAGTCTGCAGACTTGAAGGGCCCAACACCCTCCCCCAGGACACATGGAGGACTCAGTCAACAACAAGTTCAAACTCTGTTTTATTACAGGCAAAACCAACAGGGATCAGCACAGGAACAGGAACATCCATGAACATCTCTCTCTTCCTCGGCTCGCAGGCCGGTTTTACTACCACATGTTGTCAGCATGATGCCACAACTTGGGCCCTTCTCCAGAAAAACGTATTGGGCCAAATGATTGGGTATTGAGTATTCTACCACCTATAGAGGACATTATAGATAATATTCTACTTGCCCTTGCATGTCAAGTGACTGGCCTGAAACATCTCCAAGTCACTAACTATAACATTGTTACAGTATTGTGGACTTACCATTGGTTTTTGCCCATTGCTACCCACCCCTAGGGGAGTAAACTGTGATTGGCTAGATCTGAAGTCCCCAGGCCTGGGATACGCAAAGGTTCTCAGCTCACTGTTTACCTCTTCAAGGTGACAAGAATGGCTATGTGTCTGCATTGTAACTTGGGTGTACCACCATAGCTCATGAGAGTGCTCTCCTGATAGGCACAACACTTGTTGCATTTTGTGGCATACTTGTCGCTGTCTGTGTCTGGCGGCCTGGAACAAGCTCTCCATTCCCACCGCTGCTCACTGTCCTTGTCTGCATTGTCTGCGGAGCATGCCTGAAAGGTTGTTGAGCCAGAGATACTCATAGTAATTTAACAACATTGTGATTACATTCTGTTCGTTCCTTAACAGCAGATTATTGAAACCCTCAATTTGAGGTCAGGTAAACGCAAGAGCAATATATCAGGGGAAGTACGGGGTGACGCGCCCCTACAGCACCTGTGTAAGACACTCTACACGTTACAAGGACAACATTTGCAAGTAAAGCATAGAATGGTCTAAAGGCACCAAAGGGAAATTAACTAAACCATGGCCACCTTGCAGAAGTTTCTTCAAAGATGTGCAGCAATAACTATTGACACACATACAGGGTACCTACAAGGGAAAGAAGTTTGCAATCGGCATGGCGATATTCGGATTGTGGAGGATGTTCCAAGAGGGAGAGGGGGACACAGCGACGCGTCAGTGGATGTTGTGCCAGCAGGAGGTGCAGGGGTCTACAACCCCACCCTCCGCTCCTTCACACGTCCCTCCGAGCATGGCCTCTGATGACATGGATGATGAACAGGGGATGTACCCATTACTAGAATTAAGAGCAGCAGAGGGGTATTCAAATCCAACCTATAAACCACCACCATACACTAGGGAAGAGGGGCAGAGAGGCGCAGGGCAGCTGGCCACTGGACGAGTAAGAGAAAGACATGAATGAGGGGCTAGGGAGCAAAGCAACAAACGAGTGGATAGGGAGACAGATTCTTTTGAAACTAGGAGCGAAGACAAATGGGGAGACAGAGGGGGCAGCTAAGGCAATGAAAGGATTGAAGGGGAGCAGCAAAGTTTCAGATTGGGGAGGAACCGGACAGCAAGAATAAGGAAAGAGAAGAGAGGTTGGAAAGAGAGGACAGGGAGAGGAGAAGAGAAGAAGAGAATGAGCAGGAGAAAGAGAAGAGAGGCTAGACATGGGCCATAGAGAGATTAAGCAAGAGGAACGGGAACAGCGAGTCAGGAGGATAAGAGAAGTGGAATAGATCGAGAGATGAAGGGAGGTAGCAGAGCAGAAAAAACACGAGTTGATTGAGAGAGAATAAATAAAGATGCAGACGGACAGATTGGCAAGGGAATGCGTGCGCAAGGAGGAGGACGAACAAGAAATAAGGCCTGTAAAGAAACAATGGGCAATGGACCGGGGAAATGACAGAGCTGGAGGGGGCGGACAAGCAGAACCAGACAGCATTTCCACACAGAGTAGGAGTACCACGGAATGGGACATAACAAGCCTAAGCGCCTGGGGGGTGAGGAAGCAGGTATGACTTGCAGGATATCGACATTAGATTGAGACCCAACAGAGACACGAAAATTAGAAGGCTGAGCTTGGTAGATGACCTTTGCAGTAACATCGGCTCAGGATCTGAAAATGAGGGTCAGAACAGTGGGGATGATAGTGGGGAGCTACATGAGCCCCAATCCACAGGGACGGATGTAGAAAAGTGAGTGACATGGGAGAGAGGGACCAGTATAAGGGGGACAGGAGGCAGCATTGACGAGCGGGTAACACGGTGTATGGATGACTTATGTAACATCAATGACATAGCACCATATGTAGAGAGACTTAGAGACCTGGCAGGACGAAAGAAGGGGGAGACTGCTATAGTATGCTCAAGAGAAAGGTTAACAGTGGAACATCATGACAGTGTCTGAATACCCATACCAGATCCGATAGATGTATACAATGGCAGCTAGTTGGGAACAGGTAGCATTGTGCAATTCTCACTCTTATCTTGTCCCTCTATGCCACAATCTTGTCCTTGGCTCCTCCTAGGTTTGCATCCATCAGGATCTGCATCCCGATAGTTTCTATCCCGGTGTTGCTGTTGGAGTGTACAGACAAACATCCAAACTGATATTCTATCTTCGATTAAGGACTGTTTGGTGGCTCTAACTTTAGAGCAAAAGGCAGTTAAATCTGCTCTGAAATTATCTAATGGTAACCTTAGTTGCGATTCTTCAAAAATTGCAGATCAGGGAGTGAATTCTAGAAATGTTACATTCAAACTGCCAGAGGCAAATGACAGACCAAATACTATTTTAGAAGGATTACATACAGGGAAAGCGACCCCAATGTCCTTGGGGACTGGTAATCAGAAGAAATTGCCCCAATTATATTCAGTATTCCTTAGTTGTCGAGGAGGATCCTTTACAAAATGTACTATGAATAGGCGAAGTATTATGGAAATATTCTCGGATATTCCAATGTTGGAGTGTCTGGCCTCAGGAGATATTGATCGGATAGAATTTCCTGATGAAAATGATCTAACTGTCTCCTGTCTTTGGATCAAATCGCGTGCAATTTTTAATATTATATGGTCCGCAAGATTGGAGCTTTTTGAGTTAGGATTTAAACTAATCCCCACCCAGGGTGAAGGTCCTTCAATGGAAGATATGCAACATCTAGGAAGAGCGGTGGCTGGGGGAGAAATTCCCGCCACCGCCCCCAAAGAAAGTACAGTTTCTGTAGCTAAGGCTAGTAGTTGCTGTTGTTGCAGGGATGCGTAACTAGCTTATGACGAATCGTGTCCTCTGACACAGAAAATTAGAATCCTTAGCTGGAACACTAGAGGTTACAAGCATTTATTGAATGATGCAAATTGCAAATTAAAAAAATTTGATGTAGTGCTTCTACAAGAGACCTGGTTAATGACTCCACCATCTTGGGACAACCATCACATTCATTTAGTCCCTGCGTTTAAAGGCCAGAAAGGTAGACCAATGTCTGGTTTGGCAATAATATCGGATCTGACTACTATAGTCAATGAAGCTGACTGTCCCTCTCCGAATTCCTTTATGCAATGGTCCATAATCTCAATTGGGAATGTAAAAATAGCGATCATCAATCTTTATTGGAATCCCGTAGCTATATTAACTTCTACTTTCATAAAAGATCTTAATACAATTATGGAGAACATTGCAGGTTCCTCTAACATTGCACATATTATTCTTGCTGGAGACTTAAATATTCATCTTCTCTCTCCAAATAAAAAAGGAAATTTGGAACGGGTCACTCAGTGGTCTTGCTTTGTTAAAACCTGGGACTTGTTAATGTTAAATGGTGCTTATAAAACTGATAATCCAGCCTCCCATACTTGGTCAAGCGGGTCATATAAAGCAACTATTGATTATGTCTATGTAGACCGATTGTTATTTGATCAGATTCCAAAATTTGACGTTATGCCTACTGTAGATAGTGATCATCTGATGCTGACATTTGAAATTAGGCTTCATGGTCATAGCAGGAAACAGCAATGTCAACATCAGATAAAAAATTTGAATATTAACTCACAGCTCACTAGATTACGTTGGTCGCATTCTGCTTTGGAAGCGTTAAACAAAGATCTTATGAGAGAACAGTGTTTTCCTTCAGATGCAGCACACGATTCATTGGAATATCATGATAAGATACATATGTTTGCCACTGCTAATACATCTTGTCATAAATTACCTAATAATATGCGCCCTACTCATGTATTCGATCAATTGGTCAGAAATAGAAAGATCCTATTTAGGAAACAGAAAAGACAATCATTGCTTCTGTTGGCGAAATATCGCGACTTAGCTTTAAGAAAGATAAAGACTGATTATAAAAATTGGATTAGTGCGTATAAAGCTAAAATGTATCAAAAAGATGGTGAGCAATGGCTTCAGGTAGCACAAACGAAAAATACCTCTCAGATCTGGAAGTTAATTAATGCAGGTACAGTGTCATCTCAACTCTCATCTCAAAGTAATGATGTACCTGAAAAATGTTGGGTCGAATATTTTTCAAATATGTATGCTCTACCACAAAATAACTATCATGATACAACATTGAGATCGGCCAACTCTAGGTTCTTTCTTAAATTCGATCGTGATGATATATTGCTCTATATTAATAGAGCAAGTTCATCTAGAGCCCCAGGGCCAGATAGCCTGTCGAATTACATTCTGAAATTAAATCCGGAACTGTGGGCTAGTATTTTATATTCCTTGTTTTCCTCTATCCAGGCAAAGCAATGTATTCCTTCCTCTTGGTGTAGAGCTGTGGTAGTCCCTATTTACAAAAAGGGGAACCGCACGGACCCAGCGAGCTATCGCCCCATAGCACTTCTTGATGCCCCTGGGAAAATTTTTGCCAGAATTATTTTGAGAGACCTAAATATTTGGTCCTTCAAAGAAAATTGTCGTGATCCATTTCAGACAGGATTTGTTGCGGGCTTAGGTACTGCTATTAACATAACTATACTTAATGCTATTAAAATAGCTTATGCAGTCAAGCAACAACCTCTTTACCTTGCTTTTGTTGACTTCCGAGTCGCATTTGACTCTGTTGATCGACAATTATTACTCAACAAATTAACGAATTATGGCTGTCCGCCTTCTCTCATCTCGTTAATAGGGTTATTACATACTAATACCTCAATGCAGGTTAAACTTAACTTAAATGGGTTGTTATCTGAAATTATTCATACAAAACGCGGCCTTAAACAAGGCTGCATTCTTGCTTCCACACTATTTAATTTGTTTATTTTTGATTTAGGTGTCGAATTTTTAAAAGTAATCAATGATGCACCAAAGCTCGGTAATCAAGTTATTACCTGGCTTTTGTATGCCGATGATTTAGTTCTAATTTCGCAAACGCCCAGCGGATTGCAGTTGCTACTCAATCAGCTGGGTTCTTATGTTACCAAAAATAACCTAATACTTAATTTGGAAAAAACCCAAGTAATGGAATTGAAAAATACCAACTTGAAACATTGGAAACATAATGAATGGCTATTACAAGAGCAGAAATTAACTCTAATAAATGAATATAAATATCTTGGCATCATGTTTAGCAACTCAGGCTTGAATAAGCCCCAGCAAAACAGTATATCTGGCAAGCTTTTTTCATTGACTTCACAGGCTAAAATACTTTTAGCCAAGTTTGGCAAATTCTCATGTAGCCATGTTATAACATTCTATTCACAGAAGGTAATTCCTGTAATTGCCTATGGGGCTGAAACTTGGATTCCCCAAAACCGATCATACTGGGACAGAATTGAAGCTCAATTCTGGAAGAAAGTACTTAATCTCCCTAATTCTACCCCTAATGTGCTGTTACGGTTTGAATTAGGTAATCTCTCGCTTCACATACAAGTAGTATGGTATGGAAAAGATGCAGTCTCCTTCGGAAATGTCTTTTGGGTCTGTCGGCAAAAAATGTGCTAGCGACATTGGCGGATTACTTACTTCGCTCTGAACATCTATTTCCGAAAAAGTGGAGAACCGCAGTTTTTGATGATCTGAATATGGCAAACATCTCAATAGACTTACTGTTAAATAATCCGAACAGGGCCAAATTAAAGCTGCACCAATATGATTGGCAATACACACAACAAAAATGTCTAGGACTAAAAGACTTCGACAGAACTCTATTTGGTCATAAAAAATTTCGACAAACAGCTGACTATCTTTTGAAATGTCCTTCATTTAAACTTCGAACTCAAATTTTAAGATTTCGTATGAATCTATGGCCAACGAATCAGATTTTATTAAGGAGAGGTATAATAAAACCAGAAGTTGCGTATTGTCGATTCTGTAAAATTGTCGGAATGGAAGAGACTCTTAAACACTTATTAATTGTCTGTGTCTCATTAAAGAAACAAAGAGAAACAATCTTACAAAAACTAACACACTTACATTATATAGTTCGCTCTGATAATGAATTATGGTGCGAATTATTTGCAACATCTAAAATCTCAATAAGAATAGCCACAATGCAGTTTTTGGAATCGGCAATGCAATCAGTTGACCGCCCTTGTATGATGACTCGCTATAATAATGAGAATTAACAGCTACCTATTCTGGAGTGTTTTATTCATGGCTTTTTGAGATTTTATAAATTAATTAATTAAATCTTACTGCAGGTAATATTGATGTACATCTATGCAAGTATATCCCTCTAGTGGAGATTTTTTGTAACTCTGTTTCATCTCTGATTGCCTGTGATTAATTAAATTAATGTATAATGTGAAAGGAAATTTATAGTTATATATGTATTGATCTGCTTATGTAAATGTTTGTTTTGAAAGGTTATTTAATTTTAACCAACCAAAATAAGAGAAAAAAAAAAAAAAAAAAAAATAGTTTCTTTGCTGTCTTCTTGCATCTGGCCATGCAGACTTTGATCCCACACATTGATGTTGCTGCCAGCACGAGGGCTCCCATTATCACCATATCTGACAGCCACAATGGCATCCATGAACATATGTACGCTATCCAGCTCTTGTCCTTTCCTGTCCCCCTTGTTCATCTTCCATCTTGGCATGCATTCATGCCAGTTGTGCCATTGGATTTGATAGGGTTCCATTATCTTTGTTGTTGGCAATTATGAATGTGAAACAGGAACTCCATATCTTTGTGTAAACCCCTTGTTCCATAGCTGTGAGTAGATCCAGAACATATGTATTCTGGAGCACCACCAAAATTCACTGTAGAATTAATAGTCACCATCAGCTCCCAGCAAGTGATTTGCAACCATTTTGCATTTGTGTATGTCTGTAGAGATGGTATTATTGATGCAAAGAACATTTATTTCCTGCTGAACAGCCTGTGCTCTGCTGGAACTTCGTCTAGTGGTGTTTCTGAGGCTCCTGAGAAATAATGTCCTCCTTTCTTTAGTCTGCTCAATCCTGCTGGCTTTTCTGCCTTCTCTGCCTTGGCAGTTGATGCCACCTCAATCGATCTATTGTTTCTTTTGTTATTGTCCATTTTTGGGAACTCATCAAGCTTCACATCTTCCTTGGCATGACCAACGAAGGCATGTTGATATGTACTTGATATCTCCAGGAGATCTACAACCTGACCTACGAGATCTGCGAACTCATTTATGCTTGAAATCCCTAGATTTAAACTGACCACGGCCAGAGGAACTAGCTTCCCAGTCAAAGCTGCGCAATCATGGAGTACACTCCCATTTGACCTTAGAAGTCCCCTACCCTATGCCAGATTTAGACACAATGCTTTCAAATGGCTTCGCACTAATGACACATAACCACATCTCCCCCCTACTGCCACTCTACCCTTCTGACACTACCCTGACAACCATTGCACTCAACATTACTACTGCAATCTACACACTAGACCTGTAGTCCACAGCTGTAGGCACTCCTTTAAGAATATGCAATGTTAAGTCCGATCCTTGTCATGTATCTGTGATCAGTTACACCCTCCATGCTCCTCGAATGGCAAATGTCTGCACTGCATTATATACTGTATTATACATTGCATTCACATGTATGCACCTGCCTGTGACAGACACTGTAACTAAGCTTCAAGACTTATTGTACTGTTGCGCCCAGCTGCCTAAGGGCTTGGTGTGCATTATCAATTTAATAAACAAACAAACAAAAAAACAAACAAACTAACAAGCATACTCCTCCCCAATCGGGTGGCAGCTTCTCGTATGCTTTCGATCCGCAAGCACAGTAATGATCCATCAGCACTGCTGTTCCTGCTTTTATAGCTGTGTCTTGTTCAATGCTTCAACTTCACCATTGTTCTGGTAGCACAGTGCTCGTGTCTTCAGAGGCATTATTGACATTGGATCAGCTTCATTTTTCAACCATGTCAATTGCTTTGCACTCGCTTTTCATTCCTTCAGGCACTTGTCATTTTCGGTCTGTACTTGTTCACTGGCGACTGTGCTAGTGTCAGTGCTTTGCTTCCCACAACTCCATCCTGCCATCCATCCTTAGTTTATACTTGGCCATACACTAATATCTGTGGTCTTTCCCAAAAACCAGGCTCTCCTCCTGTTTCCCTCACCCTTGTTAACGGACATGGTGGTTCCTTCAGATTGATAGTCTTTGTGTCTCCCTTGTCCGGTCCATCAATTATGTACTGTATAGCTTCATCTAGCTGGCAATAATTGTTCATCACGTCTAATGTCTTTATTTTTCAAAAAAGGTAGCAGGCGCTACTCTCCAGAAAGAACATGGCTTGATTACCTGTTCTGAGATGAGAGTTTGCAGCACACGCTTTTTGCTCACTGTACCTTTCACAGATGGGAAATATCCATTTGCACATCCATCTTTGTCCTGCCCACATGGGCAGTCCAGCACCGAAATGCTATGGCAATTCCTCTCTGAACAAGAGTACCAACAGCAACCCCATACACGTGTTTCAGCCTTGTTGGGCCTCATCAGTGAGGTGAAGCTGTGCCTCTATGAGCCCAGTGAGCAGGGAGTCCACGTCTGGTTGCCCCCAGGTAACTCAGGGTGACCAACCCCAAGATCCTTGCAAATATTTCAAAAAAGGTAGCATGCGCCCCTCCCCAGAAAGAACATGGCATGATAACCTGTTCTGAGATGAGAGTTTGCAGCACACACATTTTGCTCACTGTACCTTTCACAGATGGGAAATATCATTTGCATATCAGTCTTTGTCCCACCCACATGGGTAGTCCAGCACCAAAATGCTATGGCAATTCCTCCCTGAACAAGAATACCAACAACAACCCCATACACGTGTTTCAGCCTTGTTGGGCCTCATCAGTGAGGTGAAGCTGTGCCTCTCTGAGCACAGTGAGCAGGGAGTCCACGTCTGGTTGCCCCCAGGCGCTACTCTCCAGAAAGAACATGGCATGACAACCTGTTCTGAGATATAATTATCTTTATATGGGAA
Organism: Ambystoma mexicanum; assembly: GCF_040938575.1. Taxonomy (NCBI): domain Eukaryota; kingdom Metazoa; phylum Chordata; class Amphibia; order Caudata; family Ambystomatidae; genus Ambystoma; species Ambystoma mexicanum. The sequence goes on along the minus strand of NC_090930.1, from coordinate 1,223,204,262 downwards.
CATGGCCTTAGACATCCATCCCAGCATGGCTGTGTTCCCTTGAATTCTTCATCGAGTTTGCACCATCGAGAGATATATTAGGCATTGTGCTCTTGCTGCAGGTATTTCAGTTGCTCTTAACCTTCTGGAGGCACTCATTCGATTAAGGAGAAGGCATAACAGCTCTCCCTTGTGGTTTCCTTACCTACTTTGGACATGTGTTTTTACCACATGTTATTAGACACTCAAGCAGTGTCAGTGAGATATATGTCAACCCGCTCATGTCTGTGTCAACACTGCATCTACCTCTCCTTACCTTATCAGCAGTGTTCTCCTGTCCACGTAACATGGTCATTCCACCTGCTTGGGTTGGGGGAATGTTGGTAGAGGGTACAGCGCTAGTACTAGCAACAAGGTGTATTCGGAAGAATATGAATCGCATCAACCCACTTAATAATGTTCTTTATTGTTTCCCTCATTTCCACTTATGATGCCTGATCCTTGAAGCTTAAAGATATAGTTGCCCGCCTGAAATGCGCTTAGAAATGCTTTATTTTGTTAGCATTGTAAATGTTCTTAATCCATGTGGACCAAGTAATCACTGATAGCAAAGGCAAACACCTCTTCCCACAATTTCCTTACTAATGGGTCTCTCAGAGTGGCAAGGACTTGGGGATCACTGTGCTCGAGCTGTGGGTATGTTTGGGCCAAATACTCTACAAAGGCAAGATATTATACTCCAGGTGATCGGGCTCGGAATCTGCTGGGTCTCCTTACAGCATGGACAAATTGTTTTGAGAGAGTATCTGGGGACGGGTAGAGGGCAACATGAATATAAACAACAGTAACAGTTAGCACGGCTTTCCCGTAGATTGTGTGCAGAGAATGAAAAATAACAAACAGACAGTGCACCCTAATCTTTTTCAACAAGTATTCCAGTCTCTACTTCTGCTGCTCTGGAGAGCGTGACCATTGAATGTCCTCCTCCTGGCCATGTAAATTCATAATGCACTTGTAGTCCTTCTAGGTGTTGAACGTTGGCCCTGTCGGTTAAGGCAAACTTGTTGCCAGGTGAGGCTGCTGCTTTTTAGGGCTTGATGTCTGCCAAGTGGTTGCAGACCTTCTTACAATCAAGTTTGACAGCACAGTCGGCCACTTTCTCTACCTCATGCAGCCCTGTGAACCTGGTTGCTTTCAAGTGCCTCAAAAAGTTGCTGAGGAGGATGATGTCCCCCTCACTCACAGGATTTTTGGTCTCAGAGTCTTGTGGTGTGCTGTCATAGTTGCTCTCTTTGCTGTCTTCTGGGTCTTCCCAGAATCGTTGTATCTGGCGAGAGATAAAAGAAGCGCTAGCCACCAAAGAAGTAACATAATCATTAATTTCCTGCCCTCACACATCTGCACTATTCTCACAATCCTCAGTGCTCTTGTGGGAGTAGGCAGGGGAAGATGCATGCATCGTCCCATTACAACCTTAAATATAGTTAAATGGTGGTCGGACCCAGGCTTCTTGTGCAATGCAAGCAGTGCAAGAGGTAAACAGTTCAGCCAGTTCTTTTTGGCCCTCCTCCTACCCCCACCTGCGAGGCTAAGAACCTCAGGGTCATCTTTGACTCCACCCTTTCCTTCTCCGCCCACATCTCTGAGGTCTCTAAAAAGTCACATTTCCGACTGCTCGTCCTCAGATGTACTCTGCCTTTCCTCTCCTTCCCCCAGAAGCTCATGGTATCCCAAGCTCTGGTTCTCTCTAGCTTGCACTATTGTAACAGCCTCTTTCTAAATCTACCTTTCTCTACCATCCGCCCTCTGCAACTAATGCAGAACAGAACTGCGAGACTTGTCTTTGGCCTCAAGCCCTGGGATCGTATCTCTCCAGCTCTGAAATCTCTCCATTGGCTCCCAGTGGATGCAAGGATTAAATTCAAAACCCTCTGCATTGTCCACAAGGCTTTCTGTGGCCTGGGTCCAAAATACCTTCAGCTATCCCTCCACAAATACCTCCCCTCTCTAGCTCTTCGCTCCTCTACCTCTAACTCCCTCAGGGTCAGACGTTTTTCAAAGAAACGAGCTGGGGGTAGATCTCTGTATTCGGCTGGGGCCTCCCTCTGGAACAGCCTCCCTGCCACTCTAAAACATGAGGAGAACCATTTCCGGTTCCGGAAGCACCTCAAGACCTTCCTCTTTTCTTCTGCCTTCTCTCCCCCTCTCCCCTGCTGATCTGTTCTCTCTTGGCCCTGTGCACCTAGCCACCCTCTGTCCTTCAGGCCCAGGTACCTGCTCACCCTGCCACCCTCCCGCACTGCCTCCGGGCCACCCCTTGCACTGGGGTCTGTATCTGTACCCATACAGCCCCCCCTTTTACTTCCTTCACTTATCAGACCTACCCTGTCTGCTTCCTTAAACCTAGCACTTGCAAATTTCTGGCTGCACTACCACTGTTTGTTGCCTCTATTATTTATTTATTGTTATTTATCTGTTTCTCCTCTGCTTCTCACTTTCCACTCCTCCCCGCTTCCATGCACTTTTCCCCTCCCGTTCTCCCATGCACTTGCGCGTTCTCAATGTCACTAGTCCTAGTAAGATCACTGTTTTCTTTTCCCCTGTTCCCCTCCCTTGCCTTGTCGTGCTCTGAAACACTTGTGTACGAGCGCGAGAGAAAAAAAAAATCATATCATATCATATCATACTCTGCTGTGTCTTGGCTATGCACACTTTCCGGAGGCCGTTCAGGCGTTCACACACCCGGTTTGCTTCCGGGTGGTATGCACAGGCGACCTTGTGTTGGATACCCAACAATGCTGTGATGTGCTGAAACACTTCATTGGTGAAGTGAGGCCCATTGTCAAACTGAAGGACTTCACACACGCCCCATTGGGGGAAATTCTCCCTTACTAGAAACTAACCGCTCTAAGGGCATCAGCATTTGAACAGGTCCCAGCCTGAATACATCTGGAGAATGGGCAGACAACCACTATCATGTAGCGGTATCCTTGACAGACCTGAATCATGTCGACATAATCCACGTGTAAATGCTGAAAGGGGCCTACTGGTCTCGGTATGGCTCCACTCACCACTCTCAATGTATGCCCTACTGTAAATGCGGGCAAGTCAAACATTTGCTCACAAATTCAGCCATGTGTTCTTCCATATTAGGATAGAACCATGTTTCTCCAATGCATGTAGCAATTACGTCCTTACATGTGTGTGTTGGATAGTGCAATTGTGTCAATGGAGTTTCCAATAATGCTAGTGGCATCACCACATTCCCAGTATTATCCTGCCACCATAGGGCATCTGTCAGGGACATTGAGCATCCCCTTCTTATCCTCAGGTCCTTCTCTTCCTTAGTCACAACTCCCTGCAACTCCATGATCTGCGCCACTGGCAGTACATTGTACCCCACAAGGGAAAAATAAAGGGGTAGACCTGCGCTTTAACCCTGATCCTTCAGGTATAGTACAGAAATATCCACGATTGGATCAGTGAGAAGAGATGACACTCTTTAATACATATTCACATTTTATTAGCCAAATTTAGCATATGAGAAAACCATTTTCCACAGTATAAAAAATTCATAAAACACTTTTTCATATCAACATTCATAGCCACATACAAAGCTCATTCTTACATTCACACACAATATCAACACCCATGATATTTCATCTCTCATTGGGTTTTAAGAATACAACTTCATTGCCTAGGTAACATAATAGACCCAGTCCCTAAAATTAGGTGTCGTGGTGTATCTAACGCCAGTTTTTTGGGTCAGGTATTTGTCACACAGAAACGTCGACACGTGTTTCGGTCGGAGACCTTCCTCAGGACGTGAGGCAAAGCAAAGTTCTTCGCCCCGATTCTTAATATGAGTGGGCCCGTGACCAATCCCCAAGTTCCAAGTCGAGGGAAGATGAACGGGATATCGGAAATTAATCCTCCACTAGCCTCAGTGCAACTACTGAACTTGTGCCCATGCTACAGCTTGCGACCAAAAGTCGTGGTGTTTCTACCGCGGCCTTCAGCATAGAAATTGCACGCTTGATGTCCCAATTACTGTATTCCACACGGTAACCGCGTCTGACTTCAAACCCTTTCGAAATAGCTATTTCCATGGGCACAAGTTCAGGGACTGGGTCTATTATGTTACCTAGGCAATGAAGTTGTATTCTTAAAACCCAATGAGAGATGAAATATCATGGGTGTTGATATTGTGTGTGAATGTAAGAATGAGCTTTGTATGTGGCTATGAATGTTGATATGAAAAAGTGTTTTATGAATTTTTTATACTGTGGAAAATGGTTTTCTCATATGCTAAATTTGGCTAATAAAATGTGAATATGTATTAAAGAGTGTCATCTCTTCTCACTGATCCAATCTTGGATATTTCAGTACATTGTACCCCTCCTTAAGTACCATATTCCTGGTGCACTCTCTCGCATTTGAAGCCCCTCCTAGTTACCATTGCTCCCCAAAATATGCTGCACACTTGGCCTCAAAGTCTGCTGCTTTGTTACCTCTTGAGATTGGATCTTCCCCTTTCATGTGTGCTTGGCACTTCACTATTGTCATTTGTGGTGGATAAGCAATTACTTACATCAATCTGCCCAGTAAAAGTGTATTTGGACTGGAGTGCCATCCGCCCTTGTGAACCCTCTCCTGAGTCATTGTGACTTTCCAGAGTGTAGTGTGGATGTCCCATAGGTGGAGTCGGAGTAGATTGTCATCTCCATCACTATACTGGTTTCCAGTGCTATTATTAGGGCTACTAATTCTGATGCTTGTGCTGAGTAATGTGATGGCAGTCACGCACTGGCTACCACTTCACTTTTCCTGTCTTCATTCAGTCTTACCACGGCAGTCCCAGTATGCCTGACCCCATCTGTCTGTTCAATTATTGATGACCCATCAATGTAGAGCACGTCTCGCCCCTCAAGTGCATCCTACTCTACCTTGCGAGTGCCACTGACCATCCCTATGTTTGCTGCACAGTTGTGTGGACAGTGTCCTGTCTGTAGGAGGTCTGCTAAAACGTTGCTGGGTTAACAATCCAGCGCCTCATTATCTTCAAGCCCACATTTGATGGTTTCACCTCATATCCTGATGCTCTTTGTGTAGTCAGAGTGCTCTTTGGCTTCTGACGTATTGCAAAGAGGGCGTGCTCCACATAAAGAGTGGTGGTGCAACCCCTGGTTATTGCTGCTGACTTCTCTACTGCAAATGCAGCAGCTGCTAAAGCTTGTTTGCACTGGTAGTGTCCTCCCATAACTGGGTCGAGTTGGCGACTGTAGTAAGCTACTGGCCTGTGGCCCATGCTTGTCTTTTGTCTCAGTACTGCCTTCGTCACTACAATATCAGTATGAGAGAATAGGAAGAATTCCTTTTTGTAGTCAGGGATCCCTAGCACTGGTGCTGTGATTATTGTTTCCTTCAGTTCCTTGAATACCTCAGTCACCTCAGAGGTCCAGGTCAGTGTCATGTTTCCCTTCTGTGCTTCCTTCAGAGCGCCCAGGAGTGGCCTTGTGTATGTGCTGTAGTCAAAGACCCATTCTCTTCAATAGTTGTATAACCCTAAGAACTGTTGCATTTCCCTTACTGTCGTGGGTTTAGGTGTCTTGTGTATTGTTTCTGCTCTCTCTGGGGTGATCTGTCAGTCATTTTGGGAGATTGTCTGTCCAATGTGTAGCACCTCCTACTGACAGTACTGTAACTTGGCCTTGTCTACCTTGTTTCCTTTGTCAGCTAACACAATCAGCATGTGTACGGAGCGCCCTTCCTATACTGATCCTTTATCGTGCTGCAGGTCAAAATGTCATCTACATATTACAAAACTGTGCTTTCCATCTGTATGTTGCTCAAGCCATCTGTATCAGTCCGTTAAAGATAGATGGTGACTCGCAGTACCCTTGTGGTAAACAAGTATGTTTCCACCTCTGGTTTCTATACATAAAGCTGGTCAAGTCTTGCGAGTCTGGGTGTAGTGGTGCTGAGAAAAATGCAATCTTCAAATCAATGACCATGAAACAGGCAGCTTCCACCAGAATGCTGCACAAAATTGTTGTTGGGTTTGCACTAGAGAATATTCTGCTTCTACAATATGGTTAAGAGGTCTTAAATCCTGTATGAAATTCCATGACCCTTCCTTTGCTTTCTGCACATGATACACTGTGCTGTTGAATAGGGACTCTGATGATATAAGAATGCCTCTCTTAATCAGGGCTGTTATTGTCTCATAAATGCCCTCATCTGCTTTTTTAGTTAGAGGATACTGTTTTACTCTTGGTAATATTGCTCCTGACTTCAGCTTGATCTTCACTCCCCCTATGCTCTTTATGTGACCCAGGTCATAGGGACTTGTGGTCCATACGGTACTGAGTACCATGGCCATATCCTCCTCTCAGAATGAGGGTGGCGCCACCAGCAGCATTGCCATTTTCTGTGATACTTCCCTGTAGTGTTTTTGCAGCCAATAAGTCACACTAATTTCGAACACCATCTCTATTTCTAGCCTTTCTTCCCTGAAGAGCTCTTTGCCTGTCACGGTGGGCAACCTGCATTCTTCTGCCACTGCAGGCACTGCCCTCCATGCCTGTCCTGTGTCATCCATCCCATGTACTGCAATCCAATCCTCTCTTGCAATCACTGTCTCTGTTTCTTCTGGCATTCTGGTTCCCTCTGCCTCATCCATTGGTAGCTCTGGTCTGAATAGATACTCGTTTGGAACTCGCCACATCTTCCCCGCAATGCCTGGAAGCCATGCAATGCTAATGCCAGTTCCTTACTGGAACATTTCTAGGTCCACTGGCACCCCTCTCTATACCTTGCGCCGACAATATGCTTGAACAATCTGTCTTATTTTGAGCATGCGTATACTTTGAGTAGAGCACACTATTACTTTGTCTGTGAATGAGATGGTCATGGTTAGTCTGCTCATAATGTCTCATCCCAGTATGCTCACAGGTGTTTGTTGAGAGTAAAGCAAAGGTAGTGATAGGTCATGATCTCCTATAGAAAGTATGATATTGTCTGTAAAAGGAACCACTTCCCGAGCCCCAGAGAAACCTTGAATGTTCCTGGCATTGCCTGACAATTTAAAGGCTCCTTTCCTAATGCAGAACCTAGACGCCCCTGTGTCAACATGAAAGGAAAAAGTTGTGTCACCTATTGCCACCCCTATGCAAGGTTCCTCCACAGGGTTGGGTGTGATCGACAGGATGGGACACATCAAGTTCATTTGTGGGCTGTCCTATTGTGCGTACAGGGACATCCAATTCCAAGTAAAGGGGTTATTTCCCACCATGGTAACTCCTCTCAGTTGTCTGACGGGAACCGCTGCCACTGTGGCCACGTGTGCTGGTGCGTCATTGTTCTGTATCTGCGCTAATTGTTGTGTGTTCCCTCGGATATGGGGTGCTTGAAAATACTGTGGTATTGGTGCTGGCATCTGTGGTACCTACATCTGTGTTTGTGGGCCTGTGCTTGTGCTTGTGGCATCTGTTAATATGTGCCCTGCACCTGTCCTTGCTGTTGCTGATATTGTGCATAGTAATCATCCTGGTCCCCTTGATAGGGCTGCTGGCCCTGCCCTCCCCAATTCTGCTGCATCCCCCTGTACCTAAACACTCGTGAAATGTGCCCTAGCTGCCCACAGCTCCAGCACTGTGGTGGTTACCTCCCTTACCTCATGAAACCCCCCCAGAAAATTCCTTGGTTTCTGCAAGATCTATTGCCCATAGCCTCAAAACCCCCCTGGGAAAGCCCCTTGGTTGTGATGCATCTGTGGTACAAAGCCATGGCCTCTCTGTTGCCCCTTCCTCAGAACCCTTGCTGTATGCCCCCCACCCCATGAACCCTCCCCGTATTTGGGCAGCGCAAACTGCTGTGGTTGTGGCTGCTGCTGCTGTGGTGCCTGCGGGGTGGGGCTGGTTATGACTGCCCCTTCCATTGTGTACTTCAATAGTTTTTTGTGCACTCATTTTGCTTCATCCATCTTCCCGTCTTCCTCTTTTTTCTTAATTTTCACCTGCCATAGGCTGCAATGGTGAACTATTGTGAGTTGTATTTTGGACCATCCCCTGCTTCCAACCATACCAGTTTTCTTAAACTCTTTTGGACAGTCTATGGTAGCCCCTGTACTAGTATGTGATAGAATATTGCTACTGTTTTATCCCAAGGCTCTCCAGTTTGAAGACACCAAAGCTCTTGAATCTCGTGAATGTACTGCACAGGGTCTTCATCTTCCCTCAAATTGCGCAACGTAATTGTCCCAATGTCTGATGTGTTTGGGTATTGTGTCGTCAGTGGTTGTCATCCATCCCATGTACTGCAATCCAATCCTCTCTTGCAATCACTGTCTCTGTTTCTTCTGGCACTATGGTTCCCTCTGCCTCATCCATTGGTAGCTCTGGTCTGAATAGATACTCGTTTGGAACTCGCCACATCTTCCCCGCAATGCCTGGAATCCATGCAATGCTAATGCCAGATCCTTACTGGAACATTTCTAGGTCCACTGGCACCCCTCTCTATACCTTGCGCCCACAATATACTTGAACAATCTGTCTTATTTTGAGCATGTGTATACTTTGAGTAGAGCACACTATTACTTTGTCTGTGAATGAGATGGTCATGGTTAGTCTGCTCATAATGTCTCATCCCAGTATGCTCACAGGTGTTTGTTGAGAGTAAAGCAAAGGTAGTGATAGGTCGTGATCTCCTATAGAAAGTATGATATTGTCTGTAAAAGGAACCACTTCCCGAGCCCCAGAGAAACCTTGAATGTTCCTGGCATTGCCTGACAATTTAAAGGCTCCTTTCCTAATGCAGAACCTAGACGCCCCTGTGTCAACATGAAAGGAAAAAGTTGTGTCACCTATTGCCACCCCTATGCAAGGTTCCTCCACAGGGTTGGGTGTGATCGACAGGATGGGACACATCAAGTTCATCTGTGGGCTGTCCTATTGTCCATACAGGGACATCCAATTCCAAGTAAAGGGGTTATTTCCCACCATGGTAACTCCTCTCAGTTGTCTGACGGGAACCGCTGCCACTGTGGACACGTGTGCCAGTGCGTCATTGTTCTGTATCTGCGCTAATTGTTGTGTGTTCCCTCGGATATGGGGTGCTTGAAAATACTGTGGTATTGGTGCTGGCATCTGTGGTACCTACATCTGTGTTTGTGGGCCTGTGCTTGTGCTTGTGGCATCTGTTAATATGTGCCCTGCACCTGTCCTTGCTGTTGCTGATATTGTGCATAGTAATCATCCTGGTCCCCTTGATAGGGCTGCTGGCCCTGCCCTCCCCAATTCTGCTGCATCCCCCTGTACCTAAACACTCGTGAAATGTGCCCTAGCTGCCCACAGCTCCAGCACTGTGGTGGTTACCTCCCTTACCCCATGAAACCCCCCAGAAAATTCCTTGGTTTCTGCAAGATCTATTGCCCATAGCCTCAAAACCCCCCTGGGAAAGCCCCTTGGTTGTGATGCATCTGTGGTACAAAGCCATGGCCTCTCTGTTTCCCCTTCCTCAGAACCCTTGCTGTATGCCCCCCACCCCATGAACCCTCCCCGTATTTGGGCAGCGCAAACTGCTGTGGTTGTGGCTGCTGCTGCTGTGGTGCCTGCGGGGTAGGGCTGATTATGACTGCCCCTTCCATTGTGTACTTCAATAGTTTTTTGTGCACTCATTTTGCTTCATCCATCTTCCCGTCTTCCTCTTTTTTCTTAATTTTCACCTGCCATAGCCTGCAATGGTGAACTATTGTGAGTTGTATTTTGGACCATCCCCTGCTTCCAACCATACCAGTTTTCTTAAACTCTTTTGGACAGGCTATGGTAGCCCCTGTACTAGTATGTGATAGAATATTGCTACTGTTTTATCCCAAGGCTCTCGAGTTTGAAGACACCAAAGCTCTTGAATCTCGTGAATGTACTGCACAGGGTCTTCATCTTCCCTCAAATTGCGCGACATAATTGTCCCAATGTCTGATGTGTTTGGGTATTGTGTCGTCAGTGGTTGCCATACTGCTGCCCTGCAGTTTGCAAATGGTTAACTGTTATGCGCTGTGTTTTCATGTCATCACCACTGGGAACCCTGCCCTTTTCTATTCATCATTCATCTCTGTTCTTATCCCCAAGATCTACCCTCTTCTTATCCCTTACCTCACCACTTTCTTCAACTCCTGCTTATCCTTATCAATCTTTCCCTCTGCCTTCAAACACGCAGTGATTATTCCTATTCTAAACAAACCCTCTGCCGATCCACTTCTCACTGCTAACTACAGACTTATCTCTCTTCTACCTTTCCTTTCTAAGCTTCTTGAGCGCCTTGCCTACTCTCAACTCTCATGCTTTGTCACTACTTCCTCCTTCCTTCCAATCTGGCTTCTGTCCCAAACATTCCACCAAAACTGCTCTCACCTCTATCCTTAACTCCCTCCTCTCTGCTCGATATGCCAAGCAATCCTCTATCCTTATCCTCCTTGATCTCTCTGCAGCTTTTGACACTGTCGATCATCCACTCCTCCTCCACACTCTTTCCTCCTTTGGGTTTAAAGTCCATGTTCTAAAATGGCTATCCTCTTACCTCTCCTCCCGTTCCTTCGCAGTTTCATGGGGTGGCCAGACCTCTCCCTCATTCCCTCTTCTTTACGGTGTTCCTCAAGGCTCTGTACTTGGTCCTTTCCTCTTCTCTCTCTACACCTCCCTCATTGCCCCTGCTCCTCATTTGGCATCTTCCACCATTTCTATGCTGACGATACTCAACTTGTTCTCTCTTTCACCTCCTTCTCAACTGACCTTCACCTTAAGCTCTCCTCTTGCCTCACTGCTATCAAGAACTGGATGTCCTCCCGCTTTCTCTCTCTTAACACTGATAAAACCGAAGTCCTTTTCTTCCCCTCCAATTCTCTTCCCCCTCTCTCTCCTCCTGCTTTCATTCACTTTCCTCCCTCTAATCTCCCTATCTCTCCCCACGCTCGTAATTTAGGTGTTCTCTTTGACTCCTCTCTCACCTTCTCGCAAAACACATTTCACTTACCTCTCGCACCTGCAGATACCACCTCTATAATATTCGTAAAATCCGTCCCTCCCTCACTTTCCACGCTTCCAAACTCCTAATCTCCTCTCTTGTCTTTTCCCGCCTCTTCTACTGCTCTTCTTTACTCTTTGGTCTTCCCGCATCTCAGCTTGCCCCTCTTAAATCCATTTACCACTCTACTGTTCGTACCCTTTGTCTACTCACTACCCGTGACTCCATCTCTTCCTCAATCTCTTACCTTGGCTGGCTACCTTTCCACTCACAGCTAAAATTCAACTTTCTCTGCCTTGTCTTCAAATCCCTCCATGGTCTTGCTCCTCCTTATCTCTCCTCCCTTCTCTCCTTCTACTCCCCCTCCCGCTCCCTTCTTTCTGCTGACCATTTCCTTCTCACTGTCCCTCCATCCCCCTGCGCTTCCTCCTGTTTCCGCTCCTTCCAACTCCTTGCTCCTCTGCACTGGAACTCTCTCCCTCTCACAATCCGTTCTACCACAACCTTCTCCTCATTTCGCACTTCCCTTAAATCCCTCCTCCTCCATTCCTCTCCCTGAAATTTCCCCCCCTTCCCTCTCCTCTTCTCCTCCCTCCTCCCCGATTCCTCTTCCTCCTCTCCTGCTCACTCTCCCTTCCAGCTTCCTTCCAATCCATCACCACCCCCCCCCACACCTAGGCCCACCTCCCTCCCCCCTCCCTTCAGTTAATTGCTCTTTCCACTGTTTTACTGAATGATTCATGATGTAAATTTTTGCTCCCACTGTTATTGGTTATCCTTATCTTGTATTTTGTTGTTCCATTGTACAGCGCCTTGGTGTAAAGCGCTCTATAAATAAATAAATAAATAAATAAATAAATAAATCAAACATCAGTTGCGTCTCCTCAGATTGATACTAAAAGTCCCTTTACATTACCCACAGCTAACCTATGTCCCGCTGTCATGCTCTCCATCTCATATATCCACTTCTCAGCCCCTGCACTCAACGATGGTAACCTACACTTCATGTACTCCTTGTCTGTATGCTTCCATGGTACATACCGAGGTTGCACCCCTCCTCTCTCTAGTAAGGACATCTGTGTGAATGCTGCCTCCTCCTCATGTGTCTTTCTAGTTATTCTGACTTGTCGCCCCCTCTCTCGCTCTCAAAGCCTGCGCGGACATCTATTGGCTCTAACATGGACACTCTCCTGCTGTCATCATACCACCTTGTCAACCGAACCCTTGAATAAGCCATTGCTGTCTCCCCTTTCCTTTGTCCTGGGAGGTCTCTAAGCCTATCTATATATGTAGTTGTGTCATGTAGGGTGTACCAGTCATGTCTGCTCATCAGAGCCGTCCCCTCCTTCACCCCCTGTGTGTGTTCTAAACTCACATGAATCTCACTTGTCTGTTCCTGCCCCTGTTGACTGTGGTTGGGATTGCCCCCCCCTCTAATCCCCACTGTACCTGTCCTCCTTGTCAGACCCTGTGCCCATGTTACTACAGAAATCGTTTGTGAAACTCAGTCTCCTCAATGTGAAGTCTGTGTTAGGTCTTGTACTTAGGTCGATGTCCCTCAGATCGCACATGCTTCCTCCTCCTCAAGCCCATAGACCGGTTCCTTCCCTGTCTTCAGTGCTCCAGCCTTGGGAGCTGGTGCTGTCTGATTCTGTACGTCTGAACTGCTCGGGTCTGTCACCCCCCCTTTCTCGAGCTCCCTTTGTCTTTACCGCTCTTATTGCCCACTCATCATCCTCCCTTTTTGCTCGCTCCCTTGCCAACCCATCCAACTGTAACCCACTCAGCTAACATCCCGCTCTGCAATTTCTCTTCACCTTTCGATCACTTCCACTTTCCTTGTCTTTCTATCCCGCTGCTCTTGCTCTGCTCTCCTCTTTTCTTTGATGTATCTTTTGGTCCTCTCCTGTCATTCTCTTTCCAGGCGCTCCTTCCTTCACTCCCTATCTTCCCTCTTGAATCTCTCTTCTCTTCTCCTCACCATGTAATCTCTCTCAAGTTTCTCCATTCATTCCTTTTCCCTCTTATCCAGCTCATCCATTATCTCTGCCCAGTCTGATGCTTCCCTGCTTCTCTTCAGATCCTCCATTTCCTTAGCCACCCCTTCTGCCTCTCCATCTGTCTTCCCTTGCAGCTTTAATAGTATCTGCTCTCCTATCCATTCGTTCATGACTATGCTCCTGAGCCCCTCCTTCATGCCCTCCTGTGCCTCACTGGTTGCTTCTCACTTGATAGCCTGCTGTCCTGCACCTATCGGTCTTTCCTCCTTAGTGTATGCTGGTGGCATATATGTTGGGTTTCAATACACCTCTGCTGCGCTTAATCCCCATATTGGGTCCATCCCATGCTCATCATCTGTTCATCGGATGCTACACTTGGAGGAAAATGGGGAGGTGCGGAGGGATAGGTCTCTGTCTCCTTCACCTCTTGCTGGCTCAGCATCCACTGACGTCTCGTGGTATCCCCCTTACCTTCTTGAAACATGTGCCACAATTTGACTACGGCCATGCATTTTGTTAATTTCTTCCCCTTATAGGTACACTGTATGTGTGTCAGTAGTGATTGCTGCACATCTTTGGAGAAACTTCCACAAGGTGCCAAGGTTTAATTCACTTTTCCTCAGAACTTTTGGACCATTCTATGCTATACTTGCAAATCTATTCTCAATAAGGTGGGAGGGTCTTACACAAGTGCTGATTGGGCATGTCCACCCCGCATTTCTGCTTATACATGTTCAGTACCTTTACCTGACCTCAAGTCGAGGGTTTCAACAGTACGCTGTTAAGGGAGAAAGGCACAATATAATGACAATACTTTTCAGTTTCTATGAGCCTCCCTGGCTCCACAACTTATTAGGGGTGCTCCATGCACCGCCCCTCCTTTACAATCGTTGCTTCCACAGGCACACTCACAATCTTGCGCATGCGCCTTCCTTGCAACGCCACTTGATCTCCTTGTCTGTCAATCACAAGTTTCCAATACCAGCTCCTCACCAGCTCATGCTCTCTGTGTCCTATGTGCAACCCTGCAGGTGATGTCACTGACCTATTAACCTACATAGTGCAGCAAAATCAAATACTGTGCACACACTGGAATAGCCCTTTACTCCCAAACCACACAAACCCCCCACAGCTGTCTTTCCGCCTCCAGTCAGAGTAAATCAATGTTCTCGTGTGATCGAACTGCACCTGCTGCATCACGTAGCGTGCAACAGGACTCACTCTAGGAGACTTTTTTAGTCGACTCATTTTCCGCTATCTAGGCGAGTTCCGGTGCTAACCCTTACAGGGATACTGTCATCTATGACCCGAGCTAAAACGCCAACCTACAGGAATACCACTACTTGCATATCTTCTGTCATCTGTGCCCTTGAGTCAATAGTCTAGGTTATTCACCAAAACCTTTTACCCCTAAAACCGAATGTGCCCTAAACATAAAGGAAGGACTTCTTCCTCTGTTCCTGTCCCTACTACTTTGACAGTGCTAGACAATACCATGACAATACTCGACGATACTAAACAATACTTCACAATACTCAATATCTCCCTCACACCCACAGTTTCCATTAGACTGGGGCAATACTTACACTCCATGGTCTGCTGGTGCTGCTCAGCTGCCAACTCCTCATCAATGCGCTCACATCCCTGTCCTAGTCTGCACGGACTGCTTGCTGACTTCAGGCATGATGATTTCCAAGGTGCTCCTGACAGCCTTTACACAGGGATGCGTTTTCCTGGCTTCCCGAAAAATATGCGAGGATCCTGCAGCCTCTCAGGTTCTGCGGCAAAGGAGACTTCATGGTGCCAGGCTGGCACAGCCAACTATCAGCTCTGCTACCAACTTGTTGGGGACGGACCCCCAGCTATGCCAAAGGGACACTGGAAGTCTGCGGACTTGAAGGGCCGAACACCCTCCCCCAGGACAAATGGAGGACTCAGTCAACAGCAAGTTCAAACTGTGGTTTGGCAAAACCAAAAGGGATCAGCACAGGAACAGGAAAAATTCATGCACATCTGGCTCTTCCTCGGCTCGCAGGCCAATTTTACTACCAAATGTCGTCAGCATGATGCCACAACTTGGGCCCGTCTCCAGGAAAACCTATCAGGCCAAATTATTGTGTATTGAGTATTCTACCACCTATAGAGGACATTATAAATAATATTCTAATGACCCTCGCATATCAGTTGGCTGGCCTAATCCATCTCCAAGTCACTAACTATAACATTGCTGCAGCATTTTTGACTTACCATTGTTTTTCCCTGTTGCTATCCACCCCTATCGGACTAAACTGTGATTGGCTTTAGCTGACGTCCCCAGGCCTGAGATCCGCAAAGGGCCTGAGCTTGCTGTGTACCTCTTCAAGGTGACAAGAATGACTATGTGTCTGCATTGTAACTTGTGTGTACCACTTTAGCTCATGAGAGTGCTCTCCTGATAGGCGCAACACTTGTTGCATTTTGTTACATACTTGTCACTCTCTGTGTCTGTCGGCTTGGATTCAGCTCTCCATTCCCAGCGCTGCTCACTGTCCATTGTCTGCTTCCGCCGCGTCAGGTGTTCAGAGACCACAAAATTGTGCTGTGCAGCTCTGAACTATGAAGATTTACTAGCATTTTCTGCAGTGTGTCCCTTTGTCGTCTGGGGATTGGAATGTCCTCCATATCTCTTGGCCTTGGCTGCAGGTCCTGTCTCACACATCTTGCTCTCTGTCCAGCCTGAATCAGCTCAGCTTGTCTCTTAATCTGAGGCCCGAGGCCTGCTGTAATTTTCCTAAACCTTATAATGCAATTTCTTTAGTGTCCATGCTATACTACATTTCCATAGTTTAGCCACATTTGGCTATGCCAGGTCCCAGAGGTGCTCTTGCAGCTCCATAATTTTATTCAGGTGAAAGCATCTGCAAGCTTTGCTCAGGATCTCTTGTCACTTGCAGTTTCTGCATTGCTGCGTTTGGCTGTAGGCAAAAATAATAAACAAAATGATAGTATGTAGATGTTTCTGTCCGCTAACTACCGAACTGTTTGGGTACTCTTGTTCAGAGTAGAATTGCCTAGCATTTCAGTGCTGGACTGGCCCTGGGCAGGACAAAGACTGATATGCAGGGATAGTTCTTTTCTGTGAAAGGAACAGTGAACTAAAGACTTGGTTGAGACTCTCCCAGGGGCCATCCACCCAAGAACAGGTGAATTGGCTGCATTTGTGCTGGAAGAGAGACTCCCTGAACCCCTTTTGTTTGCATATTTAGTAACTTTGGGTGTCACCCTAAGTTACCAGGGGAATCCAGATGTGGACCCCTTTCTCACTGTTCTCAGTGAGGCACAGCTCCACCTCACTGATGATGCCCAACAAGGCTGAAACATGTGTATGTGGTTGCTGTTGGTACTCTTGTTCAGACAAGAATTGCCTAGAATTTCGGTGCTGGACTGCCCCTGGGCAGGACAAAGACTGATATGCAGGGATATTTCTTCTCTGTGAAAGAGACAGTGATCTAAAAACTTGGTTGAGACTCTCCCAGGGGCCATCCACCCAAGAACAGGCCAATGGGCTGTGTTCGTGCTGGCAGAGAGACTCCCAGAACCGCCTTTGTTTTGCATATTTAGTAACTTCGGGTTTCACCCTAAGTTACCAGGGGAATCCAGACATGGACCCCTTGCTCACTGTTCTCAGAGAGGTACAGCTCCACCTCACTGATGATGCACAACAAGGCTGAAACACATGTATGGGGTTGCTGTTGGTACTCTTGTTCAGAGGAGAATTGCCTAGCATTTCGGTGCTGAAATTCCCCTGGGCATGACAAAGACTGATATGCAGGGATATTTCTTCTCTGTGAAAGGGCCAGTGAGCTAAAGAATTGGTTGAAACTCTCCCAGTGGCCATCCACCCAAGAACAGGTCAATGGGATTTGTTTGTGCTGGTAGAGAGACTCCCAAAACCCCCTTTTTTGCATATTTGGTAACTGTGGGTCTCACCCTAAGTTACCAGGGGAATTCAGACGTGGACCCCTTGCTCACTGTTCTCAGAGAGGCAAAGCTCCATCTCACTGATGATGCCCAACAAGACTATAACATGTGTATGGGGTTGCTGTTGGTACTCTTGTTCAGAGGAGAATTGCCTAGCATGTCAGTGCTGGACTGCCCCAGGGCAGGACAAAGACTGATATGCAGGGATATTTGTTCTCTCTGAAAGGGACAGTGAGCTAAAGACTTGGTTGAGACTCTGCCAGGGGACATCCACCCAGGAACAGGTCAATGGGCTGTGTTTGTGCTGATAGAGAGACTCGCAGAACCCCCTTTGTTTTTCATATTTAGTAACTTTGGGTCTCACCCTAAGTTACCAGGGGAATCTAGATGGGGACCCCTTGCTCAGTGTTCTCAGAGAGGCACAGCTCCACCTCACTGATGATGCCCAACAAGGCTGAAACAGGTGTATGGGGTTGCTGTTGGTACTCTTGTTCAGGGGAGAATTGCCTAGCATGTCAGTGTTGGACTGCCCCGGGGCAGGACAAAGACTGGTATGCAGGGATATTTGTTCTCTCTGAAAGGGACAGTGAGCTAAAGACTTGGTTGAGACTCTCCCAGGGGACATCCACCCAGGAACAGGTCAATGGGCTGTGTTTGTGCTGATAGAGAGACTCCCAGAACCCCCATTGTTTTTCATATTTAGTAACTTTGGGTCTCACCCTAAATTACCAGGGGAATCTAGATGGGGACCCCTTGCTCAGTGTTCTCAGAGAGGCACAGCTCCACATCACTGATGATGCCCAACAAGGCTGAAACATGTGTATGGGGCTGCTGTTGGTACTCTTGTTCAGAGGAGAATTGCGTATCATTTTGGTGCTGGGCTGCCCCTGGGCAGGACAAAGGCTAATATGCAGGGATATTTCTTCTCTGTGAAAGGGACAGTGAGCTAAACACTTGGTTGAGACTCTCCCAGGGGCCATCCACCCAAGAACAGGTCAATGGGCTGTGTTCGTGCTGTCAGAGAGACTCCCAGAACCCCCTTTGTTTTGCATATTTAGTAACTTTGGGTTTCACCCTAAGTTACCTGGGGAATCCAGACATGGACCCCTTGCTCACTGTTCTCAGAGAGTTACAGCTCCACCTCACTAGCGATACCCAACAAGGCTGAAACATGTGTATGGGGTTGCTGTTGGTACTCTTGTTCAGAGGGGAATTAACTAGCATTTCGGTGCTGAACTGCCCCTGGACAGGACAAAGACTGATATGCAGAGATATTTCTTCTCTGTGAAAGGGCCAGTGAGCTAAAGACTTGGTTGAGACTCTCCAAGGGGCCATTCACCCAAGAACAGGTCAATGGGCTGTGTTTGTGCTGGTAGAGAGACTCCCAGAACCCCCTGTGTTTTGCATTCATCATTGTAGGCTGTTGCAAGAGAAATGAAAGAAAAAGGCAGAGGAAAGAAAGTTAGAGGAAGGAAAACTAGTGCAGGAAAAACAACCGAAGTGTGTAATGGAAGGTGCTGTGATAACAAGTGTGAACACACAGGGCACACACACCAACAGCAGTACACACTGAAGCCATGGGAGGACAATTCATGGAGCGGTGAAACATACTGCAAGGGTTCAGAGGAAGCGGAGGGGCATCCCCAGGGGGTTTCAGGGATATGGGCAGCAGGTGCAGTAGGGCCCAGGGGATTATGCAGGGGGTCCCCAAGGG
This sequence comes from Ambystoma mexicanum, assembly GCF_040938575.1. Classification (NCBI taxonomy): domain Eukaryota; kingdom Metazoa; phylum Chordata; class Amphibia; order Caudata; family Ambystomatidae; genus Ambystoma; species Ambystoma mexicanum. The sequence goes on along the minus strand of NC_090930.1, from coordinate 1,223,185,590 downwards.
CAAGGGAGAGACCCAACATAGTGCTGGACATGTGGGCAGATAGGACACATTTCGAGAGCTTGTAGAAGCAGGGGGATGCAGCAGAATTGGGGGGCACATAACCAGCAGACATGTCAGGGGGACCAAGATGACTACTACATGTAAGACCAACACCAACAACAGCAAGAACAGATATAGAGCACGCACCAGCAGACACTGCAGATGCAAGTAACATGCAGCCGATGCAAGAACCTGTACCACAGTATTTACAAGCACCACAGATTAGAGGAAACACACAGCAGTTGCCACGGATACAAGACAACAAGCGGCAAAATGATGGCACAGTGTTGCAAATGGACTCCATGGCAATGGTTCCCAAAGGGAAACTAGGAGGGGTCACCATGGTAGGGAACAACCCCTATACAGAGAATGGGATGTCCTTATACTCTTAATAGGACAGCCCACCGATGGACTTGATGTGTTCCATCCTATTGATCACACCCAACCCTGAGGAGGAACCTCACATCTGCGTGGAGATAGTTGACAAGACTTTTTCCTTTCTTTTAGACACAGGGGCGACTAGGACTTGCATTTGAGAAGGAGCATTTAGATTGTTAGGCGATGCCATGAATAGTCAAGGATTCTCTGGGGCTCGGCAAGTGGTTCCTTTCACAGACGTCTGACCACCATTTAATGCCCCATGAGGTGGTGACAGGATGACACATGCAACCCCGCTGGCTCCTCCTACAAGGGCATTGAAGGATGCAAAGAGTAGTGCAGACGTGTTAGATCAGGAGATGTATGATTGCATTACTTCCCTGATTGCTTGTGCCCCTTTTATCTCTTGACAGATACAATGTCTCCATGGAGGCCAAAATATATCAGAGAAAGCAACTGTGACAACAAACTAAAGGACTCTGGGACAAAAAACAATGTTAAAATTGGCAACGCAGTCCTTCCCAGGAATTTCGTGAGAAGGTGGAATGATCCCATATTCACGGGACCTCATATTGTCATGGCAATAGCAGACAAGGCTTCCAGATTAGAGGGGAAGACTGTTTCTAACCACCTCTTGGATTTCAAGCCCTACCAAGCATCGGCCTCACCTGGCAACAAATTCTACAAGGCCAATGATAAGCAGCAAGAGGAGACAAATGACAATTTTGAACTTACACTGCCAAGTGGAGGACACCCAATGGTTACTCGCTCAAGGCCAGCAGAGCTATGGAATTAACTATTCATACATTAAGAGTGAGGGTACACTGTCTGTTTGTTATTTTATTCTCTACATACATTCTTCAAGAAAGCTGACTGTGATAATTGTTGATTGTTCGTGTTGCACGCTGACTCCCACCCAGATACTTTCTTGAACCAATTTGTCCACAATGTGAGAAGACCCAGATGATTCTGAGCACGATCACCAAGAGCTTATTATCTTGCTTTCGTAGAATATTTGGTCCAAGCCTACCCACAACTCAGACAAGGCGACCCTTCTGCTCTCGCCATATTGGGAGACCCAGGAGTTAGAGACGTGTGGGAACAGGTGTCAATTTTTTCCGTCAATGACTATATGTTCAACGGGGCTTAAGGTATTAACTTGATACTAACTCAATGATGCTACTTTCTGCGCATTTCAGGTGGGCAGCTATATCTTCAAGCTGCTCAATGATCAGCAACACAGGTAAAGATGGGTGAAATAATAATAAAATGGGAATTTATTGTGTCTCTTTATTCCGAGTGGAGTATTTGTATTTTGGAGAATTTCGCTGATTGCTAGAGCTACGGCTGTATCCATTACTAATATTCCCCCAACCCCAGCCGGTGGAACAAGCACATCAGGTGGACAGGACAGCACTGCAAGCACGGTAAGGAGAGGTAAGCACAGTATTGACACAGACTTGAAAGGGATACATCTCTATCTCACTGTCACCGCTTGAGCATCTAACAACATGTGGTACAAGCACATGACAAAAGTAGGTAATGAAACCACTGGGGAGAGCGTTTATGTCTGCTCATTAATCCCCTATGCCATGAGTGCCTACAGAACATTCGTAGCAACTGAAACACCAACAGCAAGTGCCCAGTGCCTGATCTACCTGTTGATGGTCACAACTCGAGGAAGGTTTCAAGAGAAGACAGCAACATTAAGGTGAATGTCTCGAGCAACGTTCCCGTACGAAGACAATTACATCAATACATTAGACATGATGAACAATTATTGGCAGTTAGACGAAGCAATACAGTATATCACTGATGGGCACTAGACAGGGGAGACAAAGACTATAACATTGAAGGAATTGCCATGTCTATGGACAAGAGTGAAAGAGGTAGGAGGAGACCCTGGGTGCTGGTACTAGTTTATGGTCAAGTTTACACGGAAGACGGATGGAAGGATGGAGTTGTTCGGAGCAAGGCGCTTACCCTTATACAATCACCAGTAAACAATGTTTAAGAAGAAAATTACAAGTGTCTGAAGGAGTGGGATACGAGTGCAAAGTTGCTCACCTGGGTAGAAAATGAAGCTGGACCCATGCCTATAATACCCCTGAAAACACAAGCATTATGTTCTGAAAGTGATGGTGGAGTGGAAGTTGGGGAGAAAACAGGATGCCGAAGCATAGAAAAACATGCAGCGATGAAGATAAGCACTGCAGTACTGATGGATTACTACTGGGCATGCAGTTCCAAGGCATACAAGAAGCTGCCACCCATCTGGGAAGGAGTTTGCTCTTTGGTACATTTCAATATGCCCTCACTGGTCATGCCATGAAAGGATGTGAAGCTTGATGACTTCCCAAAGATGGACACAAACAAAAATAAGAAGAGGTCTGTGGAAAGAGAAAAAATAAGCAAGAGTGAAAAACCGGCAGAATTAAGGAGAGTAAAGAGAGGCAGTAATTACTTTTCAGAAGCATCAGAAACAGCACTGGGTGAAGTGCCTGCAGAACACAGGCTGTTCAGCAGAACACAAATGTTCTTCGCATCAGTTATTACATCTGCACAGAAATATACAAATTCAAAGGGGCTTTAGATCACCCAGTGGGAGCTGATGGCGACGATCAACTTTACAGTAAAAGGGTTCAATGCAATAAAGGAAGAGCTCCGAGCAGTAAGGTTGGTGGTGCTCCAGAATATAAATGTTCTGGATGTACTGACAGCAATGGAACGGGGAGTTTGCTAAAAAATTGGGAGTTCCTGTTGCACATTCACACCCGCCAATGCTGAAGATAACAGCACACTGATGTAAGCCGTAACTCAGCTATCCCAGATGCATGCAAAGATGGAGGAAGAAGCAAAATGGACGGGAAAGGACCAGAGCTGGATAGCATACACATGGTCATGGATGCCGTCACGGCTATTAGATGGGCTGAAGGTGATATTGGGAGCACTGGTACTGACAGGAGTAACACTATGCGCAGTGAAGGTCTGTATCGTTCAGTGCAAAAAGTCAGCAGAGGAAACTATTGGAATGAAGGTCCTAATGGATGTGAATATAGGAGGCACAAAAAACAAAACAGTGGAGGAAAGAGAAAAGTTGACAGAGATAATAGCGAACAGAAAAATATTCCCACTTGAAGCAATGAAACTGGACAAACCATTTGATGCAAAGTACTACAAAGGAAAGTGGGTGTGGTGCAACTCGGCAGGAGTGTGCAGTTATATGGAATGGTCTTTTGACGATCAAGTGAATTACTATGGACACCTCTGCGGAATAACAAAGATATAGCGGATATCGGGATGTGGTTGACAAGTCAAAAAGAGGGGGAACTGAAGAGGGTGTCGGGGTCCCAAGACCACCCCTCCACCCCCCAAAGTTCATGAGGAGGCGAAAAGCCAGGAATGCTTGCAGCCACCAATCTTATTTCTGACGAATCCCAAGTGCATCAATGATTGACAAGTACACTGAAAGGTATCCTCTCAGCCAGCCGTACAGACCGAATACAATGCAAATCTTTCCATGTGTGGGAGAAGAGCCTATGACCGTGGACAGACACACCTATATGGACAGCCTTGACTAAGCACCAATAAGCCATGATGTTGACGTCACTAGTGACACCACGACATAGCAGCGTTAGACATGAAGCACATTCACAGTCCGCATTGCATCACACAAACACACACTCAAATACATGAAGAACATGAGCGTACATGTCTATAGTTAGTGGACAGATACATGTACATACTGTCTTTGCTTCTATTATTTTTGCCATTAGCCAAACGCAGCAATGCAGAAACGGCAAGAGACAAGAGATCCTGAGCACAGCTTTCAGATGCTTACATGAAATTAACCCTGTGGAACTGTGGGAAAACCTATGTGACCTCACAGAACCAAGTGTGACTGACCTATAGAAATGTAGTATAGTATGGACACTGTAGAAACCGCATTATAAGGTGTATGAAAAGTACAGCAGGCCACAGGCCCTCAACAAGGGGCAAGCCGAGCTGAAATTCAGGCTGCACAGAGAGCAAAATGTGTGAAACAGGACTTGCAGACAAGGCCAAGAGATACAGATGTCATTCCAATCCACAGACAACAATGGAACCAGCTGCAGAAACACCTATTAAATACTCATAATTCAGAGCTGCACAGCTCAAATTCGAAGTCTCTGAACACGTGAGGTGGCCGAAGCAGACAATGGACAGCGATCAGCGGTTGGGTAAGAAGTACTGCTCCCAGGCTGCTAGACACAGACAGTGTTGCACCGAGCAGGAGAGCACTCACATGAGCTAAGGTGGTGTACACAAGTTACAATGCAGACACATAGTCATTCTTGTTACCTTGAAGAGGTACATAGAGAGCTGAGAATGCTTGCAGGTCCCAGGCCTTGGGATGTCAGCTCTAGCCAATCACAGTTTAGTACACTAGGGGCGAGTAGCAATGGGCAAGAACCAATGGTAAGTCCACCACACTGCAACATTGTTATAGATAGTAACTTGACGATTTACCAGGCCAGCCACCTGACATGCCAATAGAATAATGTCTATATTGTCCAATTTAGGTAGTATAATACTCAATACCCAATCCCATGGCCCGATAAACTTTCTGGAGAAGGGTCCAGGTTGTCACGTCACTCTGACATAATGGGGTTGTAAAACCGGCCTGCAAGCCAAGGAAGAGCGAGATGTGCATGGATTTCCTCTGGTCCTGTGCTGATCCCTGTTGGTTTTGACTGTAATAAACCACAGTTTGAACTTGAGGTTGACTGAGTCCTCAGTGTATCTTGGGAAGGAGGGAGTTGGGCTCTCCAAGTCTGCGGACTTCCAGTGTCCCTCTGGCATACCTGGAAATCCGTCCCCAACATCCCCTCTTTCTATTACCCCCTGTTCCCATCACCATCATCTCCCTTTCCCTCTTACCGTTATCTCTTCCTGTGCTCTCTCTCTGTTCTCCCTCTCTCATCCCCACCCGATGCCCCATTACATCCAAGTACTCCTCCCCTTATATCCTCCATACTCCCCTCCCACTCATCTCCCCTCCCTTCTCCAAACCAGCTCTACACTCACCAGTCCACTTTCTACCCTACCATATCATCTTCCTTCTCATAAACTATCACTGCCCCCAATCCTCCCTCACCCTTTCTCTTCTAATCCCCCACTATCCAATACCAAACTATCCCATTCTTCACTCTGCCATTTCCACAGCCATGTCATAATCCCTGTCCCTGTTTAAGTTCTTCCCACTCACCTGTTTTCTCCTTATTGGTAATCCACACCCCTTTCCTGACCATTCATTTCCCCATCACCCTGTCCCCTTTTTCAACATTTCCTTCTCTCTCCCAGTTGACCTGCTCTCACCTCTCCCTCACCACATCTGACTACTCTCCACTTGCCCTCTCCCAATCCCCTCCTCCTCTCTTCTCCCAAACCAACTTCAATGCATCTTCTTCTCTGTCTCCCCTTTTCAACTTGACTGCCATATTTTACCTCTCCCCATTTGCCCCTTTCGCTGTCAGTCTATTCGTTCCCCTATCTTCCCACCACCTTTGCAAACCCTACCCCTCTTTACTTTACTATCTCCCGTTCTCCTGCCCCTCTACCTGGTTACCCTCCATCCTCTTCCGATACCTGTCTCTTCCTTTCCTGACCCCATCTTCCATCCACCATCCTCCAATGTCACCCTGTATTCCACCTATCCTCTCCATCTTACTTCCCTCTGCCCGTTAGACCCCTTTTTCCCACATTCCTTGTCCCATCCCACTCATCACTCTCTCCCTCCTACTTCCATGTCGCTTTTCTCGCTTCACTCTTCCCTATACTCTATTTGCCATACCCGATTCCCCAACCTATATTTTCCCTTCTCCCTCTTACTCTCCCATGCCCGTTCCTTCATATCCCCAATTTCTGTGTTCCGTTGAAACTGAACTCATCACCCTCTCGCTCGTACTTGTCACTCTCCCTCGCCTCCCTCCCCCTCTCACACTGACCTCCCCATCCCCTCCTCCCCACTTCCACAACCACTGTCTTCCTCCTCCCTCCTTTTCATCTCCTTATCCTACCTCCACCTACACACTCCCCCTACTCCTTCACCCTGTCTCCATCCCTTCTACAACCTCTCCCAAACTTCTCCCTCCTCAACATGTCATGCATCCCGCCCCTCTGAGTCCTATCTCCATGTCCTCTCCTCTGCTAATCAAAACATTGCCTACCCTATCAAATCTATCTGCCCTCTCCTCGCCATGTCATACCCACCCCACACCCTCTGACTCCCTTTCTTTCACCCATTGCTCTACTTAACTGATCCATTTTCCCACTCTTCTCACTCGTTCACCCTTTTCACACTCTCACCAGTCTGCCTCCCCCAACCATCTGCTAGTTCTTCTAGTTTCCCTTTACCTACTCCCTCACCCTCATCCTCCTCTCCCCAGCGCCTGCGCCCCCTCCTTTTGCTCTCTCCCCTAATGCCTTTAAATCTGTCCGTCATAACCCCTTCACCCATCCTCCTCTCCTTCCCAGCCCACCTTTTCCCTCTCCCATTCCCATTCCCTTACTCTCTTCTTGTCTTCTCTCACAGCACTCCTCCACCCTCATCCTCTCTCCCTAAATGTTCCACACTTTGCTTCACTTTTCTCCCCTCGCTATCCTGGCCTTTTCTGTTTCTTCCTCATTCCCCCTCTTCTCTTCCAGCTCTTCCCTAACCCCCAATATCCTCCTTCTCCTTTCTGTCACAGATGTGCCCCCATCAACCCCTTTTGTTTCCCCTACGACCCCTTCCCCTCGACCACGCTTCTCCCTCACTCCCATCAACCTCTTCCCTTCTCCGTGTCCTTCTTTTCCCCTTCCCCTCCCCATCTGTCCCTCCAGATCCCACCTCATTCTCACTCCCTTTCATCTATCCCCCTCCATGTCCTCCTGCCTCCACTCACTCACCTTCACCGTTCCTACCCTTCCCTCTCCCCCTTAGTCACTCTGCCCCACTCCGTCTCTCTTTACATCAATCTACCTCGAAACTACTCGCATGTGCCCTCTCTGTCGGACACTCTTACTCCCCCTGCCATTTCTCCATCCTTGCCAAGATGGAGAAATGGGATGCCATTACACAGAAATGGGATAGATATCGCCTCATTTGCTTTCAACAAATCAACTGGAATATGCCCATTGTCTGGTACGTTTCCTGATTTTTGCAATTAGTGTTAGATATGCAAGCCAGCTAAATGGCTTGAACGTCTGGGGGTCCTGTGCGGTGTGAGCTTACATTCTGGACCATTATTCCCGTTTCTCCACGTTCCGTCTCTGCATATAATGATTGCAAGTTTAGTCTGCAAGAGGACACATTATTTTTGGAGCCTATTATAAATACGCAGTTCTTTGAGCGCCAGGAAACCAGTGGCCAGAAAGGTTTCATGTCCTGTTGCAGGATGGTCTTCTTCAAGGATTCTCTGGAAGTTGATGCAGCTTCTGTTGTTATCAACAAGCAAAACTGTATATGATCTGTACGGGACCCTAACATTACCTCAACTGGATGGAATCTCCCCTTCACTTCTTTTAAAAGCCCCCGTAAGCTTTGTATGTGCCCTTTTACAGGGTCCATCACCCCAAGAATGTTCTAGCTACCTATTGTTTAGGCTTGCCCTAGAGCCCTCCTTTGTTGGTCTTACCTGCACAATTCCAAGAGAATCTTCTGCCAGCAGCATTATTTGAATTGTATTTCCTGTATGTTCATGTACACAAACACTCCCTCCAGCTTGGGGAGAGAGGGAGCGTCTTATGGCAGAATTGTGAGTGAAGGGATGGGGCAGGGAGTGGTAGGGGGAGAGGAGAGTGACAAAGGGCATATGGGAACATTAGGCAGGTTAATAGGGGGAGGACGTGGGAGAAGGGGCACATGGACATCCTTTGAGAAAGGAGATTGTGATGGAGTAAGGGATGAAGGGAGTGAGGAATGGGCCATAAGAGGGCAATACAACTGTGGGGAAGGAGGGTAAAGGTTAGAAGAATAGGGTGAAAGGTAGGGGTACTGAGGGTCAGGATGTAAGGGTAGAAAGAGAGGAGGAGGGGCAGGTGCAAATGGGGGTAAATTGAGAGACGGGAGAGAGAGATCTACAAACCTTATTATGAAGCCCTATGTTCGGACTGATGTTGGGACTGACCCTCACGCGAAAACAATGAGCAATAAAGCTTCACACACACATTGTAATTTCCTAATAGTTTATGTTTATTATTAGTAGGCTTCATTTATTAGTTATGCGTACAAATTGTGTCACCTTTAAAATAAGTTTAATGAGCATTGCTTCAGAGGAACAGCTTGAAATGACAACAGTAGCCGTTACCACAATTCATATGTTGTGAACTGTTTGTGTGCTGACAATTAAAACAAACATTCACGTAAAATCATTTGAATATCCCCCAGATATTTAATAACAACACAAAGCGTTGCCACTAATTTACATTTTACGTAACTTAAGGGCTAATTCATGGACCGTTTAGCACGGTGTAAAGTGACTTTGCGTTACCAAAAACACGTTGAACCGAGCCTAATTCACAGAGCGGTGCAAAGTGCATTTTTGACGAGCAAAGTCACTTTGTACTGCAAAGTACTCTTTTCACTGCCCTAAATGTGCCTAGTTCACACAAAAAGCACTAAGTCTGCGCTACTAGTATTTTTTTTTTAACTAGGCCCATTAAGTGTGGTGCAGAGTCCTTATGCAGTGCAAAGTGGTTTTGCTCCGCACATATACACTTTGCACCGCTCTGTGAATTAGTCCCTGTTCAACGTGTTTGTTGGCAGTGTAAAGTCTCTTTGCACACGCACTAAATGTTCCACATTCTTATGTGAGCACATATCTTCCATGCCTGTGACTTTCACCTCAATGTCTGTAAGAGAACAGCCTATGAAGAAAAAGCCTTCGTTATGTTCTGTCTCTCCTTTTTGCCTCCGTGTGCATAGGGTCCTGGTCACTGATTGGTGCACATCCTGATGTGGGTTGTTTGCGAGTGTTCTGGCCCCAGTGCTCTGCCTGTGCCAGTTGGTGAGTGTGAGCTACCTTCCCCTGGTGTTGTATGCCCAGAGTCTCTGTCCCACAGAGTTACATCCAACTCACTTCTGCCTTCCCACCTGCCTATCTGTGAATCCCTGTGTCTCCAAACAAAGGACACTTAGCTGAACCAGCTTTCTCCTTTCATAATGTGACCTCATGTCTAACAAATTGCAGTTTTAGTGCCCGATTCATGGAAAAGGGCGTATTGATCTTGCAAAGCCTGCGTGCTGAGAACGACTCTGGGCGGCCCGTTGCACAGAAGAAAATGTGCGCACTACGCATATTCATGGAATTGTTCATGTAAAGTAACCATATGTGCAAGTCGCGGCTGTGACACCCATGACACGCAGAGCCATTGAAGCTATGGATACAGACCTTTGCTCCCTCCTTGCATGCGATCCAATGCACCCTGGAGATACTGCCTGTGAACCCCCATGCCCAGGCCAGCATCCCCTCAAAATGTGCACCTCTTATCATGCAAATCATAATTTCCCGGTACAAATGCGTGCAAAGCCCTATAAATCGCTCCTGCACCCCGCTACACTGCTTACACGCATCACTAAGTCTGATCGGAACCCCGACGGCGTGCACGCACCCCTAAATCCAACATCCAAACTTACCTCTATCCACTGATTACTATGCACAAGTGTCTGTATGCCTGCCTTCAAGTGGCGGTTAGATCAAATGGTTTGCATCGGTTGCGAGAACAGATCCATGAATATGCTTGGTTATAGTATCTTTGGGCATGCAATGGAATGCCAGCATCCCCTGTTACGTCCACATTTCCCTTTGTTCTTCCCCCTTTCGTGTGTTCCGCTCCCTACTCTGGTCTTTGCGCAGGCCACATCCATGCTCTGCGAGGTGTCTCGAGCAAGGCACTCGGCCGCTCGCAGAGCCATGCCAAGCCGTCTGCAAAGTACAAAAAAGTCCTGCACAGTCCATTCCATGAATCGATAAACGGGGTTTCAAACGCTGTTTGGCACCAATATACCGATTTACCGCACAAATAATTCCATGAAATGTTGCACCGATTCCACCTATGAACGAAAATAAACAGTTTAATGTGCAACAATACGCGTTTCAATTTCCCATGAGTCAATAAAAAAAATCCCTCCCTCAGTGTAGGAAAAAAAGTACACCATTTCAATAGATTCTCTTTCCAATCAAACATTGGCAAATCCAATATGTCTGCCTTCATGAATATATACAGTGCACATTGTATTTATACTGCAGGGGGCTGTAGGCTTTGCGCAAATATCTTTCCATCTACGTTAACAAAGTAAACCATATTGGCGTTGTCAATGTTTGTTTGCGATTGCCATACTTAAGCAACAAATAACAGTTTTCTGCCCTTTTGAACATTTTGTGAATAAAATGTCAGTTTACTATATTCCAATAGAGAGTTTACCACAAGCATATTAAAATACATCTGAGAACCTAGAGTAAGTTCTCTTTAATGGAATAATGAGCCCGTATTGTTTGTGTAATCTAATTTAAAAACAAATCAATTAAGTTTGATTTTTTTTCCAGACATACATTCTTGACCGTCACTTACTGGCAGCTGTAAACGCTTATTATAAAAAGACAAAGCTGTTTTTGAAGATTTCTGAAGGACTGCACTGCCTTGGTATTAAAGGGTGCAGCAATCTTTTATAAATATTTATCTTAGTAATAAAAGCTTCTCCTTTAGTTTTAGCAGAATGTCGGAAGTTAATTTTTTATTTAGTAAGCTCTGAATACTTTGTTTCTGCCAAATCCAAATACATTACAGCAAAACCACAGCCCTTGTGTTTAGAATGTAAATGACAGTAAAATAAAAAAATAAAAATACTTAGTAATCTTCTAACGACGCAGTGGTAGTGATGTTAAAATGTAGCCAGTTTGTTATCTTTGACAATTCGACCACTCCTTCATATCTGCGATTTGTTTTGTGTAAAGTGGCACAATTCCTTCGCCTGTGGTTGCCCACGATCATATTGGGTTGAAATAAACTGCATGAGCCACAATGTCTGATGGACATAGTTAAGCCAGGGTATCTTGCACAAGCATTCTCTGCTACAGAGATATCCCAGGATGCACCTTGACAATGTGAATGGAGATATATTTGGAGGGGAGTTAAACAGGATGCAGATGAGGTGAATTAGTATTCGTACTTGAGATGCTCTTTACCTAAAATTGAATTCTCCTGGGGACACATTTGTTAAGCATATTGTATGTGTCACCCTATGCTTCTGACTGTGTTGTTTCCATGAGTACTGGGTGCTAATCTCCTGTCTGAACAAGCTTTACTCCTCAGACAATCTCTTTTGAGAGCAAACTACTTGTCTGGAGTTGCATTTTGCCTATTTCCAAGCTGGCCTGGGTGGTATTTTACCACTCCAAGAGCATAATACTATGCCTGTAAAGTTAAAGGAGATGGACCTGGCTAGCGATTGCTCATAAATGGCTGTTGGAAGGCTTTACTTGAACTCTAAACTAACAACTGGATTTGAAGCTTACCTTGATTTTGTTGTCCCTCCGCTGGCGTGTAACCTTTATTTAAGACTTAGATTGTCACAATTTAATCAGTCTTATTGCACATCAATATGGTATTCGAGCGAGAATGATCTGTAGAGGAAGAGTCAAAAGCTCCTACTAAAACCTCTGCGCCCATGTTGCCTATATGTTGGGAACCGGAAATTGCGACAAGTGCTGTACCAGTGAGGATGCCTTTACCACCAAGAATTCTTGAAACAAGGTATCCTCTGAGAAAACCTTATATCATTCACAAAGATATGATGGTCTTCTGGAGAGAGTCACGGAAGAAGTGTGAAAATGAGCAAGAAAGAAGACTGGTGACGTCATGCAGAGTAGAACTGACGCACCCTGAAAAGATGCACAAGACAAAAGAACACAGACATTCTATAAGATCTGAAGAGGAGATGCCAAAGATGAACAACATTTCGGGCTGCAGATGAAGATGCTCATGTAAAGAAACGCTGAAGAAAATGCAAAGTCATTTTACAATTGTACAGATGCAGTAACACAAGTGGGCTAAGTTTTCTTGAGGCTGGCTACGTAGTGAATAGATGGCAGCGATGCACCAATGTATGGAACCTGGATGTTCCATGATGCACTTTAGCAAGACTTTAACCCTGTGAATGGAAAGGGTTCTAGTGTGGTGCAGTTGGAAAACAGCTAATGGTGAATGAGAATCCATGAAAGGATGGCTGGCCCAGCACCAAGTCTCGATGCCACCGTGAGTCTGATTGTCTGTCAAGTAGCTACATGAAAGAGAGAAAGAAACAAACTTCTGTTTGAGGTGGAATGAAAAAACAATGAAGGTGTCAAGGGTTCATCAATTAATAGTATTATATGCAGCAAAGAGCTCGAAAACATGGTCTACAGTCACATGGTCAGATGAAAATAGACTATTGTGTCAAGGTACATGGAAACAAGAAGTTAAAACCATGCCACACTCCCTTTTATTCTCAGGCACAGAGAGCTTCTGCAAGGCCAAGTTCAAAGCCTTAATTGAATGGCAGATCTCTAGAGTGATGATAGATGTCAGGCTAATTAGATGGGAAGCTATGGTCAAGACCAGCCAACAGGCACCTGGGGTACCAACCTGTGTGCTGCTAGCACATGGAATAGTCCAGAAGGGAACAAGTGTGGCAATCAATTGTAGAGGGCCACGTATCAGTGAGCCCTACAGTTTGTCTAACCAATGGGTCGTTGTATATTTTGTGACAATGAAGATGATTTGCGCTAGAGGAGGGCTTAGTTGTCCACCTGATGTTAGAGACCCAATCATAACCCCTGCCAGTATGGAACCTATACCTAGATGTTCACTGTAAGCCTATCACATCCCCAAGTAGGTTTTTGTAGTTTGCCATGTAGTGTGACATCACTGATGATGAATTATGACTATATGAGTTGTGTTTTTTATGAAATTCACCGAGAGCGTGCTTTGTGACCTCCGTTGATGTCTATTGTAACTCCCTGTTTTAGACAACTGGAAATAAAACAGCACTATGTTTTGCCAACTCCGTGAGTTAGTTTGATTATTGATGTATGAGTACGTTCTCCATCCCCATCCATTTCTAAGTATTGCTACCTCGTCTTAAAGGACCCAGTTCCATGGGTTCATGTGGTAGCAGAGGTAGGATGGTTTAAGATCTGTCGACCCAGTAGGTTTTTAAGGGTCTCAGAATATCAGGCGTCCTCAGCCATTTAGCTGGAAGACCGTGAGGCTTCCAGTGAATAGCAGCTGAACAAGTTCTTGCAAGACACATCGAGATAGGTGGAACGGGTCCCTCTTTCACAGAATTCCCCTCCCAGTTTCTACAGGCAGCTGAGCGGACTGAAGGCTCTGGTGGCCAGTTGAGGAGGAGACGATCCCAAGCGTCAGGAGCTGAAAAACGAATGGTGAGTAGATTGTGAAAGATGGCAAAAAACGATGTATGCATATTAAGTGGGGGGAAAAGTGATAAAGGAAAGAAAGTATTGGAGGGTTGGTGGGGTATTCAGTTAATGGCAAAGAGCGTCAAGTAGAAGTTTTTAATTAAGGATGAGGAGCGTCCTAGATTAAGCCCATACAATCCTACATCCAGGGACGTCTGGAAGAAGTTATTTTAAAATGCAAGTGGATATACTTAGGCTACGAGTGAAAAAGGTCTGCTAATGAAAATAACTTAGTCTCAGATAGGAGTCATTTTTAGGGGCAGGTATGAACAAAGAGGAGGGCTGTAAAGAGATATATGTTTGGAGCCGTCCAGTCTGTCTGTTTGTATATTGTATGTGTTGTATATGTTAAGGAAATTATGAAATGTTGTAGAGGGACAAGCAATAGATTGTGGTAAAAGGTTGAGATTTGATTATTTATTTATGTAGTTGACCAATGGTGTTGATCAAACAGGTAGATTGAAGTAAAGTGAGACATAGAGGTTTGGAGCGGTGATGATTGGTGCATGCTCATATTATATTGTTTTTCTGAAAAGTATTTTTCTGTGTAAAATAACAGTAAGTATTGACAGTCCATTGTGACTTGTCATTATGGAGGATGTTACTCCGGTCATGCACCTGTGCACACAGCTACCAAAACACGCACGCAAGCTTAAGCAGTATAGTGCAGAATGGGTTAAGGGCAAAGCAGATAAAATGTGCATGCCATGGCCACAAGGGGGATCACTGTCAAAGACAGTTTTGCAACACATGACCACATACTTGCACGCTGCGTACATTGGAACAAAACTGGAAAAAAGGTTAGCTTGCCTAGAGCTTTGGAAAATGTATCAGGAGGAAGGGGAAGACCAGCCTCCTGAAGACTTGATTCTTAACCAGTGTAAAGAGGGGGGTATCAAGCTTTCTACTCCCCCTACTGCACCCAAAGTAAATGGTGATAGTACGAAAGATGAAGGATTGTATCCAATAAGAGAGCTTAAGGCAGCAACATGATACAGAAATCTGATACATGAGCTGTCTGCATATAGCAGTGACCAGAGTCCAAAGAGAACTCTAGAAAAAGATGTGATCTCTAAAGTCCCACGGGACAAAGAGAAAAGTGAATGACCAAATGTGACCCTAGACATAGAACAAGAAATAAAGAGATGGAAAGGAGAATAAGACAAAGCTGAAGAGATCGCGCTCATACAGAACGAATGGATGGGTGGTCAGATATTGCTAAAACTTGATGAGAAGATCATTGAGGACATACAGCAAGGGGATGATCAAGAGAGCAAGCTAAAAAAGGACAGGGAACGAGAGAAATGATTGAAAGAAGATGAGTCTAAAAGAAAGAGTAGACAAAGACAGAATTTGCACAACAGAATTTCGCTCCGTACTTTAGTCATTACCCACAAATACCTGTCAAACTCTGGCCCAAAGTACCTGTCAGACAAATTCTCCAAACACCAACCAGGCAGACCCACCAGAGCTCTGTACTTGCACTGCCTCACTATCCCGAGGTTCAAACTAAAAAGAGCTGGAGGTGCTAGTTTCCTTGTACTGGCTGCCAAATCTTGGAATTCCCTTCCTCTCATCATCCGGATGGAACCCTCCTTCTGGATCATCAGAGCCAAAGTAAAGAGCTAGCTCTTCAATAAGAAACACTAACGGATGGCTAACCTACTCTGATCAAACTTATGTGCCCTTCTTGATTTCTTCTGTGTTACAGTATGTAACACTGTCAGCTTTGTACTGTCACCCTAACTGTAACCTCCAGCGACTCTTAAATATGTTTACTTACATTTAACTCCAATTTGACTATCTTGTAACCACCGGTCGACCAGCACTTTTGTTTGTTGTAATCCTTTGTATGTCTGTAACTCTGTCTTCAATTCCAGCGCCCAGTTACCCTACGGTTTGGCGCGTGATACAAATAAATAAACTAAACTAAACTACACTAATGGCGGGAACAAATGTGTCCGGAAGAACAGTTAAGAAAAGAGGAGAGAGCAGAAGAGCAAAGAAAAGATGACAATAGGAAGAGAGCAATCGAAGAATAAGACAGACTGGAAAAGAAAAGAGAAGAAGTGGAAGAACAGAAGTTAAGGGATAAAAGAATGCAAAGACGGAGAGATGATGAAGTTCGTAGGGCAAATGAGAGAAGAGGAGTGAAAAGGCAGGAAGCGGAAATGGCTAGGGAGAAAGCAAAGAAACAAAGAGAATTTGATGAGGAAATGGAATGAAAGAGAAGGCAGAGGGAATGCAACATTGATCGTATTGAGAAAGGGCTAATGGCACCTAGTCCAGTAGTATTATGGGCGGGCATAGAGGAGTTCCTCCCATCACAAGAACCAATGTCAGGACCCTCTAGAGTAAATCTAGAGGATAATTTTGAGATAGGAAGCATCAGAAACAGAATTGACAAGGCTTATCAGGAGATGAGGACAAAAAGTGAATTGCAAAATAAAGGGAAAGTCGATTGGTCTGAAAGTGCCCACTCACAGGGCAAGCAGGAGGGACCTATTCAACCTCGAGCATAGAGCCTTGTCTTTGGACAGACTAACTCTAAACAGAGACGAGAAGCAGGACAGTCATACTAGTTGGGGGCAAGATATGGGTCAGACGAAGACAGGGAAACCTTCCGTGGGGAGGAGGATAATTGTTCATACAGTCCTGAGGGATGTTTTCAGATAGACAAGGAAGTAAAATGGTCGGATTTGGATCTGCCAAATGTAAGGACACCAGAGCCAATGGCATGGAAAGAGAGACCTAAAAGACGACCTCTTAGTGAGAGGGGGATTCGCCACCCTATGTGAGCAGTCTGAGGTCATTACCAGGAAGACGGTGACCAGGAACCATTGTCCCTACTATGAACAGGCAGACAATGGAGACGATTGCGATTTTGGGGTTTCACAATTTCCCTTGTTGAAACAGGAGGGTCCAGACCTCAGTATATCCTGTGGCCCAAGATGGATAATGATAATCTAAGGTATGAGCTCCCAAGTTTGACATTGGGTGCAGGGGAAATGGATCTATGAATTAGAGAAAATGACAGGAGGTAAGACGTAACCTATAGGGGACATTAAGGGTCTTCTAGCAGCTATCCTTGGGGAGAGGTCCGACGACATTTGGACAAGAGCAAGATACTCAAATGTCACAGCACAGAACACAGCGCATGATGGGGCACCATTTAATAATTGTAGAGCAGCAGTCTGGAAAGCGCTTAGAGTACAATATCCTGATACGTTGGATATGGGCACAATTATGGCACGTAAGATGCAGGAAGGTGAGGATCCGCTTGATTACATTCAGAATTTTTTAAGGAACTGTTGTCTTTGGAAACTCGAGAGCCGTGGGGAAAATCAATACTTGTATTCTATCATATTTTGTGTCAGGGATTTCCAGACCAGGTACAGAGACAGCTCAAGAAGCTGGTGGGTATGGAGGCAATGCCATGGCCACAAATCCAGCTGACCATTGTGCACCATTGTCGATTGCTGCAAGAGAAAATTTGAAAGAGGGCAGATACTAGGAAGCTTGGTGAAGCCAAATGAGTACAGAAAAAGCTGTCAAAATATGCTATATAAGGGGCGATGCGGACTAGCAGAGATGGGCTAGGATCACAGATGACTGCGGGTATGTTGCAGGTGAATAACCAATGGCAGTTGGATCAAGGAGGTCATGGATTTATGCTGAGAGGCAGGGGGGCTTCCATGGAAGAGGAGGCTTTCAGAGTAATCAGGGAAACTTTCAGAATAACCAAGATGGTTTTCATAATGTGCAGAATGATAATCAAGGCATGCAGGGAGGGCAAATTAGAAGACCTCCTCCTGTGTGTTGGACATGTGGAATGACAGGACATATTGCCTAACATGTGGGAGCCACGGTTATGTACAGAATGGGCAATTCTCAAGAGGAGGGACAGCTTATCCTCCAGCATATATCCCACAAAGTAGGGACGGGTTTGCCCAAGATCAGACAGTGTACCAAGCACAAATATCGCAAATGCAACACACTTTACAACCACAGCAAGCACCATTTAATCCAGCTCAAGGGCAGTCACAGCACGCACCCATGCAGATACAGCAGAGCTCAAATACAGGGCAGTTATTGACTTCTAGAGTAGGGGGTGTCACTGTCGTGGGAGGGAATGCTTTTACAGGAATAAGTACTTACCCACACTAGGACAGCTCACAGGGTGACTTAAAGTGTTCAGTACTATCGGTGACGCCAAATCCTCAAGAGTAACCAAGGGTTGACATTACCATATGAGGCAAATCCTTTTCTTTTTTTAGTAGAAACTGGGGCAACTCGCTCATCTATATGAGAGGGAAAATGTTCGTTATCGGGAAATGCCATGAATACTTAAGGGTTCTCTAGAGCTACAAGTAGAGTTCCTTTTACTGAGCAATGATCAGTCCCTATAGGAGAGTGTGATATGTCTGTCCCGTTGTTGCATTCAAGGCAGACACCAGTTAATATACTGGGTTGAGATTTAATGACAAAGCTAAATATGACAATGTCCTTCACTGATGAATGCATAGTTTGTTCAACACCAGCAATACATTATTTAAACGTGGGCACATTTATCATGGCATTTACTGGGCAAATAGCTCTGTGGGGAACTCCTTTAGAGCCCAAAGGTTTTCACTATGGGATATGCATTTTGTTAACATGGTTACCCAGTTTAGTGGTCAAGATTATGAGAATACCTGATGAATTTCTGTTCAGGCCTCAGATACCTATGGACAAACAGGGGGGACAGGTTTTTCCCTTGGAATTACAGGCAGCTGTAGTGTGAGGGGGGTTGGCCATGCTCAAAGGATTTGATGATGAGGGCAGGCCATGGAGAACAGTGATTGCTATTGGGGAAGAATATAGATCGACTGACGTCACTGATGACAATATGTTTAGATATGACCCGTCAGATGATAAAGTAGTGTTCAAAATGAGCATTACGTATTGGATCAGGACAGAAAGATGGGAGAATCCAAAGAAGAGGTTCATAGTGCGGCAGCATCCCACATTTCTTGATGAGGACATGGAGAAAGTACCAATCTCTTTATGGATTACCGGCCCTTATGACGTAGGCCTGTTAAAAGGGGTGGGAGAAGCAAAAATGATGTTGAAACCAGGAGCAATTTTGCCTCAAGCAAGGCAGTATCTCATGTCTCGAGAGGCAGACGAGTGTATTTTCAAGACTATATCGGCTATGATGAAAAAAGGAATCTTAGTGACGTTAGAGTTACCATGTAATACTGCAGTGTATCCTATCAAAAAGTCAAAGGGTGGGTCATGACGTTTAATTCAAGATATGATACCAATAAACCAGATTGTAGATGCAGAGTTTCCTCTAGTTCAGAATCCTGTGAAGATTCTGTGCAGCATTCCCCCAGAAGCGCAATATTTTACATTGATTGACTTGAAAAATGCAATTTTCTCAATCCTGTTGCATCAAGATTCACAAAGATCTTATGTCATTTACGTTCCGTCAGACTAATCTGAAAAGTACACGCTTGCCCCAGGGGTACTGTGAGTCTCCAGCGATTTTCAATAGGGTCCTACAGATGGACCTAAGCAATATTGATTTGCCAAGTTTTGTGCTGCAATGCATAGACCATATTTTGGTCTGTAGCACAGCAGAAGAGTGCAGACGAGACTCAATTCAGCTAATGATTATTTTAGCAGACAAAGAATATAAGGTGGACAAAGAAAAATTGCAGTACTGCCAAGATGAGGTGTTGTACATAGGACAGGTAAACTTGCATGAAGGAAAGAAAGTTAAATCTGAAAGAGCTGAGGTGATCTTGAAAACATCAAAACAGCACACAATAAAGCAAATGCAACGGTTTTTAGGACTATATAATTATGTTAGAGCATAGGTATTTGATTATAGTTCATACACAAGACCTTTTGTGCAAGCCCTGAAAAAGGGACAGATGAATACGAAAAAAATTGAATGGACTGACAAATGGTGGAAGGGTTTGATGAATTAAAAAAAGGCAATTTGCACAGCTCCAGTTTTAGAAATTCCCAATTATTCAGAGGTGTTCTTTTTATTCTTGCACACAAATGGGACAGTCATGACAGCAGTACTCACACAGAGGACTACACTGGGATACAAATCCATAACATATTACAGTGGGATTGTGGACCAAGTTATGAAGGGTCACTTCCCTTGCAACCAATCGTTACCAGCAGCCGTGTTCCCTATTTAAAAATCTGCAAGCTTAGTGATGGGGTGTTCCATGACGTTATTTGTTGAGCATGCTTTTTTGCCTGTTTTGGAGAAACCTAAGGATACACTGATGTCTCAAAAAGCTTCTGCTTCTGAACTGGTTATATTGAATCCAGCGATTAAAATAGTCAGGTCTAAAATGGTGAACCCTGCCACATTTGTAGCCGAACCACTGGCAGAGGATAAATAAGTGCATGATTGCTCAAGCTATGAGGAATTCTATAAGAAGATCCTGAGAGTGAAAGACAATGCTCTAGCAGCTGAGGAGGTTCTCTTTATTGATGGTTCTTCAAAGATCAATCAAACTGATAGAGGCATTCAGGCTCAGCTGTGGTAATGTTTCTAGAAAATGGGTACTCCCAGTTTTTTGATGTCGTGGGGTCAACTCTATCAAATGGGAGGCTAATATGTCAACTAAAAGCAGTGATAGGTCAACTACCCCTTCCTTTAGTCCCTGAGACGCTAACAGGCTAAGTCCAAAGTAATCTAGTTGACTCAAAGTTGAATCATCCCACAATTCCATCACTTAGAAAAAACGAATTCATTTATTTTTATGCATCTTATGCAAAACTTAAAAAAGGACTATAACAAAGACCTACAGATGACAGACTAAAACAACCAAATCTGTGCTATCCACTTACAATCTAAATGGTGTGGTAAAACCAAACCTTTCATAATGAATAGGAACAGAAACAAATAAACAAGAAATGATTCTTAAGAACGGGAAAGCAGTATAAGATACTGTTGACACAATTAATTATTTCCACAATTCTGGGATCAATGGCCTTGATCTCTCCTGCATTCATGCATGTCACAGATATCTATAGGGGCAGTTGTTAATTGTTCATTTAGTATAGCTATTTTACAACCACTCTGTGTTGTTCTAAATGCCAATCAAAGGTATACAAGTGTATATTCTACAAAAATACCCTTGCTGGATTCTGGAACATATGTTTCGGCCTTATTAACTCATACGTTTCACTCTCTCAGTGCCATTGGTTTTGTTGGTAATGGCCGACTTCAGGACAGGATAGCAAGTTTGTTTGAAAAGGTAGTGAATACTTTCCCAGGTGCTCCTATTGCAATCTAAGAAAATTTTAAAAAGAAGAAAAGTTTTAAAAAGATGCTCCTTTAAAGAGCTTAGCTAAAAAATGGTGGTAATGGACTGTGTTTGTTCTGCCATTGCATGGACTAACCTGTATATGACTCAGATTTCTTCGGGACGTGTCAGGAGGAATCTTAATAAGATGGTTCTTAACCACATCTGGCTCCTTAGCGGATGCTTGATTCACAAGGTGTATTCATTCGCCGTACCTATGAGTATACATACTTTTGTCAGTGTCATTCTTATTCACATAAAATGATACATTGTCCAATGTACAGTGCAGCAATTAACTGATAATATAGATAGGTACCTTAAATGTCTGTTAAAGGGCTGTCTCCGTGGCAAACCCTGATAAATTGGCTTTAATTTGGTCAGTACGTTGTTAATTTTGTCTTTTAGTGTGAAAATACACCAGCTAATATGAAAAAATGACAAGAAGACAGGACATTCGTTAGTATCTACATCTAGTGTACTTTCATATTTGTGCTTTACTCCAAATACTGTTAGCATGAGGCAGTAGTCCGACGGTCCTATGAGAGCCATTCAAAAGATATATTAGCTCCATCTAGCTCAAGGCTGTCTTTACTCGTTTAGGTGTTTTATTTTATCTTTATTACCGCCAAACGGCATGCGATTACAAAGAAATACAAACATATATTTGTCTGCTAACTCTGAGGAAATACATACAGCGGTTTAGACCCCCAGTATATATAATGTGTGGCAAATCCTAGTTTGAAAGAGGAAAGACACTAAAAGCGCCCTCTGACCGACGTGCGCCAGACCGTGCCGATGTGCTTAATAATAGTGCACCGCTTTCGCTATAAACAATTTCTAGAGTGAAGGAGCTACAATGGCGCCTACCTCAAAAATGCCGTGCTCACAGGTCCTCGTTGTGATACGTGTCTGCTACACTGATGGTGCAAGCGGAATCATTCGGGCACTTCGTTGTGAAATGAAAGTGATAGGGGCGGTCACGTGCTACTACGCCACGTGGGCGTATTAATGTACTGCAACTGCACAGCTGATGGAATGTGTAGTTCAGTGATGTGATTCAGACAAAATGTGCTGAATATTCAATTGCTTGTTATATACAATTCTGAAAAGTATAGTATTGGGGCCGTGGCACCTAGTTCAGCCACTGTGACGTGATAACAGTGAGAAGTTTGAAACTTTTTTCACCATGTTGGCTGGTGGGCATATTTATATAAGGGGCCGCTGTGCTTCATGGGATATGTAGTTCTATAAAGTCACAGCCGAGTGTGTGGTAAGTATTTTGAAAAGAATGTACAAGTGATGTAGATATGCAAAAAAACGACAGCTCACTATTAGTGTGCAGCAACATCTCTTATGCAAAAACCTTTATGAAAACTAAAAGGTTAAAGAGCAAAACATTGAGCCTCATTCCGAGTAGGGCGGTAAGGGATACTGGGCACCGGTAAGGAGACCGGTGCCGGTAATCCCTTACCGCCCTACTACGAGGTCCCTTAGCAGGTCCCTTCCTTAATGCCTGTTCTTACCAGGTGTTAAGGACGGGACCCGTTATGGAACCAGGGCGCAAATAACGGGCTTGGCATACGCCGGCCCGTTATTTGCGCTCTCTCCATTCCCATTGAGCCCTATAGGGGCTCAATGGGAATGGGAAATGGTTTGGTGAATGGGGACTTACCAGTCCCGCCAAGGTCTGACTAGACCGGTAAGTCCCCATTGCACCAAACCAGACACGGTAAAGTTATTGGTGGCAGTCATGGCGCAAATAGCGCCATGACTACCACCAACCTCGGAATGAGGCCCATTGTCTCTGTATTCTCTTGGTTGTGCAAATACATAAACACTCCATGTATAATTAGCATTTTGTAGTTGTATTTGTAGCAAATGTGGACTAGCTGTGTTAGTGGAAAAGGCTGCGTGTTGTAATTGTATTTGTAACAAATACAGGCCAACTGTATTAATGCACAACAGCTGCCGCATTGCATAGTACATAGGGGCAGTTTTAAATTAGATGTTGTTATGCAGAAAAAAGAGAATAGGTCATAATGATACATTAGCATACTAAATAAAGATGGAACACAAGGATATACTTCATAAAAAGATGTTCCATTCGACCACCACATTTAGGGCCTTGCTTGACCGAATTTGTGTCGTAGATCCCTCTTTGCTCACATCGTGTCAGAGCTAAATCACGGTTACCACCTCCAGGAGCCTGTTGGACGACTTGTAGGACACACCAAAGCATATCGGTGAATTTATGCTGTTTCTTCACATAATATGCTACCAGGGGTTTGTTATCTGTTTGATTTTTGATGCACGATTTGTGCTCACAGATTATTTGTCTTATCTGGCGCTTCGTTTTACCGATGTAGACTAAATTGCAAGGGCATATAATAACATATACTGCCCAGGTGGTGGTGCAATTGGTGAACTCCTGCAGTGGGACAACTCGTGTGCCTAAAGTGATGTTTTTCATGTCCCTGGTTTGTGGACAAACTGAACATTTGCCACATTTGTGGTGACCTGTCACAGGAGGTAGGCCCCATAGGTTACTTTGTGTTTGTTTTGGTATGGATGGTAAAAGATAGGTGTGCACTAAGTTGCCTTTTAGATTTCTTTGGCTTTTAAAAGCGAACCGTGGTTTAGAATGGTTGAAATCTTCCGTTTTGATCATATCCCAATGTTTAAGAATGGTTTTTCGTAGAGGAGCACTGATTGGGCTGAAAGTGCTAACACATGTTATCTTATCCCAGAGAGTTTTCTGTGCAGTGTGTAGGCATGTCTCTCTGGTCATGTGCTGAGCTCTCTTGTAGGCTCTTTGTATAGTAGGCTTCGGATAGCCTCTGTCTTTCAGTCTGGTCTTGAAAGCTAGACCATGATTTGTGTAATCAGTGATCTGAGAGCAATTTCTACGAATGCGTAAGAATTGACCAAACGGAAGTCCTTCTTTTAGGATGAACCTGGAATAGTTTAGTAACGTATTCCTGTAGGTGGGCTTCTTGTAAAGCACTGTTTCAAGTGTATCATGGTCTGTTTCGATGATTTTAAGGTCTACAAACGACACCCTGGTGTGGTTGTGTTCAATGGTAAATTGAATAAACAGGTTTTGAGTATTTAGCCATATGTGGAATTCCATGAGTTGAATAATGGGGCCTCTCCAGATCATGAAAACATCATCGATGTATCTGTACCAGGCTTGGATGTTAGATCTAAATGGGTTGTTAGAGTGGTAAATTGACTTAATATCAAAATCCTCCATATAAAGATTAGACAGGTCAGGGGCAAATGTAGCCCCCATACTGGTCCATTGTAGTTGGTTGTAGAATTTTGTTCCATATAGAAAGAAGTTTTCCCTTAGTGCTAGGCGGATACATTCTACAATAAATGCCGTGGGCACTTTCATTAGAGTAGTGGTACGAGAGTCCAGATATTTGGCCATAACAGTGAGGCAGTTCTGTTGGGGTATTCTCATGTAAAGAGCTACTACATCGATCCTCACATGTATATCTTCAGATGTTACATGGATGTTTTTGATAGTATTGATCATACCTGTGATGTCTTTTATGTATGATTGCATTTTACCAACAAAAGTCCTTAGGAACCAGTTGGCATACATCGACAAAGGTTCGAGGATAGAATTTATGGCCGCTACAATAGGGCGTCCTGGAGGGGTAGACAGATTTTTGTGCACCTTTGGTAAAACATAAAAGGCTGGTGTGGTCGGGTTTTGATTGACTAGGAATGAATGTTCATCATCGTCAATCCATCCTTCTTCAGAAGCGTGCTTCATGAGACTAATGATTTTGTCCCTTAAGTCTGTTGGTAGGGTCATTAGGAAGCTTCCGGTACACCAAAGGATCATTTATATGTTTCATAACTTCTGTCTCATAGTCATTTTTGTCCCAAGGGACTATACCACCTCCCTTGTCGACAGGTTTGATTATAAAGGTATCATTTGATTTTAATTTGACTAGGGCTTCTCTTTCTTTTTTTGAAAAATTATCTTTGCTGTTGTTTTTGGAACGTAAAAGAGCTTTGTGTTTCTGCAATAATGCAGTTTTCAAATGCTATAATGGACAGACTAACCATGAATTGAATGGTGTAACTCTCGATGGAGGTTATAGACCAGTGATACTGGACTCTTTGTCATTCAAAGGAGGGTTTCTGAAAAAATATTTGAGTCTAATGAGCCAGAAACATTTTTGAAGCTCAACTTCAGTTTCGAAATTGCGTGCTCTAGTCGTAGGGACAAAAGACAAACCCTTCATCAACACTTGTTCCTCTGCTTTTGACAGAACATATTTAGTCAAATTGTAAATAGGCACTACCAGTTGAGTGGTGGGCCCTGCCAATTCCTTGTTTGCATTCGTGGGGGCCCTTGGTATTTGTTGCAGCCTCTCTTGCCCGGCCCCTGAAAAAACTGAGGTTGTTGCTATGGTCTAGTCGAGGTGCTGGCACCCGTTGAGGTACTGGCATTCGATACACTACTCGTGGAACGGTTGGATGAATTTGAAAAATTCACATATGATCTTTTTCTATATGTTGAATTAGCATTTCTTAGCTGAGGTTGCTTATCAGATCATCATAGTAGGTTTCCACCAGATATGGCTAGGTTTTTGTTTCTTTATAGTGTTCTACATCCTTTTTCAATTTCCAATTTTTTTTTCTCCATAATAGCTTTGTTGAATTGTACTATTTCCTCATCCATTTTGGCTAAAACCTCTTTGAGGTCTTAATTACATTTTATTGTTTTATTTTTGATTCTAACTGTTCAATTTCGTCACGTTGAAGTTTAGTTTCTTCTGCTGAGGTTTCTATTATAAGAATGAGAAGGTCACAGGAGCACTTGTTGCTCACTCTGCTAAATTTACCTTTAAATTTAGTATTATGAGTGAAGACTCTTGGTATGTTCCTAATTTGTAAGCCTCCCGGTATTACTCCGGCCTTTAAATAGGCTAACATAAGATGCCCATGGCATTCCGTTCTCACCAGCTTCTTCTTATTTTGAAGCAGTAGTTCAGCATCATTAGATTGTGTATTTGCTATTGGTGTACTTATACCTTCACTTAGCAAATATGGCAAGCTCGTCAGTTTAAGGTAAACTCTGTAAATGAAACTAAATTAATGTTGTCCATTTTCACCAATAAATTCGAAAATTACTTTTTGGGCAATTTCTTGCGTAAAAATTACTAAACCCAACAACCAACGGGTTCTCCTTAGGGAATGTTTCTAGAAAATGGGTACTCCCAGTTTTTTGATGTCAGGGGGTCAACTCTAACAAATGGGAGGCTAATATGTCAACAAAAAGCAGTGATAGGTCAACTACTCCTTCCTTTAGTCCCTGAGACGCACAGGCTAAGTCCAAAGTAATCTAGTTGACTCATCCCACAATTTCATCACTTAGAAAAAAAGTATTCATTTATTTTTATGCATCTTATGCAAAACTTAAAAAAAAACTATAACAAAGACCTATAGATGACAGACTAAAACAACCAAATCTGTGCTATCCACTTACAATCTAAATGGTGTGGTAACACCAAACCTTTCATAATGAATAGGAACAGAAAAAAATAAACAAGAAATAATTCTTAAGAATGGGAAAGCAGTATAAGATACTATTGACACAATTAGTTATTTCCACAATTCTGGAATCAATGGCCTTGATCCCTCCTGCATTCATGCATGTCACAGAGATCTATAGGGGCAGTTGTTAATTGTTCATTTATTATAGCTATTTTACAACCACTCTGTGTTGTTCTAAATGCCAATCAAAGGTATACAAGTGTATATTCTACAAAACTACCCTTGTTGAATGCTGGATTTGAATTGAGAGATAGGAAAAAGAAGATACACATTTCCTAGTGTAAAGTCGACATATGTTTCGGCCTTATTTAACTCATACAGTTCACTCTCTCAGTGCCGTTGGTTTTGTTGGTAATGGCCGTCTTCAAGACAGGATAACAAGTTTGTTCAAAAAGGTAGTTAATACTTTCCCCGGTGCTCCTATTGCAATCTAAGAAAATTTAAAAAAAGAAGAAAAGTTTTAAAAAGACGCTCCTTTAAAGAGCTTAGCTAAAAAATGGTGGTAATGGACTGTGTTTGTTCTGCCACTGCATGGACTAACCAGTATATGACTGAGATTTCTTCGGGACGTGTTAGGAGGAATCTTAATAGGATGGTTCTTAATGGTTTATAGTCATAATGTCGAAATACATAATGTCGAAAGTCAAAATGTCGAAAACATAATGTCGAAAAATAAAATGTGAATGTCTTTTTTTCTTTGTTTTTTGTTTGAAATGGGAGGGTTCCGGGTTCCCCCCCAAGCCCCCTTTTTTATTTTTTTTCTGTTTTAACCTATTTTTTTTTACTTGGGGAACTAAATACTAAAATAAAGCATTTGAAAAAAAAATGTCGACATTATTATTTCGACATTTTAGTAATTCGACATAATTTTTTCGACATTATGACTGCACACCGTTCTTAACCACATCTGGCTCCTTAACGGATGCTTGATTCACAAGGTTTATTCATTCACCGTACCTATGAGTATACATACTTTTGTCAGTGTCATTCTCATTCACATTAGGTGATACATAGTCCAATGTACAGTGCAGCAATTAACTGATAATATAGATAGGTACCTTAAATGTCTGTTAAAGGGCTGTCTCCGTGGCGAACCCTGATAAAGTGGCTTTAATTTGGTCAATACATCGTTAATTTCGCCTTTTAGTGTGAAAATGCGCCAGCTAATATGAAAAAATGACAAGAAGACAGGACATTCGTTACTATCTACATCTAGTGTACTTTCATACATTTGCTTTACTCGAAATAACTTTAGCATGAGGCAGTAGTCCGACGGTCCTATGAGAGCCATTCAAAAGATATATTAGCTCCATCTAGATCAAGGCTGTATTTGCTCATTTCATTTTTTAATTTTATCTTTATTACCCGCCAAACGGCATGCGATTACAAAAAAATACAAACATGAGAAAATACATACAGCGGTTTAGACCCCCAGTATATATAATGTGTAGCAAATCATAGTTTGAAAGAGGAAAGACACTAAAAGTGCCCTCTGACCGACGTGCGCCAGACCGTGCTGATGTGCTTAATAATAGAGCACCGCTTTCACTATAAACGATTTCTAGAGTGAGGGAGCTATAATGGCGCCTACCTCAAAAATGCCGTGCTCACAGGTCCTCGTTTTGATATGTGTCTGCTACACTGATGGTGCAAGCGGAACCATGGACCAGCTCACAAGACTCCCCCATCAGCATAGCCACTTCGAGACCGGTGAGGATCAGCTGTTAATACAGCTGCACCCGACGTAGAAAATCATCCGTTTCAACACTGCATTCCCTTTTATTTTGTTGAGATACCTGATGCTGCACAACAAAAGCTCTGCTTTTATTCTTTAAATCTGAAAACAGCATTTTGGAAATGAACTGCCTATTGCAAACCACGAGGTTTGCACTCGCAAAGATGGCCACCACCTCCTGAGCCCATTCACCACCAGACACCGAGAGCCCTCATTGCTCACCGATTGGCTGCCTATTTAGCCAACCCAGCGCCGCCGACAGGCGCAAGCCGGCCTCCACGAAGGCAAACACAAAGGCTCCTGACTGAGCTGGACATGCTTGAGTGCTCTACTCTCTACGTGTGCCAATCTGCTCTCAAACTAAGGTGAGATCCTCAAGCATTATACGTTCGTCGCTTTCCCCACCTGTAACTGCAATTAGTTAGCGTCTCACGCTGCCCCTCCGGTCAGATCGACACCCCATGTACAGAGTACCATGCTCGCACCTAACTCGTACACGCCTGTATCGCTGATCACCGGATATGCAGCTTAGACACCCGATTGCTGGACACTATTTGCCTCGTGAACTTTTGCAGGTCTCTCATGGTCTACGGCACATGAATTGCTCTCCCATTACTGACCGTTCACTGCACACTGTGAATACACAACTGTTATGTGATACTGTTACCAGGTTACACTGACTAGCCTAGAAGTTCCCCGTGCCGAAATTGCACCTTGCCTATGTGTGTTTCTGCATTGCCTAGCTTTTAAGTGCCCCGCGCCAAAATTGCACATTGCCTATGTGTGTTTCTGCATTGCCTAGTATGACGTGCCCTGTGCCTAACGTAACTGTGCTGTACACCAGGGTCGCCAGAGACCATTGTGCTATTCTGTTGTGCCCTATGGTCACTTACTGACCACTGTGCAATTGTGTTGTGCCCTATGGTCACTTACTGACCACTGTGCAATTATGTTGTGCCCTATAGTCACTTACTGACCACTGTGCAATTGTGGTGTGCCCTATGGTCACTTACTGACCATTGTGCAATTGTAGTGTGCCCTACGGTCACTCACTGACCACTGTACACGTGCGTTGTGCCTAGCTGCTACCCTAACCAGCTCGCTGTCCGCACCATTTTTGCCAGCTTACACACAACTCCATTCTAGCTACTGTACTCACGCCCTCCCATTGCCTTGAACTATGCCAGCCTGGCTCATCCTCAACATGTTCCCCTTCTGTGTCATGCCTAATCACACTCCTTGTAGTAGAAGCAGCTACATCCCATTTAGCAACTGTCTAGCCAAGCTTGGCTGCCCTAGACATCACCCCATTCCCTTCCCCACACCCTTCCTGCCCACCCTGCCTCCTTTCCCCCACAGTGTCCCCATAGACCATACTGCAAAAATCAGCGTCACTCCAGGTCACCCTCCACTTAACCGCGTTGACCTTTCCAAAAATGCCCACTGTGACACCAACCAAAACTCACCCAAAATATCAGAATATCGCCCCACAGCCTACCCCAACATCACCACCCGGAACAACAGGCTAGGCTGCAGACTTCTCACCTTACCGAGTAAAACACTAACTACGCCCATGACTAAAGACATCAACCAAAATACCCATGCAAGCACCGGCTCACTAAAAGGAGCCTTACTTAACGTCAGATCCCTTGTTGCTCACCCTACTGAAATCGCTGACCTCATCCGTTCAGAAGACCTGGACTTCCTTGCCACCACAGAAACCTGGCTTCATGCAGCAGCAGGTCCCTACCTAACCCTTGCGGTTCCTGACAACTATTCCATCCTTAGGGCCGACAGACCTAATGCTCGTGGAGGAGGGGTAGCTCTCATATTCAAATCCTCGCTTGATATTAGATCTGTCACCGCCCCATACTAAATTCATGTGAACACCTCTCCATTAAAATACAAACCTCACCTAAGACCACTATCACCTTGGAACTAATATACAGGCCCCTTGGCCCAACAGGGACCTTTGAGGAAGATATAACCTCCCATATAGCAGAGAAATCTAAACCTCTCTCACAGAATATTATCCTAGGTGACTTTAACATGGGTTACAATGATCCTCATGATACCCCTGCATCTTCCCTTGCCAATGCCTTCTGTGAACACAACTACACTCAACTTATCACCTTACCTACGCATCAGAAGGGCAGAACCTTAGACTGGCTCGCTGCCTACAACTGCAACATCACCTGTAAGGACCCCCAACCCCTCATATGGACTGACCATTTCCTACTTTCATTTGATATTAGCACCAATAACCCGAACCACATACAGTGCCCCCCGGCACCAGCTTGTCTGACTAGAAATAAGCGTAACATTACCGTAGAAACCCTCATTCCATTGGTTCTACCTACCCTTAACACGATCCCTGACACATCGGACCCTAACGTACTTGTAGACACCTACAATGACGCCATGTCCAAAG
Organism: Ambystoma mexicanum; assembly: GCF_040938575.1. Classification (NCBI taxonomy): domain Eukaryota; kingdom Metazoa; phylum Chordata; class Amphibia; order Caudata; family Ambystomatidae; genus Ambystoma; species Ambystoma mexicanum. The sequence continues at coordinate 1,223,154,630 of NC_090930.1, read as the reverse complement.
CCATTGACATTATTGCCCCCTTAAAACTATGTAAAAGTAAACCTAGAGCCAATCTTAACTCCTGGTACACATCGGAACTTAAAATACTAAGAAATAAGAAAACTAAAATGGAAAACCTGTGGAAAATGAATCCATCTGAGGAACACAAAATTAATCTCACCAATGCATCCTCCCCCTATTAAAAAAAAATGATTCGCACCAAAAAGGAAGCCTACAATGTAAGAATAAACAATGCTAGTTCCAATACTAAAGAATTATTTACTATCTTGAAGGAGCTAGAAAACCCCAATCCACCTATGACATGTCCGTAAAGGATCAATTATGGTGCACCAGCATCCAAAACGCCCTTGCGAATAAAATCACCGGCCTGCAAACGAAAATTGAAAGTAAAAGACTACAACTCTCCAACAGTAACCTACCCACCCCTAGTTCACCTACTACGTCCAATACCAACTGTGGCTTCACCTTCAAAAAGGTAACCGCACTAGAAGTGTAAAAAATGATAACCTCTCTCAAACCGTCAAACTGTAAAGGGGACAGCTGTCCCGCACAGATTATAGATTATAAAAGATGCCGCAAGAGACCTCTCCCCATTTATTTCTAAACTTATAAACATATCATTCTCTACTAACTCAGTACCTAACAATTTGAAACAGTCATGGGTCCTCCCTCTTCTAAAAAAACAAACCCTGGACCCAGCCATTCCTACTAATTATAGGCCTATCACCACCATTCCCTTCCTGCTAAAAATCCTGGATAGAGTTGCTTACTTGCAAATCCAGAATTATCTAGAATCCAACCAATTACTGGGACTGCGTCAATCTGGCTTTCGACCTCAGCATGGAACAGAAACTGCCCTTGTTGATCTCAAAAGTCAGATCGACGACATTAAAGACAAGGGTAAGGCTGCTATCCTACTCCTCCTAGACCTCTCAGCAGCTTTCGACTTAGTCGACCATAAAATACTCTGTAACCACCTCTCCTCTGCTGCCCATTTCTCCCCTCTGCTGTCACATGGATACAGTCCTTCCTGGCCAACAGAACCATGAGGGTCTTTTCCCCTGTGGCAGCAGCAGACCCCATCCCCATTACTTGTGGTGTCCCACAAGGCTCATGTGTTTCTCCCACACTTTATAATATTTTTACAAAGCCTCTCTTTGATAAATTGGATCGTCTGGGTGTCACCTATACAAACTATGCGGATGACACCCAGATACTCCTCACCATATCTGGCAATTACAATACTGATGTCACCAGGATCAATGAAATTTTCTCTGTCATTCAGGCATGGATGGCCACACATGGCCTCTGCCTGAATGACGAGAAGACCGAACTGCTCATTGTTGGTTCACCTAACAACCTACAAAAACTGAGCCCTAACTATTCTAAAATCATCATCGATGGCAACACCCTCCCTGTCGCCAAAAACGTGAAAACTCTTGGCTTCTATCTTGATGCCAATATTAATCTCACCAAGCAAGTCAATTCTACCGCTTCCTCCACCGCCTACACAGGAAAACTAATTAGAGCCTGCAGACCTTTTCTCTCGACTAATAGTTGCCTTACTTTAGCGAGAGCCCTCATACAGTCCAAGTTAGACTACTGCAACAGCCTCTACCTAGGTGCCAACCAAGCTATAATTAGTAAACTCCAAGTCATTCAAAATAATGCGCTACGAGCAGCACTAAATATTCCCAGGCGAGAGCATATCTCCAACACTAGAATCACATGCAAATGGCTTACTATGCAACAAAAAATTGACCTCAAAACCCTCTGCCTCACATATAAAGCTCTCAACCACTTAGCCCCCCCCCCTATCTTACCAATAAATTCACCTGGAAGCAGTCTAACAGAATTACTAGATATTCCAACACCCTATGTCTCATGGGGCCCAGATTTATCTCTAAAAGAGCCGGAGGCTCTAGTTTCACAGTCCTCGCCGCCCAACGTTGGAACTCCCTGCCACTAAACATTAAGTCGGCCAGTTCCTTCCAGTCCTTCAGGAAACTTGCCGTTGGGTGGCTATTGGCACAAAGTCAATTAGTATGCTAGACACAGCTACTATCTGTATATATTATACATGTACCAGTTATGTCTTAATTTGGCCTTGGCAGTACTCTCTGTATATAACTTTTGCTAAAAGTTTCACTGTTAATTACCATGTATTGTGATTTGTAACATGTACCAGCGCCCATTTACTCCCGGGTCCGGAGCGCTTTATAAATAAAATAAACAAACAAACAAACAAACAAACTTCGTTGTGAAATGGAAGTGATAGGGGCGGTCATGTGATTCTACGTCATGTGGGCGTATTAATGTACTGCGACTACACAGCTGATGGAATGTGTAGTTCAGTAATATGATTCAGACAAAATGTGCTGAATATTCAACTTGCTTGCTATATACAATTAAGAAAAGTATAATATTGGGGCTATGCCACCTAGTTGAGCCACTGCAACGTGATAACAGTGAGAACTTTGAAACTTTTTTTCACCGTATCGGCGCGTGGGCATATTTATATAAGGGGCCACCGTGCTTCATGGGATATGTAGTTCTATAAAGTCACAGCCGAGTGTGTGGTATGTATTTTGAAAAGAATGTACAAGTGATCTAGATATGCAAAAAAACGACACCTCTCTATTAGTGTGCAGCAACATCTCTTATGGAAAAACCTTTATGAAAACTAAAAGGTTAAAGAGCAAGACATTGTCTCTGTAGTCTCTTGGTTGTGCAAATACATAAACACTCCATGTATAATTAGCATTTTGTAGTTGTATTTGTAGCAAATGTGGACCAGCTGTGTTAGTGTAAAACGTCTGCTTGTTGTAATTGTATTTGTAACAAATATAGTCCAACTGTATTAATGAACAACGGCTGCCGCATTGCATAGTACATGGGGGCAGTTTTAAATTAGATGTTGTTATGCAGAAAAAAGAAAATAGGTCATAATGATACATTAGCATACTAAAGATAGAACACAAGGATATACTTCATAAAAAGATGTTCCATTTGACCGCCACATTTAGGTCTTGCTTGACCGAATTTGTGTAGTAGATCCATCCTTGCTCACATCGTGTCAGAGCTAAATCACGGTTACTACCTCTAGGGGCCTGTAGGACACACCAAAGCATATATGTGAATTTATGCTGTTTCTTCACATAATGTGCTACCAGGGGTTTGGTATCTGTTTGATTGTTGATACACGATTTGTGCTCACAGATTCTTTGTCTTATTTGGTGCTTTGTTTTACCGATGTAGACTAAATTTCAAGGGCAGATAAAAACATATACTACCCAGGTGGTGGTGCATTTGGTAAGTTGTGGTAAGACACAGAGCCAATGGGAAATTTGAAGTGGTAGCAAGTGCAAGACTACCGTCTCATTTTTCAGCCCAGGCTGCAGAATTGGTGGCGCATTTTGTCGTGCTCGAGAATCACGCAGGGCAGGAAGTGAGGTGCACAGTGACTCTGGCTACATAACATCAACCGTGCACGCACGGTTAGCACGTTGGAAAATGAGGGGCTACCTCCGAGCAGACGGCACTCCAGTGCAACACGCCGCATTATTGGACAGACTTATTAGAGCACTACAACTCACAGTAGCCATTGCAATAGTTAAGTGCCCAGCGCACACTAAGAGAACTGACTTTATTTAACACAGAAACCAAGTCGCAGGCAAAGATGCTATAAGAGTTGCTTTTTCTTCTGATATTTTTTCTTTTGATACGCCTGATGAGAAAGAGAAAATAGTTGTAATAATGATTGTGAATGAAAGCTTTAATCATTTGTCAAAACACAGTTAATGGAGGTTCAAGGTTGAGCACTGAAGGAAGAGAAAGACCTGTGGATACGGAGGGGTGTTCTTTATGCCTTTCCAAAGCACTATGGTAACAAGACAGCACTGGTAAACTGGTGATGCCTGTAGCCTTATTAAGGGTGGTGTTAGAACAGCTACACTACCTTGCACATGTCACTAGGGAGAGCCTCACAGCAACTATTGCAGAGGACTGGTTTGTACCAAACCTGCTAGAACACGTTGCTTTGTATGTAGTAAATTGCATCATATATCAAAAGTTTGCTGCTGGGCACATGTTGCTAACAGTCAGAGGTGTAATTCCTTGACCAAATGGTGCTTTTCAGTATTTACATAGTGATTATGTTGATATGCTGCAGATTTGTAATTGATATAGGTATATGATAGTGGTAGTGTGCCGGTTCTAGTGATGTATTGAGGCTTGTCCATGCACACATCCTGATTAAATCTGCGCTGCGAAGTTCTTAGTCTGAGAAGTATTTCCTAGATGGGGAGTATGTGCGGTGTGGAGATCAGATAATGGCCCCCATTTTGTGAATGAGTTATTTGAACAGATTAGCTTATTGCTTAGCATTAAACACAAGTTTTCTTCTGCTTATCACACGCAAGTGAACGGGATATGTAAGGGACTTATGGTCTGCTCAAGAAGAGAATACTAAAGTTGAAACTGATCCTGAAGAAGGGTTGGCTGCATTTCCTGCCCCATGCATTACATGCATTAAGAAATCAACCCGGCTCTGACCACCACCTCACACCCCATGAACTAGTCACAGGGAGGTGAATGAGAATGTATCTAACTCCTCCATTGAGGACTAGGAGTGATGCCCAAACAACTTCAGATTTATTAGGAAATTAGCTACATGCGTACTTAACATGTATGACCGCTAGTATCTCTGTCATTTCAGATCAAGTCAAACGGATAGGGTATCGGTCTCAGAACACAGAAGAAGACCATACAGCAACCGGACCTCGGAGATTATGCGTACCTAAATTGTTTGCTGGAGATAAGGTTCTCATAAGGAATTTCACAAGAAAGTGGCATGAGCCTAGATTTAGTGGCCCTTTCGTTGTGGAGAATATTACGCCATCAGCAGTCAAGGTCCTTGGGAGACGAGCTTGGATACACCTAGGAGATGTGAAGATCTATGTTGCAGAGGACGACGTACCCCAACCCATTCAGAAGCAAGTTAAGGAGAAAAAGTTCAGCATATCCATGCAGACTCGATTGATGACAAGGAAGAAGGACACAAAGACTGTCCAGTAGACAGATGAAAGTGTACATTGGGACTGTGGCTCCTCTGAGACACCTGTTGTAATTGCTATAGCCATGAGTGAGAAAAGCTATTGTTCTTGACCCACAGGAGTTTACTGACATTGGACTGTGGAGTGCTGGAGTAAACGAAAAATGCCCAATTCAGACTTTTTGTTTGACGACTGGAAGAGGGAGCAGTTCCCCGACTCGTTTATTACTGAGTTTCTCTTTGGAGGTACCCGTGGTGTTATCAGATGTTGACATACACAGACTACTTCTTTCTGTCTTCATATTTATACTCAGAGTTACCCTGCTCTTGTTGGGCATAGGACTGATGTGCATACTTTTGTCTAAGATCCTAAAAATGGCCCGACGATTAGCGTTTATTGGCAGCAATTATAGAGCAGATCAGACTACTACCTGAACATCTTTCCTGACACACAGCTGGTCCTATCTAATGACGATGCCCACAAACTACTTGTCATAATACTTTACTATTTGCTTCAAGTACACACTTATCCTATTTGGTGAAACACTAACACTTATGCATTTATGCAAGATCATATAAAACTTCCAGCAATCAGCCGATTACTTGTGGAGATCATAGGGCAAACACAACAACTACCTGAGCATCTAATGAGATTGTCTGAATAAAACAAGTTGTTCCTTCCTTAAAAGTAATTACAGACAATCATGTGGTCTATAGAGCATATTGCAGTTCCAGAAAGCGAGCAGAGTCAATGACGTGTGGAGAGACATCAATGGTGGAGCCTAATTTATTGTTGCATATTCTAGGCCTGTTCAGCATAGATTATAATATTTCTGCTTCTATTGATTCACACTGTGTACTTTAATGGTTCCAGAAGTGACGGTGTTCCATTAATCCTTCACACTCCAGTCACCTTGGCAGAACTAGACACTGTAAGAAGGCCAATGCCTTATGTGATTGTCCCTACTCCAGTAGTTCGCGTATAGGTTGCTATATGTGTGACAAGTGGCCCTAGGCTCCCCTTTGGAGGGAGGACCATTTTTTATTTACGTTATGGTAATTATAGGCAGAATCATCTGGCAAGAAAGAACTAAGAAAAGTGCAAGGCAGGATGATTATGAATTAAATTATTATTTAGACAGTAGAGCACATTTGGGGAACAACATGTGGTATCAGCAGAGGAAATACGTGGGGAAAAGTACTTTTAAGGAGGATTGCTATGTATGTATACTCCTGCCTTATGCTATGGGAAAGTCTAAGATATTAATAGCTATTGAAATAGATGTTGAAACAGCTCATTGCTTAATTCAACTTGCACTCTGTCATACAATAGGTCAGTTCCAGGGTCTAATGGCATCCATGGTATGGGTGAAAGAATGGACATCCCCAGATGAAGATGTTTAAGTACAAGATTTGAAGACAAGAGAAAGATCACACACTAGAAACCATAATAACATATGAACAACCTGACATGAAGGGAGCTGGAATCTGATGGGAGATAAAGAGGAAACTCAAATGTCAAAGGAAGACTGATGAAGAAGTTCGAAGCTGCAAGGAAAGAGGCCACATTCGAATCTCAGCAACAGTAAATTCTCCAGATGGCTGGGAAGAAGGCATAGTCATATCCAGAGCTGTGGTAGTAACTGGTCATCTCAAGCCAGTTATTGAACGAGTAGAAAATGGATGCAAACCTCTATGATCGAGGCTTGCAAAACTTCTGACTTGGGTCGAAGAGAAAGGAGGCCCATTACAGATAGTGCCTATCGACAGTGCAGAACTATGTTTCAGAAATAATGGCACAAGCAGAGTTGGAGAGAATCAACAGTGCAGAAGAATCTTTGATGTACCAGGAATGAAAGACGGGACAGTCAGAATAATGGATCAATATTGGGCCTGCGGATCCAGAGCATACATGAAGCTGCCCAGAGAATGGGGAGGACTATGTTCCATCGAGATTGTTCATGTTCCAGTATTGGTGATTCCTAAAAGTGACTTCAACATTGGCGAGTATACAAAAGCAGATGCCAACCTGAGGAAGAAGAGATCTGATGAGCTCTTGAATAGAATGAAGAGAGATAACTATTTCTCGGCGAAATCGATAGAAGCTTTTGATGGCATTCCATATGAATGTAGATTGTTCAGTCAGACTTCAGCAATATTTACGACAATTTTTATGCCTAGGATCCAGGTGATTTCAAAAGTAGGGAAAAGTGGTCACACGGATTAGTACACAATAGATTACAATTGACTCAAATCGGTGAAAGGGAGAATAGGCTTAGTCAGGCATTGAATTTATGTAAACATATTTTATTAACATAAAAATTACCATATACTAAAAATAATTCACACACTAACATCATAAAATATGCATAAGCATAGAAAAGTTCTAAAAGAAAACTTTGAGTACAGTGCTAGCCATAATGTATGCCCTTTTCATGTCTAAGGCAGTGCAGAAAGTTCAATATATGGGTGCTAACATAAAGTGCTTAGTGCTGTCTACGAGTATCTTGACCATCATTTTTCATTGAAAACACCAAGATATCATGTTCAATGTAGGTTTGATGAACATAGTAATCTAGTTCATTCACAAGAACTGATAATTGTTTAGACTTCCAATGTTAGACGATCCAAATGGAAAAGTACATGTAGACACAAACAAGCATACACGTCCTGTGTATCACATTAAATATATGTCTTACTTGTTTGATAGAGGACCTGAACATCTGAAAAAATACACAGAAAGATAAAAAAGATATTGTTAAAAGAAACCCGACTGAATCTAAAAATCACCAACACCACATAGAGTTCAATTTTATGGAGTAGCAAGATCAGGTAAACAATGTTAACCTTGGTGGGTCCAATAAGTGCACCAGAGTCAATTTCTTCATAGTGGCAGCCCAATGGCATGCAGATGATAGTAAATACATCTGCAGAGACAAAAATAATAAAAGAACTTGGATTAATACTATCCCTAATTCACACCAACCACACAAGCCTTCTGACAAGGAGCGTATAGATGGCCATTTGAAATTAAAAACCCTGACCTCATTTGAAGTTCCAACAAAGGTTATTGAAATAGTTATTTAGTGTGCCATCTCACTTCTCATCGAATATGTCAGGCAGATATGATCGCAGTTAATATGTCCAAATCCAAAGGACATGGAAGAAGAGATGGCCCCTAGATAAGGAAACCATAGAGAGAAAAAACGTTACATTAATTACACCTCTATGTGAAAACTAACAAATGTTAAATGCTAAAGAATGTGAGCCCAAACAGTAGCTAGAGTAAGGTCCTCAGGTGATGATAAATGCCAAATCATTACAGATAACCAGATTGGAGCCTTTGCAGACGATCAATACCACCATAAAGGGATTTAAAGCCATCAAGGAGGAGCTAAAAGCCGTACGACTGATGACTCTTCAGAACAGATATGTCCTGGACATGATTACAGCTATGGATGGAGGTGTTTGTGCCAAAATCGGAGAATCAAGTTGCACATTCATACCTTCTTGCAATGACGAGACTGGCACCTTGACAGACATCACAATGATGCTGACAAACTTACAAGTCAAGATGGAAGACAAAGTGGAAGACATTGCTGAGGACAGCTGGTTTGCGTCAATTTTTTCATGGGTTCCACAATGGATAGTGAAAATTTAAGCTCCTTGGAGCCCTGTTGGTGAAGATCATGTTTGGGTTCTGTGTGATCGGGATAATACTCACACATTTCAAGAAGACTGCGAAGAAAGAAGTAGGAATGAAGATTGTGATTGATGTTGAATCAGGATTCAAACCTAAAGAGTTTACAGCTATGGATGGAGGTGTTTGTGCCAAAATCGGAGAATCAAGTTGCACATTCATACCTTCTTGCAATGACGAGACTGGCACCTTGACAGACATCACAATGATGCTGACAAACTTACTAGTCAAGATGGAAGACAAAGTGGAAGACATTGCTGAGGACAGCTGGTTTGCGTCAATTTTTTCATGGGTTCCACAATGGATAGTGAACATTTAAGCTCCTTGGAGCCCTGTTGGTGATGATCATGTTTGGGTTCTGTGTGATTGGGATAATAATCACACAATGCAAGAAGACTGTGAAGAAAGAAGTAGGAATGAAGATTGTGATTGATGTTGAATCAGGATTCAAACCTAAAGAGTTGACAGATTAAGAAATCAGAGACTACGTAAAGCCCAGTATTCGTGCATCTGAGGGAATAAAGTTCCTGTACCCAAAGAACTACAAGAAGTATGTGGGAAGATGGATTTACTGCAGTCCCAATGGGCAATGAAGTGGTATGACGTGGAGTGTTGAAGAGCATGTGAAATCAGTAGAATATCTGAAAGGATTCATAAAGATATGGGTCCCAAAGAAGCACTTATTCAGACAAGGATTTCTTGATGGGAAGTTTAATGAGAGAGTAGTTGATGAATCGCCCAGAGGGGGAGTGCAGAGGAAGAGTCAAAACCCCCTACCAAAAGCTCTGTCCCCATGTGTCCTATCTGTTGGGAACCAAAAATTGCAACACGTGCAGTACCAGTGAGGCTGCCTATACCGCTAAGAATTCTTGAAACAAGGTATCCTCTGAGAAAACCTAATATGCATTCACGAAGATATGATGGTCTTCTGGACAGAGTCCTAGATGCAGTGTGAAAATGAGCACGAAAGAAGACTGGTGACATCATCCGGAGCAGAACTGACTCACCCTGAAAAAATGAACAAGACAAAATAAAACAGACATTCTAAAAGATCTGACTTGGAGGTGTCAAAGATGAGCAACTTTTCGGGCTCGAAATGAAGATGCTCATGTAAAGAAACGCTGAAGAAAATGCAAAGTCATTTTACAATTGTACAGATGCAGTAAAGCAAGTAGACAAAGTAATCTTGAGGCTGGCTACGAAGTGAATAGATTGCTGTAATGCGCCAATGTATATGGATAGGAATGTATAGAACCTGGATGTTCCATGATGCACTTTAGCAAGACTTGAAACCCATGAATGGAAAGGGTTTTAGTGTGGCACAGTTGGAAAACAGTTAATGGCGAAGGAGAATCCAAGAAAGACTGGCTGGCCCAGCACCAAGAGTCGAGGCCACCGTGAGCCTGGTTGTCTATCAAGTAGCTACATGAATGTGAGAAGGAAACAGACTTCTGTTTGAGGTGGAATGAAAAAAACTGAAGGCATCAAAAGTTCATCATTTAATAGTATTATATGCAGCATAGAGCTCGAAAACCTGGTCTCCAGTCACATTGTCAGATGAAAATAGACTATTGGGTCGAGCTACACCCAAACCAGAAGATAAAACCATGCCACACTCCCTTTTATTCTCAGGCACAGAGAGCTTCTGCAATGCCAAGTTCAAAGCCTTAATTGAATGGCAGACTGTAAGAGTGATGATAGATGCCAGGCTAATTAGGTGGGAAGCTATGGTTAAGACCAGCCCACATGCACTTGGGCTACCAGCTTGCGTGCTGCTAGCATGTGGAATATTACAAAAGGGTACAAGTGTGCCAACCAATCGTAGAGGGCCATGCAACAGAGAGCCCTATAGTTTGGCTAACCAATGGATTGTCGTATATTTTGTGACAATGAAGATGACTTTCACTAGAGGAGGGCTTAGTTGTCCACCTGATGTTAGAGACCAATCACAACCCCGTCAGTAGGGAACGTATACCAAGATGTTCCCTGTAAGCCTATCACATCCCCAAGTAGGTTTTTGCAGTTTGCCACGTAGTGTGACATCACTGATGACAAATTATGACTATAAGAGTTGTGTTTTTTATGAAATTTACAGAGAGCGTGCTTTGCAATGTCCGTTGATGTCCGTTGTAACTCCCTGTTTTAGACAATTGCAAATAAAACAGCACTATGTTTTGCCAACTTCCTGAGTCAGTTTGATTATTGATGTATGAATGCGTTCTGCATCCCCATCAATCTCTATGTATTGCAACCTTGTCTTAAAGGACCCGGGTCGATGGGTTCAGATCTCTGCCCAGTTTGCGGCTTCTCCAAGGAGGTGGTGCTTCATTTCTTGTTCTTTTGCCAAGGTTATAGGGTTGAACGAGGTAAATACCTCAAAACAAATGGTATCCACAGTACAGGCTTGGCTTGGAGTGTGAGGGGAACAATTATAAAGGAAAATGAATTTGAATGTTGTCATGGAGGCATATATGCTTCCATTAATAAATTCATGAATTGTATGTATGTGCTCTTTACGTTTGCTTATGATTGTAAACCATGCCATTTGGGCTGGGATTGGAAGGGTAGGCTTGACAAATCAAGTATCAAGTTACCTATTCCTCCATATTCTTATCTTTGTTGATCCTTGCTGCAATTATGTAATATATGAAATTATAATTTGCCTCTTTGTTTTAACACATTACTATGTAATTAATTGGTATACCTTTTTTCTATATCGCTGTGCTTTTATGGTATTTATGTCGAAATAAAGCTGAAATTATGGCAAAAAAATTTTTTGGCCTGATATACAGAATGATTTGCCTGCCGAATAGTGACTTTGCTCACTAATCAGTGCACAAAACTCCTTTTGTCGATATATGGAATGGATTTTGCAGCCCTTTCCAGACTTTGCGTGCCTTTCCTTGGCTTCGAGCAGGGCTGTCACGTCTTTGCATGAAGTTGAGTGCTGTGCGTGAGACTCTATGGACAGTGAGGGACGGGCATACGCAAAGAAATAAATACAGGGTGAATATGCATATTCCCCATTCCCCATGCAGAATACAGAATAACCTGGGTGTGTTGAAGGACGGGCCACTCAGAGAAACCCACAACCATTCAAGCGCAAAAATAACCAAATGTATGGATTTAACAATGCTCGTACAATGTGCAAAGAAAACAACGCGTATAAAGCATGCAATGCACACCATTCCAATGTTGGTCTGCCAGAATGAATGGGAGTCATTTTAGTTGGGCACAGACGGAGGAGGAGGATGCACAGACCCTAGATTTTCCAAACATGCAGCACACTGTTTGAGATGCCAGATGACCAGGTGTATGCAAGTTACTGGTCCCCACCCCATGTCATACTAGAACTGGTCAGGGAGTGGGAAGAAGACCTTGCATCCCCCACCATCTGCTCCCATGCCCTTCCCCCCAGAAAAGGTGCTGACAGCACTCCATGTCATAGCCACAGTCACCTTCCAGCACACCACAGCGATTGTTGGTGGCAAATCTCAAGCCACACAATCCTGCTGTCTCCACCAGGTGATGGCCTGCATAACATCATGTGCGAGTGTGCGTAGAAAAATATACATGCCGCCCACACTGCAGGAAAGGCAGAGCGTGTGCCAGGATTTCTATGCAGTACTTTTGCACTTGGAGTCATTGATTGTACACATGTTGCGCTATGCCTCCTCCCACCCGATTGATGGAGCGAGCACATTTTTTGCAACCGGAAACATTGGCATTCCATCAATGTGCAGGTCAGCTGTGATGCAAAAGGAGTCATCATACAAGTCAACACCAATTTTTCTGTAAACACAAATGAAAGTTACATCTACCGCCAGTCACCACTGTACCGGGCTCTGGCATCAGCAAAGTTCGGAACAGCTGGCTCCTAGGTGGGTATCAACTGTCATGCACATGCATGCACTCATGTGACACAATGAACAACTGACCATGGCAATAACAACCATCAACATATTTGCAGGGTATAGTGCCTCCCTGCTATCAAGATTCCTGCTCACGCCATTCAGGAATCCAGCAACACTAGCTGAGGTAAGGTACAATGCAGCACATGTAGCCACTAGGGGCATAGTGGAGTTCATATTTGGGGTGCTCAAGTCACATTTTCACTCCCTTGACCACACTAGTGGGGTATTCCCCCATCAGTAGTATGTCAAACCATACCAGTCGATATGCAGGAGGGTCATTGCCATCAGCCCCAGGCACCACCCTTGCCCTTGGCTGGCCAAAGGGCACAGGGAGAGGCTGCACAAAATCAGCCCGTGCAAACATACATCTCATGTGAATCAGCCCCTGTGGATTACACACATTGAAGCCACATCCCTGGTGCCATTCATTGATGACATGGGGCCAATCCTACGTGCCCATAACAAAACCCTGAGCATGTGTGTCTGGGAGAGACAAACTGTACATGCCCATAACTATAAAATAAACTGCAACAAACACTGACACAGTCATAGCATCTGTAAACAACAATGACCAAGTTGCACACATCAAAGCACACAACACAAGCAACAAAATCCCAACCACAGTCACATGGCCATCACCAACAATAGTGCACACAGACCCACAACAACATACAGGAGAACACAAGTAGGAAAGCACAGCACAAAATGTAATCCACAACCAACACTTGCGTAGACTGAACCTGGCCACCCATTGCGTGACTCACAAAAATATACAGCTTGAGTGGCCACCCCATTCCCTCCCAACAATAATGCTCACAATTCCCATCTACATCAAAATAGTCACACAGAATGCAAAAATTACAGGTTCACTATAAGAAAGATGCACATCTCACCGCACACCTTTCCCCTTGTGAGCCTGCTGCAGTTTCACCCTGGATTGAATCCGTCATCCCCTTGGTAGGCTCTCAAACCAGCTGGTGTGTCACATGCAGGCATCCCACAGCGCTGCCCCTCACAATACCATAAAACATCTTCTCACACAAAATGCCTCAGGTCACAAAAATAATACAAGGTCAGAAAGAGGTAACACATCCATCCATGCACCCAATTACACTGCAACATGCACCCCCCGAGTGCCATGCAACAAATGCAAGCAAGAACTCTACAGCCACACATCACTGTGTGTCCCTGCACCCGTGTAGCAAGACCCGCCCACCTCAGGCCAATGCAAGTAAAAAAACACACACAGTGACACATTCCACACCCTCATCACATACACTGACTGTCACCCTGAGGGCCATGCAGTGAAGGACCCAGTACCACTTACTCATTGTTCTGGTGAAAGGACATTGTGAATGCGCTGATTCAGCTGGAGTCAGAATGGCAGTGAGAGGACTCCCAAATAGAGATCACTGAGAGGATACAGAATTCCTTTGGAAACGCTCCTAATACCATGATATGGAATCTCCTGATTAAGGTGGCATCAGGACAGTGCAGTAAACATAAATTGTAGTGAAGGCAGGATCCGGCAGAAGGCAGCTGGTTAAAGAGGCAGCAGTCATACAGGAAGGCAGGACACAGAGGCAACTGGCATAAAAGCGAGAAGCAGACAAGCAAAAGGAATGAGAAACGGATGTCAAGGAGACTGCCAAACAAAAGGGAGCAGGGAACAGGAATAGGAAGGGAAGGCAGAGTTCATAGGGACTGGACTGAATGGAGACCAATGTGCTGGGAACTGAAGGGAGTGTTGAGATGCACTGAGTTGCTGTCAACGGGCAGCAAAGTATCTGCCAGTATAACGTGCATGGTACATTTCCCTATGTCAAACAACAACACCAGGCCAATAGCGTGTGCCTGGTGCCTGTGGTGAGCCTGGCAACCCCCAAATGGGCTGCAATTCTGTGCTGTGTGTGGATTTGTCTTGAGATAGCACCCCCAGAAGGGGCAGACGTACCAGGAGTGCACTGCCAGCATGGCTAGACATGCCATGAAAAGCTGAGTGAGCGGGATGCAGCGCGGTAGGGAAGTCATATGTAAAAACTGCAAGCAATCACTGCCATACTCCCATCACCATGTGTCCCTGCACCCATGCAGCCAGACCTGCTCACCTCTGGATAACTCATAAATAAATTCTCTACAGTGACAGTGTATCTCAGAAACAATCACCACACAACCAGTGCAACCCTGATTACCATGCAAAAACAGCAAGCATAGACTCACCAGCCTACCATCACCATGTGTCCCCCCACCCATAAAGCTGGACCTGCTCAGCTCAGTCCAAGGCAAAAAAATAAACACCCCACACAGTGCCAGACTTCCTGCCGCCAATGATACCACAACCTGTGCCCCCCTGAGTGCCTTCAAGTTACCTGCACAAACTACCCCCATGTCTCGCATACACAGCATCACCCTTGCAACAACATCTTAAGCTTGCAAAGACATGCATTGAATTAAAGTAAAGAAAATTGAGAGCCTTTACAACTCCTGTATGGAGAAAAGTAGCTCTCAGAGACTACTCAGTATCAACATCCTGAAGTACAAATAACAGAGTGTGAGCAACCATCAACTTTATGACAGAAAAACTCACCAACAGAGAAATCACGGGCAGTGAAGCAAACAGATTTCAAGCACAGCATGACATGCAGTATGGAAACAGTTGCCAGTCAGCCCCGGGATGCTGGTACAAGTGGGGCCATTGATTACAGGTATACATGTGCTTCACAACCACAACCACTCTCAGGTGTCACGTGTGCCTTTGGATCACTCATGGAAGCAGGGGAGGAAAAGGACACCAAGTGATGAGGTAAAGGTCTGGGTAGTGGAAGTACAAGTGTGGGAGCTGATGTGAAGCATGACATAGGACAAGAGGGAGACAGGGCACAGAGTGATGAATGTGCAGCTGCAGCGTGGGGGGAGAGATAGAGAGAGCGAGAGAGGGAGAGAGAGCGAGAGAGGGATAGGGGAATTGTGGTGCAAGGAGGAGACTGACTGGTGGGGAGATGAGGAGAGAGATGTTGGCCGTCACAGTGGGTGAGGGCAGAGATAAGGTGGGGAACAGAGGAATACACAGACAGAAACACCAGGAAAAATGCAGCATGGTCTGAGAGCCTGGACGGCACATATAATAATACATAACACATTTGGGGGGTGAGCAATAATAATCGTGGGTGGGGGGGAAGAGCAGACTGGGAAACAGAGTCCACCTATGAAAGGGCAATCCTCAGATCCTCATCAGAAAAACAGCATGCTCAACCCACCATGGCATGTAAACCAGAAAGACAAACATGTCTGCAACATCCACACAAATAAGTAAATTCAACCACATCTCCAAACCCTGCACCAACCACCATCCACCCCCTCTCCCCCCGTTGAACGCCACAATAAATAGACATGACAACAATACCCAGCTGTTGTCTCATCCTCCAACAGACCACACAACCTGGACAAGACAGTTCCAGTAATTGTGTAGGGATAATAGTGTGCACTAGCAGTGCTTACAGGAACAACAGATGAGCACAAGCTAGGGGAAGTGGACAATGTACCACATGCATGTACCCACAATGTACACACACACCATGCAGTCACTCACATTGCTGGATTTGAACAACAAATCATTTAAAATCAAAATCCTACAATACATCCCGGTTCACAGAACATACCAAAAACAACAATGAACAACAAGTGGCTTGATTGGGCTACACAGGTAAAGTTCATCAAGGGTACACATGAATACACCAGCACAACCCTAGATGAACCAAGTGTACCAAACCTATCCTTTGGAGACAATGGAGAGAATGACCAGATATGTGTTACCAGAGGCTAGGCCATGAAGGGGAGCAGTCGAGGATGTGTAGACCTGACAATCAACATGTTTGTAAGAAGTGGAATCATAGCAGGCCAGGTAATGTGAGCAGATAAGGGCATGGAGGGGACTCCACAGGTTAAAGAGTTGCGCGGACAGGGAGTACACCTGCAGGGCCCCGTAGGACACATGAGGCGTGAGGAGTAGAAAGATGGCAATAAGAAGACATCAAAACAGTGAGGCAAGTGGTGAACATCCAAAACCAGTATGCAGATGCACAGAGAATGCAGGGTGTTAATGAGGATGTAGATTCAGAATGTGGCAAATACTGCCATGGGCTCGAGTGTGATAAGTGCTGCACATTCCCATTATTTGTCTGTCAATTGTGGAAGTTGCAACCTAAAAAAAGATGCACACACATTGATGTGGAAGGGTACATAAACACACAAGCATGTGGACAAACATACATCTGCACTGACATGCACTGTGACTAAATGATGTAAGTAAATGTGTGAAAATGCATGCAAATATCGTGGTGAGCAATACTATAGACATTGTACTATAGACAGTGCTCATCCTCCTGATGACAGAGCTGGCCTGATGGGATTCCCTCTTCACCGCAACCGGTAACTGCACCTCCATATTTATGAATGGAGGGCTAGTGCCTGGCAGAGGGCATGGGGACTAGTGAGGTGAAGGGTGCAGGGTGGACCTCCTATGGAATGTAGTCACTGGATGAATCAGGATCACTGCAACAAAATGGGACATTGTATGTCACCAGCCATAGTAGCAAACCCGGCATACTGCACATATGTGCAAAAAGGCCATCAACCCATTGTTACCTGCACATGTCATCCTGCAGTTCTGAAGTCAACCTTGGCAGCTTGCACTACTGTAAACAAGCTCCCCAAAGGTGGTGAGGTCATGATGTGCTTCATTGCGAATGGCCACAGAGTCTGTATGTGCACTCACTCGTAATGCATCAAGTTTCTGGGCCAGTGTCTGCCTCAAGGCATCGATCTCCATGTGGAGCCGTGTCCTTGTGGATGAGTGTTCATCATGCAGTGAAGCCCTCAAGCTGTCCATCTCACAGCCAATGGATCTATGAGATGCCAACGTCTCACACCGCAGGGCCGCACTATGTGCCACAGAATCTGCATGCTGGGACTCCTACAGACACTTCAGATCATCCCGTCGTCCCTTGATGTCAGCCTCCATGCCCAGACTGTGGTAGTGGCTTGAGAACTGCATGTTTTGCTGCTGTTGTGCATCCTGGGTCGCTGGTGTGGACATGTTCTCGGCCAGGTGATCTATGCCCGCTGCAATACAACGCAACATATCACCATGCTTGATGGCAGCCCGTAACATTTGCTGCTTCCACACTGCCTCTCCAGCATGCACACATCCACCACATGGGCAGGGCCCATGGCAGTGTGATGCAAGGGACCATGCCCATTACTGCAGTGCCCCACTCATTGGCTGTAGGTCTGCAACCCAGCGTTGGACATCAGCCCCAGAAAATGACACCAACTCATGGGAGGAGGTCTTGCAGCCATAACCACCGTGGATGTGGGGCTTACCACTGACCGGCCATGTGAAGTCTGCTGCACCGGCAGAGACTCAACGGCCCCAACTGATCTGCACGTTGGGGCACTCACCTTATACCTCAGTGAGTCATCCACTTCTGGTTCTGACTCCGAATCACCAGAGTTAGAAGAGTCCGAATCGGCAGAAGCATGACTGATAATCACTTGTGGCACCTGTGGTTTTTCATGGCAAAGGACACCACGGCCTTCACTGGTGGACTGACATACCAGGTCCTTTTCTTCCTCCTCATCCTCCATATCCGCTGCATCATCGCCTGTTCACGGACAGAGAACAACAGTTTGAGTGATATGTATCCTGGCAAACATGCACATGTACATCAAAGTGCAGACAGACACAGACTGGTTGGACACCCATACATCTGACATTGTGACTTGGCACACTGTGAGCTGTAAGACATGGATGTGTGGAATTTGCAGACATGTAGCACTCCCCCACCCCAGACCTGTCCATGCTGTTAGTTGACACATAGATATACAGAAGTGCCATACATAATGACTGATAGGACATGCAACAAGCATTTCAATACATGACCCAAGGACAACTAATGCACATGGGGAATGTGATGCTGAAGGCCAGCACATGGTCTCAGCGGGACAAATCCATAGATACTACCAAGATCAAAATGTGATGGACAATACATGATTAAAAATGTGTACTTGATAACAATGTCTTGGCAAATCACACGTGCACTGCTCATCCATTACTCTCAGTTGCTACATATGCCGCATACCTGAAAATCCAAACACTGATGTCCTTGACAAAGTGCTTCTGTGGATGCATTGGGACAGGGCCTACATTCATTCACTCACCATCAGCATCCTCACCATTCACCCAACATAAGAGCCACTGCCACATTATTCCAAATTGTGACTCTGCACCCTGATCAGGACAGTGCGGTCCATTGCGTCATTGTGCAGAACGTAGTCCATATACAATCAATGACATGATTTGTGTGCAGCATTGATGTGTGTACTGGCCAAATAACAACCCTCTCAGTGAAGGCCTGTGTGATTTACAAAAATGTGACTACTCATACGACTGTTACCGTATGGTGTGTTACTTCAATGACAACACCAGGTGTAGCAGCACTGTGTGTGTGTATTCACGTGGACGTGAGTCCCATGCTGTATGCCTCGCACAAATGATGGATATGCGTTGGCAAATCACATTGTTTGTGACAGTGCCATTCATATGACATTGTCATCTGACGTGTCAGGCGATGACTGGCCATGAGTGAGCAACTGGTAGTCAATGACTGTCTCTTTGTATGACAATGTCATGTAACGGCCGTTGTCATCTCACCCAATGAGAAATTGCACTGCACATTGGCCCTCATTACAAGTATGGCGGTCCAGAAATAAGGGTGCTGGTAGCAATGTAACGGCACCCTTTTTAGATTGCCATACTACAACGATGCCGGTAGTGGCCATTGCACCCCCAGCAGGCCCCTACATGGCATGGTTCTCATGGAAGCACCTGCACTGTTAGCAATGGTGCCGGGGATTCTGTGTCTCCATTTCCATATTGGATTCCATAGAAATGGTGATTAACCCTTACCCCTGCTGCTTGTGAAATCCTGGTGATAACAGGATATCAGGCGGCGGTAAGCTCTGTACTGCTTGTGCATTCATCTGTGAGCTGAGAACATTGACATTTGCATCTACTACGAGTGTGCCATACTGAAACCACACCCAATCACATGGATCAATCACAGAATTCTCCTCAAATTCTATGCTCCGCTGTAAAAAAAAAACCTTGCCACACCACCACAACATGGTATTCACTCACTAGCTGCAGCCCAGCACTAAGTACAGACACTAACATCAGCACTGCCAGTTGAAGTATGGCCCTGCTCTTTTGTTCCTGATCAGTGTGTCATGGCAGGCAGCTTGGATATGCATTCTGACAAGGCATCCTGTAAGAGCAGGTGACAGTGCAAGCATGCGACTCAGCAGCAAATGATGTGTGTGTTCAACATAAACCGCATATATTTGATGTACAATGAAAAGGAACAGGCCACAAGAATGTTGCAAAGATCGATACGTGTGGCTGTTGCATTTCTTGGCATGACAAAGAGGTATGCCCTATGGATGATGTGTGCCTGCCAGGGTACATAATGTGGTCAGTGAAACCATGCATGCAAATACTTTCACAGCTGTGAAGGTCAGCAGACAGAGATGTGCACTGTTGCACTCACACGTGCCACACATATGAACCACACAACAACCTCTGCGAATGCAGGCCATGTGATAAAAGTCTACACAATAGCAAACATGCATTGGCCAAGGATGGCTGAAAAATGAAGCCAGATGCACGGAAACACATATATGGGTAGGTAAACCATGATTGCCCACACATATGATGCACACAAATGGCACTCACCAGATGTGTCCTCATAGGTCTCTGAACCTCCAACGAATTCCACCTGCTCAATGGTGATGAATTGACTTGTGGCTTCTTCAAATGGGAGTCAGCTGCTCCTCCTCTGGTAGACCCCACTCCAGTGCTCAGTGCAGAGGCCAGGTTGACACTGAGCGTATGCTTTGTCCTTCACGTGAGATCATTAATCCACTTCTAGACTTGTTCAGCAGTGCTATTCTCCACACCTAAGGCGCTGATGAGTTCTGTGACATGCTGCCATTGCACCATTCGTTGTGCAGGTTTATGGGTGATCACTAACATAGTCAACGAAGATCTGGAGCTCTTCATCAGAGAAGAAACTCTTCCTCTTTGGACCCTTCTACTGTGCCCTGTCTTGGGGTACAGAACCTTCTTGCAATGCAGGGCATCCCTTCTTGGACCTAGTGGCCCTAGGTGGTGCTGCTTCACTAGTCTGCCTTGGACCACGTTCACATCCAGGTGCCCTGGTCACCTGTGGGCTGAGGTACATCACGTCCTCCTGGGGCTGGGGTAGATGTGTCCTCACCATGTGCCCATCTACTCCCTTTCCCTTTTCCTTTTGGGGCCTTTACACTCATGTTGCATAAGTAATGGATGACTGGAATGCACACTAATATATTGTTCTGGGTAATTTGATGAAGGGAACCATCTACGTGATGTTCTACGTATATGCATGGTCCAGCAATGTACCCCAAAAGCTAAAATATGTGTTACAAAATATGCAAAGGCACACCGAAACAGAAAACATGGACGCAATACCCAGAAAGCTTCTGAAATTTCAAAATAACGGTACGCGATATACAGAGGAACCTTGAAATAAAAAATTGCATAAGCGATAACCGTAAATATTTACGAAAGTTGAAAAAAGCAGTATGATATGATAGGTTATGATGTGGCATTCATAACATGCCTACACACAAGTGTTTCTAGGCACGACAAGGCAAGGAGGAGTAACCGAAGGGAGGACTAAATAACGATCTTACTAGGCCTTGTGTCATTCAGATCGCGCAAGTGCGGGTAAGAGGGAAGGGGAGAAGTGCCAGGGGGGTAGGGGAAGTGCAGTAAACTCACAGGTCCAGCCACCGGGTGGCTAATAAGTGTAGAGAGAAGGGACTGTAGGGTTGCAGATACAGCCCCTTAAGTTTTGGGGAGCCCGGAGGCAGTGCAAGGGCAACTGGGCAGATGGTTGCTACATTCCATTTTTTCCAAAGTTTTGCAATGTAGAATCCACTGATCAGACTAAGACGGCTGCAACTAAGATACACAGAGGCACCTTGAAACAAAGAATTGCGTATGTGACACATGGTAGGCCTCAAAATGGAGACAAATACACACATGTATGCGCAGAGGCAACCCCCCAAAAGAAAAGTGTGGTACGCATTACCTGAAGTGAACAGTTTGAGTAACACCCGCAAATACATGTATGCAATACTCTTCCATTTTCATACCTTCACTTGATCACCTGTGACCACCTTATCTGCCTTGTCAGACTCCCACAACTCCATTCCACCACCAATGCTCCACAGCCCATTTCCACAACCAGTTTGCCCACCTGTCTCGGGGGTTGCCATGTCTGGACCATCTTCATCTTCAGCAAGAGGCACCGCCATGGCAGCCAGACAGAGGGCTGCCAACTTCACCTCCAGAGAAGTTGGCATCTTGGTAAATCTGGTCTTGGAGAACTATGATGCCTGCTTCAACCCAGCAACGCAGCAGGGGACTGAAAGTTGCAGGGGGATCTGGGTGAACATCACAGCTGCCATCAACGCGGTGGCAGTCCACTGCCCAAAGAGCATGCACAAGTGATGGGAGGACCTAAAGTCCAGGATCCACCCCAAGGCATTGCGAGCCCTAGAGGCCAGTGCACCGTGAAGGTACACCGTGCGGGTAGGTGCAAGTTTTCCACCACAAACATGAGGGTCCTGGTGAGATACTACCCAGAACTTTATCCCCAGAACTGTGATTGGAAACAGTTTATGGATGCTGCTGGTGAGTAACCAGGTGGTGCACTGCTCTACGGTGCATATATGATGTGCATGGAACTGCATGTTTGCACTTACTCCCTTATGTATGCGGCATGTGTGTTTCAGTGATCCACAGTGGCATGCTGCCCCCAGACAATGCTCACCATATGTGATGTCTTTTGATTGGCCATGTGCTGATATTTGCAGTGTTTTTGGTTGAACAGTTGTGCCAACCATGCACATGCAATGTCACTTGATGGTTAGACGTTCTTGAATACTAAGGGTGCCAGATTACAATGTTGTGCTCATGTGAGGGGCATGCAGGATGGACATAATGCTATGTGGACCATTGCAATGTGCAACAATCCACCCTCAATGTCTGGAGGTGACACGTGTATATATGGATGTTTGGTGGTGTCATGTTGTGGCATTGAGCTTTTGGGAACATTGATGTGATCTGTCATGCCACTGCATGTGTATTCTGAGTTGATGTGTGATCATGCCTTGTGTATGTGCTTGGGGCTACAGCATACTCACGTGTCCCTCTGCAATTTGTGTATTTTTGTGTTGCATGCTCACAGTTCAAGATGTCAGGGAGGCATGTTTTTTTGATGTAATTGTGTGGACTAATGCCCAAGCAAGTGTTTGCATGGCCATGCTGTGCATAGGGCAATGAGCCGGTCCAATAGCACAGCGATTAGAGCACTCACTTTGACATCTGTGCAGAGCCTGCTGGCACAGGTTCAAATCCCAGCAGGGCCAAACTCAGCCTTTCATCCTTCCGAGATTGACAAATGAGCACCACACACCATAGGTAATAAAGCAGCGCTCAAATGCCTGAGGGTTTGTAGTGCTATATACATGCTAAAATAGGTTAAATGTGATTCTACTGAGAGCCACAATTCTACTGTGTGTATTGCCACCAATGTGTACCAGCAGTACCCCGGTCCATCTGTGCTTCCATGCATTCCGTGTTCGGCCAACCTACCAGTTGATTCCATGCCCACACCTGTGCCCCTGTGCCATGACTGTAGCCACACACCAGGTTGCTGTTGGGTCACCTTGACATTGCCATTGTGCCATCTCATATTTATTGCTATGTGTCTGTTGACCACTATCTTTGTGCTGTGTTTACATGAGAATGTGCTGTGACTGTGCTCATCATTGACCCTGGATCCATGAGTCTGTTTTCATGGGAATTACATGGGCACGTGTGTGTATGTGTGGCTGTTGCTGGTTGACCCATGGTGACTTCATGTTACTGTGAATGTTGTGTATGCCACACATGGTTTGACACTGTATACCGATGCCAATGTTTTATTTCTCATTTCCCATAGTTGCTGCAGCTGGAGAAGAGGGTGGAAGCAGTTGTATGGAGAGTGGACACGCAGAGACCAAGCAACAGGGCCCAGTGACAGCTCATCTTTGGGGAGTGATGTGGCTGAGTGAGCACATTTACCATCAGGCGTGGCTGCTGGGGGTAAGTCCCAGGAGGTAAAGGAGGCAGGGGACTCCACAGCAGTGGAGGGACACAATGATGCCACACAGGGGCCATCCATGGGGGAAGACACCCTGGAGTCATCCATGTTGATGGAGATGGAGGTGGATGATGTGTCTGTTGCAACCAAGCCCATAGGGTCAGGTGTGGACATCGAGGAGGGTGTGCATGCTGAAACAGTGTCCCAGGGGCATGAGACTGTGCAGGCCACCCTAGAGGTGCCTGCACAAAATCATGTATTTGGGCCATCATCTGCAGTAGTGGCCACCTTCCATTATGTCTCCACCCAGATCAGCATCCTCATGCGAGCTGATGTGTCCATCAAGGATCATGTGCTGCCCCTGATGGCTGGTCTCAAGAGACAGACAACAGTCATCCAATAGGAACTGCAGGCTACTCGTGGTATGCTTGTACATCATCACAATGAGCTGTGCCACCTCATGGGCTTGCTGACAACAGTAATGTTCTTGGGTGGGCTCCGTGGGCTGTTCACTGTCTTCCAGCCACAATCCAGCATGGCCCCATGTGCACCAGTCCCATCACTGACACCCCGCCTGGTGGAGCTAACGTCCCCGCCCAAGGTCGGAGTCCCATCAATGTCAGATGTGGTGGTGACCCTGCCTACCCAGGCACTGATGCAGCCACAGGCAGTGGTGGGTCAGCAGACACCTCGGAGCAGTGCAGGTGCCGTACACCTCCAACAATAGTGATCAGGTCAGGGGGCCGACCTGAACAGCTTACACTCAGCACGGCGGCAGCATACGGCAACTGTGAGGAGGCAGAATGTGATAGGGCATACCACCCCAAGGAGGCATTTGGCACCTATGAGGCAGGAGGAACATAGGGGGGCCATGCAGTCTTTGTCTTCTGTGTTCAGCCGATACCAGAGGCAGCTGGTAGCATAGAGGGAGAGGGAAAGGGAGGCACAAGTGATTGTGGCTACATCTGAGGTGGTGCTGCGGCAGGCTGCCATCCTGGAGGAAATGTGCAGGTCAGCAGAGGATGCGGAACAACAGACGGTGTCCACCCTGCAAGCCCTGCAGCAATAATGGAGACTGGATGTAGCCTGCGACTCAGCCCCGGTGGAAAGGTTGTCAGAGATTGGTGAAGACTAGCCTGCTGCCTTCGTATATAGGTATTTGGGAATAGGTTTAATCTGTGTTTATTTAATTTATTTTTCCCCAAACTTTGAAGACATTCCTTCCCTTTTTTATGTATAAAGTTCAATTTCAGTACAGCTTTGCCATCACTTTGTTTATTTAGGATTATGTTTCATTTGTGACTTTATATTCACTTTTTTATTACCCAGACTTTAAAGACATTTCTTCCCTGTTTCACATGTATATAGTTATATTTCGATACAGGTTTTTATTTGTCTATGCATTTGATTTTTTTAAGTTCTCCCATTTCATTTGTTCAATGTAGGCCATGGATATTGAGTCCTTACTCTGTGTGTCACATTGATGCTGTGATGTTTGCTGGTGGAGGTGTGCACAGTGCCTGGCATGTGGGGGTGTGGCCATCAGACAGCTTGACAGTGCACTGGATGATTTCCGTGTGCAGGGGCACTGAATGTTTGGTGTCAATGAGTCAGTGTAGTTGTCGTGAAGGTTTCACTTTTGTGTGTGTGATGTTTCAGATACGAGTATGATTGCCACTTCTTCATGTGTATCTCCACTCGTTCCACGTCATGTGTAGTATCTGGTGTCATCTGTATTGCCTCTGCACATTTGCTACTTGAGGTGGTGTTTCTTTTGCATTGTTTTCATTTCAGGTCCACTGTTGTTCAAGTGCAGAGGCATCACTGGGGGAGAAGGGGATGAGGGGGCTATAGCCCCATATCCTTTAGCTGTAGCCCCGATAGAAGCTCAGGGGCTACAACCAAAAGGCCAGCTAGCCCTGAGTCTTGACAGTCCCATTATTAGTGTAGCCCCAGATCTTTTACAAACCTAGCACCCTTGTTCATGTGTCCCCTTTGCACATGCTTGGGATTGTATATGTACCCACACTCTATTCACTGTAGTGTGTACTTGGCATTGTAGGTGCTGCAGTGGGAAGTGGGCTCACTGTGGATGGGTGGCTTGGACACCTCACTTGTGCATTTGACATGCCATTGCTGTGTCATTCCCATGTCATGCTCACACACCCACCGACATATGTAGTCACTCAGTTCCTGCTCTCATTTCTTGCACCACCTCTGCCACTGGAATGCAGATGTATCCAATGTTTACTGTTTATGTGTGACAGCACACATTTCCTGTCTCACTGAGTCACAGACTCTCTGACTGGATTCCCATCACCCATGGACAGGCCAGTCATGTTTTCGACCCTGAAAAGGACATCGCCATCCCTTCCACTCAGACTACTTTTTCATATGCTGTAATGCGCCCAGATTCAGGTCTGACAGGATATGCTCCGGTCCTGGATTCACCAACAGTGCTACCAGTTGTTCGTGTTGGTGGTGATGGACATGTGGCAGGTTGCTTCATGGTGGAGGCAGACCACATACATTGAGGTAAGTTACAGCTACACATTGGACAGGTGGAGTGGCAGACTGTCAGGGTGCTTCCTGGGGTATTGGTGGAGGTGAGGGTGTCTGGTGGGTGGTGTCAGCACTTGAGGGGATGCCTGGGGATAGTGGTGGAAGTGAGGGGGGCTGGTGTCAGGACTTGAGGGGGCTGTCTGAGGGTAGTGGCAGAGGTGATGGGGCTGGTGGATGATGTCAGGACTTGATTGGGCTGCCTGGATAGTGTCATAACTTGAGGGGGCTTCCTAGCGGTAGTGGTGGAGGTCAGGGTTTTGAGGGAGGTGGTGTACTGTCAAGAGGCTGCCTGGGGTATTGGCAGAGGTGAGAGGGGCTGGTGGGTAGTGATGGGAATTGAGGAGGCTGCCTCAGGGTAGTGGCGGAAGTGTGGGGGACTCGTGGGTGGTGTCAGAACTTCAGGGGGTTGGCTGGGGATAGTGTTGGAGGTGAGGGGGGCCTGGTGGGTGGTGTCAGAACTTGATGGGGATGCCTGGGGTAGTTGAAGAGGTCAGGGGTCTGTGAGTAGGAGGTGTAGTGTCAAGAGGCTGACTTGGGTATTGACAGAGGTAAGGGGGGCTGTTGGGTGGTCTCAGGACTTGATGGGGCTTCCTGGGGTTAGTGGCAGAGGTGAGTGGGACTGGTGGGTGGTGTCAGGACTTGAGGGAGGTGAGTGGGGCTGATAAGTGTTATCAAGACTTGAGGGGGATGCTATGACCTAGGGGTACATGACAGCATTTTGTGTGCCTTGGGAGTAGGGGGGACAGTTTGCAATTTCACCGGGGTGCAGCCATTACTTACTGTGGACCGCGTGCAGTTTTGCAGGGGTGCAGCCGTTACTTACAGGCTAGCATGCGTAGTTTTGCAGGGATGCAGCTGTGGCTTACGGGGGATCGTACACAGTTTCAAAGGGGTGCAGCCATTACTTACAGGGGGTGCAGATGGTACTTACCGGGTACCACGTGCACATTCGCAGGGGTGAAGCCGCTCTTTACGGGGTGCGATACACACTTTTACTTGGGTGAATCTGTTGCTTATGGGGGACATTGTGCAGTTTTGTTGGGGTGCAGCCACACTTAAGGGGCTCGCGAGCAGTATCGCCAGGGTGCTGGATAGTGGGTCAGAGATGGACGCGAAAGTTTGCGCAAAGGTTGGTTTTCTGCAATGGATTTGGTTTGCGTGGGGGCGTGCTGTGGGTGTTCCTTGCGCAACTCGGTATTCTTTGCAGGTTGGGTCGATTTGCAGTTTGGATTCCATTAATGTGGTGCGCACAAAGGGACTTTCAAGCGCAGATGCACGCAGAGTTGTTTTGCTTACAGTGTACTTCGCGGGATCTATGCACTTATTCTATAAATCGGGTCCTTTATCATTTTCTGTCTTGGTGTGTATAGTATTGTAATAAACCTATAAAGACTTCACCAGAACCCAGGTACAAGAGCAAGCAAGATAGGGTTTGAGTGATGTCTCTCCCTTGGGATACTGTCTGCCTAACATTTGAATGCACAGAAAGATGATAACCTGTTTTGTATATTGTATGTCACCCTACAATTTCAAGCTATTTTGTTTTCATGGGTTCTGCATGCTCACTGCCTGTCAAGCTCTAAAGGGAGAGAACATGCTTTTCCTGGTTTTGTTTTTTCCTTACTCCCTGTTGTCTTGAATTGCATGGAATTGTATCAATCTAAAAGCTGTGGTACTATTGCTGGAATGGTAAAAATATGTGTTGTGTTCTGGATCTAATCCTATACTTAAAAATTGACTGTTCAAGACCCAGGCATGTACAATGGCAAAGTAGGGTGCCATTGATTTGACGGATGCATCTCACTTGGGATGGAGGGATAAATGAGAGAAGTGGGCTGTTGAATCAGAAATCTAAATTAAAGAAAAAGAAATTAGAGAAGTAGAAGTGCAAAACAGATGAAAGAGCATTGTTTGTTTACCCTCATAGATAGCAAATGGTGTGTACTATTTACTAATGCATCAGTGTATCGTGAAGCATGTTTTAGTCTTTAGTATTTCTAATGCTTAAAACAAGGGAACACCAGAGGCGGATTTAAAAACACAATTATAAACAATGTTCAAATAACTGTATTATTTGGTAAGCCATATATTGCTTGGCAATATTCTGCCAAATGTATTATAATTAAGCAACAAGCCCCGAGCCGCAGGGGCATTACAGAGTCAGGTAATTCCCCGGGGCCCATAGTTACAGGCCCAAGCAAAGCAAGGGCTTTAAGGAAGGCCCTGGGGCATTACCTGACTCCGTAATGCCCCCACATGGAGGGCTTATTGTTATTAGTACCCTGGCCCGCAAGACCGGGATACTAAGAGCATTGTTTTTCGGTTCCGAAACACTTCAGTGTTTCGGAACTGAAAAAAAAAAGGAATTCAACAAAAAAATGGCCACTGGGTAAGGGGAAACGGCGTCCCTTTTCCCTTTCCATGATGACATCATGCTGAATGGAAAAAGGTATACAAATAAAATAGCCGCCATGGAAAGGGAGAAGGGCCACCTATTGTGTATTATCCACCAACTGTACATGGACAACAAGGCGGTTGTATGATGGGGCCTGGGGCGGGGATGCAGAAGAATTTGAGGTTGGAAAAGGAGTGAGACTGGATTGTGTCCTTGCCCCTCTCCTCTTCAAAATGTATATTAATGAGGTTATTGAGGAGATTACCAAGAATTGTCTTGATCCAGCTAGGCTGGGCAGTGATAGGTTCCTGGGACTATTTTCCACAGGCAATGCCATCTTATTAGCCACTACCCCAATGGGACTTAAGCACAATTTAGGTTGTTTTATTCATAAGTGTAACTAATTACGTTTCGGGATGAATAAAAACAAAAATAAAGGTAATGGCCCTCATTAGGACTCCGGCTGAAAACCATGGTGCTATTAGCACCATGATCGATGCTGGAGTCCGCCATGGCGGAATGGGGAATTACCACCCCATTCCAAGGTTGGTGGGGCGGTAATTCCCCATGCCACCATGGCCCTTCCCCATTCCCATTTTTGCCCCATAGGGCATAATGGAAATGGGGAAGGCGGTAGGTACGGTACCGCATATTGCGGTACCGTACTTACCTCGCGAGTCCCTTTGCGGGCCCCTGCTTTAAGGGCTGGTCTAGACCAGCCGTTAAGGTCGGGTCCCGCAAAGGGATCTCGTAGTAAGGCGTTAAGGGTTTAACGGCGCCGCAGCCTTTTACGGCGCCGTTAACCCCTTAACGCCTGGGTCCTTATGAGGCCCAATGTTTTTTAGGCTGAAATTTATTAGGACACGTGGTTTGGCCGTGGAGGTGGAAGGTTACAAGTTTGAAAAAATGCCCTTCTACGGCTATTCAGTCATTTCATTCCATGAAAATGGCACATGGCAAGTCTAGCTTAACAAAGTGTGCGTATAGTAGATCAGAAGAGTGTAGTGATGGAAGCAGATCCGCCACTCCAGCTTTCAGGATTTATGACTTGCAGGAATTATCTTCAGCACTTCATGATGCTGACATTTGGTGTTACTTAAGTTGCAAACTTATGCAATTATTGAGAATACGTTTTTGAAGTCACTACTGAGACTTCCTAAGAGTTCACCAAATGCCCCCCTCCATTTGGAGTGTGGAATTCGCCCCATATCTGATATTGCTCTCTTTAGACCAGCATTGTATTGGGTGAGAACATGGAGCACCCCCGATCAGGGGAAGTTTAGGGAGGCACTATCTCACATTCTGGCTTGTGAGGAGGGTGCTCCCTCTAGTGGACATTTTTTTTAAATGCCTATTGGCTTGGAATGTGTACAGTTTATGGTACAACCTGACCTCTATGGGTAGAGGGAGCACGATTGAAGTATGTAAAGCCGCAAAAGAGCTTTCTTGAGAAGGCTGGACAAACCCTGCTGTCAATTCTGTACAGGGCCGAAGTACTTGCTGAGCAAGCAGGCACTCGGACTCGAACCTTATCTCAACATTGTCACATCAGCGTTTGCTTGCTCGCTTTTTTGGGGAATTTAGGAAAGTTCATGAGTAACTGGTGTGCGTCTAATGCTGCTACTTGACCTACATGTAATACTGGCGAAGCGACGATTCTACACTGTTATTTGTTATTCTGTGTTTGTTGTAGAGACTTGAGGACCAAATACTTAATACCGTTGTTTGAAGCCGCCTCACGCACGATTTTATAGCCTTCTGTGAGGCGAGGATCGACTTCAATGCTGTTTATTTTACAGCTAAATGTATTAATTGTGCATACCTGGCGAGGAAGCAATTGGTTACTTCAATATCTCCCTCTGTTGGGATTCTGTGAGCCTTTTAGCTGTTCATTTCTACTCCCAGTGCAATTATTAGTGTCTGTTTTTATTATGATGGATTTATTGGATTTCTATTGGATGTAGTTTTATTGAATGTCCTTTACCACAAAACTGCCTAGCAACCGCCACAGGTGTCGCTCCAGAGTTGCTGCTCGGTGGGACTCACATTGTGCTGGTATTTACATTACCAGCAGCCTTTCAATATTCTTGCAAAACATGCAAACTCACCTTTCACTGCAAGCATTCTCTATCCGAGGATCTCTGTTTTGCTTTTGCTGGAGGCAATGGGCCTCATTCCGAGTATGGCGGTAAGGGATAGCGGCCACCGCTAACGAGAGCGGTGGCCATACTCCGAGTTCCCTTAGCGCCATGGTGCTTTTAACACCTGCTTTTAGCAGGCGTTAAATACCATGGCGCTAAGGGACCTTGATGTTAATTACGCCACCGTAATTTACGGTGGCGTAATTGACGCCTTCCCCACTCCCATTATGCCCTATGGGGCAAGAATGGGAATGGGGAAGGGTAAATGGGGATTGGGGAATTACCGCCCCGCCAACCTTGGAATGGGGCGGTAATTCCGCCAACCACCAAGGCGCTGCCGGTCCGGGTACGGCGTCAACCAAGGCGTTAATAGCGCCATTGGTTAGCGCCGTACTCGGAATGAGGCCCAATGTCTAGTGTTTATCCCGTGTGGACTCTCCCTAGGCCCCTTAAACCTCTGTAATTCGGGGAATAATCACAGCAGTACCCCCCCCCCCCTCGCCCCCCAGCGACAGGGTGTCCCTGAGACTGGCTTGCTCCTGAATGAGCGCCTAGAGTAAGAGTTTGCGGACCTAGGAACACTAAGGCACATCGGGCATAATGCATCTTTGCATGCAGTTATTGTGACACCTGTCTCTTCACAGATACTCACATGGCTTTCTACTGTCAGATGAGATGCTGAAACAATGCATACACCTGCAACGGATTCCCACTGGGACATAGCACTGTCCACAACCCCCGATGACTTGGCAATGTAAGCACTGACTTTTGAAATCAGACCAACAATCTAAGGCACTATGTGAGAAAAGCCCACTCCGAACAAGTCAGAAGGCAAAGTCTGCCTGTGTAACGTCCCGTATGTCTGTAACCAACCCCCTCCCCTCGCCCCCAGGGTCAGAGGCTTTCTGTTGTATGTATACGGTCTCCTTGAATGAGAGTAAAGAGGCTGCCCATGTGGTAGTGCGTTTCCACGGCCTACAACTGTGATCACCCCCCGCAGATCTGGCAGACAGGTGGACTTCTCTTTGTTCAAGCATGGGAGACTCTTTGACGAAGAAGAAAAAGGTATCAGGCGCAACACCCGTAGTGGCACATCCCCTGCACGAAACAATGCAAGTGCAACGATAACACATGCATAATTAACTACAGATTTGGTTCTTTGACATGTCCCTCCCCTATTAAATTGTAGTTATTGATTTTGTCCACCGTTCTCTGAGTGCAGCAGGGACGTCATTTGGGGTTCGCCAGAGGTCGCAAATGCAACCCCTGTAGTCTCCCTTGCTACCACTGTAGTCTCCTTTGCTACTCCTAAAAAAAATAATCGATTATTATTATTTCTTTTTTTTTTTTTTACAAACCGAAGCTCCTGTGCTCTGGCCAGCACCATCTGGCTCTTTGTTTCTGGAGTGGCTGGATTTCATGTTCAGGCCTCTAAAGAAAACAAAGGAATAGTGATCCTACATTTTTCCTATCTCCCTGGCATGTTTGTTGGCATGTATGAGTAAATAAACCCTCCCAATGGTATGTATTTTGCCATCCTCTGAAGCCTGAAAATTAGTTCTACGCAAGCTTGACATGTAGACAAATGTGCACCAGACTGCAGATGAGCTGGCCTGCTGTTCAGTTACCAGTTTAATTGTATCCACTAGATAGTGTATTTTGCTTTATGACTTTGAGAACATTCAGGCATGTAATTGCTAATTTTACTATAGCCGGTAAGATATGATATGATCGTCTTTTTATGATAGTCTATTTATATAGCTCCTATACACAATGGGCCTCATTCCGAGTTGGGCGGTAAGGGTTTACCGGCACTGGTAAGGATGCCGCTGCTGGTAAACCCTTACCATCCTATTCCGAGGTCCCTTAGCGGGTCCCGCTAAGCAACCAGGGCACTAATAACGGGCCTGCTATTTGCGGGCCCGTAATTACCGCCTTCCCCATTCCCATTGAGCCCTATGGGTGCTCAAATGGCAATGGGGAATGGTTTACTGAATGGGGACTTACCGGGTCCTCCAAGGTCGGAATGACCCGGTAAATCCCCATTCAGCCAGGCCGGACCCATGCCTCCAAACTCGGAATGACCCCCAATGTGTTTCAAAGTGCTTCAAGGCAAGGGAGGGAACAAGGGAAAATACACTTTCTTACACGCCATGAAAAGTAAGGATGTGAAATGAACTATCGTACTCGGCCTGACGACATTTCAGATAGTGCAAGAGCTAAGACATAGATAAGGAAGGGAGGGGGAGAGTGGGAAGGAAATGGAAACAGACAAGCGACTACCGTACTAGGCCTGACAACATTTCTGGTAGAACCAGAGAAAAACAAAAGGTGCAGGAGATGGGTGCAGAAAGGGAGGGGAGGAACAAAATAAGTGACTATCGTACTAGGCCTGACAACATTTCAGATAGTGCTGCAGGGTGGGGGAGGAAAAAACAAGTAAGGGGAGGGGGGAGTAGACAGATTAGGTTGCTATCATACTAGACACAGGGACAATTCTGCAAGAGTAAGTGCATAGAAGAAAGTAAGGGGAGGAGGGGAGGAGATAGGAAAAGGGAGAAAGGGAAAGGAGGAGAGAACAGAGAGTGAACCGTCAAGAAGAGTGGAGAAGCAGGAGGGGAGAGCGAATACAATTGCAGAGGTCAGTAGTAACGCCTAATGTTGCAAGCCAGGATACAAGATGAAGATGGGAACAGCATGATTCAGGGCCAAGGAAGTCCAGCATGAGAGTTGAGGATAACGCACAGTGAATAAATGAAGTCCATAAACGTCAAATCCAGCATTGGCCACAAGACGGTGATGGTGAAACCAGAATGTATCAGGACAGACTCCTGCAGAAGTAGGGTGGGGGATGGAGGCGGAGCAGGGCATAAGAATCAAGCAAAACGGGCACTCTAATCTCAGATAGCTGAGTGGATTGAGCGCTCTCTACTGTGATGTGTGTGTGTGATCTGCAGGTTGTCGGTTCGAATCCCAACAAGGCCAACTCAGCCTTTCATCCTTCAGAGGTCGATACATGAGTAGCAACACAGGTTGGGTGAAAATGTATGTACATTTGTTCTATATTTAGCACTTAAGCATACATGATATATATTAACGCATCATTATCATTTGACCTTGTATGTCTGCTTGGCTTCACAGTAATTTGGTAATATGGGCCCATACACAAACATATTAACAATACATATGGTGATCCATTCTTTTATGAAATGTATTTCACATTACAGTGATAGCGTAATCATATTTTTTGTAGTGTACTTAGGAACAATGCTATGTGATGCCAGTTCCTCTTATGCCAAGGGGTGAATTGTTGTGTGCCGTCGCTTCCTGTGATGTCACTTGGGGGTGGTGTCAAATGACATCACTTCATGTGATGTCATTGGAGGTCAAGGATTATGTGATTTCACTTCCGCTACCCCTGGCCTTTTGGTGAAATGACGTCCCTGGTGCAGCCTCTGAAACTAGCAATAAACATAGAGCAGCAGTCGAGGGGCACGGCGTATTGCCCTTGCATCAGTTCTGCAGCGTGTCTCTCAGGTCAGCAAACTTAGCAGACAAAGCTCCTGCAAACGCTGCCACACACCTGAATGCATTGCAGAACAGCCCAGGGCAAGGTCCAAAAAAAGACAAGGCCAGAATGTCTTTTATACGAATACAATTTTGTGATATAGGTAAGGTTCACTTGCAAGAGACATCTGAGTTCTTGGGCATTTTTGCAAGTAGTGGGATACTGTGCCACAGTTAAGAACATGCTGGTTGCGAATTGTTAATTACACAGTTTGTGCATTTGCCAGAATTCTCTGTTTGTGTGTCATGAGGATATCCATAAACTCCAACCAGCAACGTGTTTGCTTTATGTATGTGATATAATTACCAGAAGCTGCATGTAAACCGGCATTGTAAATAAGGACTAAAGTGGTGAATGTTGTCTTAAAAAGGGATACTTGTTCACATGTTATCTCTCATACCTCTCTAATCTCTCCCTCTCCTCTGGGAACTCCCCTTACAGTTACAAAGTATCCACTTTGCTCCCATGTTTAAAAACCCTCAGAAGATCCCATCAACCTTTAAAATTAAAGACCTATCTCTCTCCACCCTCATTATCCCAAGATACTTGAGCAGTTGGCCTTGCATCCAGTCACCTCATATCCGAAAGCTCATGTTATCAATGACCTTTTCTCTAATCTGGTTTCAGTGGTTATCTCTCCATAAAAGCACCTTTCATCCATTTATCAAACGTTCTTATGATGGCCCATCTGGGGTGAAATATAGCCTCTGAATGCCAGAAATAAAGAGGCCAGAGTGATTTGTAAAGTCTCATTGAAGTCTAAAGCCAGCACAGAAATGTTGATGTCAGACATGAGGCCTATTAAACCAAAGACAAGCCTAAATCTCAAATGAAGGAGACATATGCTGGGAAGTTCAAAAGTGTTCAGATATGTGCAATGCAAGGAAAAGAAAGACATGAGGCTGACAATGCTGTTTTACTAAATCCATGGACAGCTACACCTTTTACTTAAAGAGACAGATAGCAGTGTGTACATTATCTTCAATGTAATACCAGATTGTGCTCCAGTAATCATAAGTGAAACCAAGCTTATTGCAATTATAAGAAATAAAATAACTTCATGTTTTCCTCATCCAAATGACAGTATGCAGAGAGAAGTGCCTACTAGACTTTCAGAGTTTGAACATGGTTTTCTCATATAACTGCCCTATACATATGGACAATCCAGACGTGATACACATGTCTTTTGCAAATGTGAGATTAAAGAAGTACATTAATCATGGATATAAGGCCCAGTGCCTTATAGAATGTCATGTAAAATGCATTGTGTGTGTGAGTTTAGAAGCCATTTCTTTCAGACATGTACATGTAGCCAGTCATTTTCTCCTGAAAATGAAACTTAACCTAAAAAAAGACCTCTCCTCTGCTGGTTCTGGAGAGGGAGGTCTGGTTGTCAACAATTAATCAGGTCTATTGCTTAAAGAAATATAAAGAAATATGCTGCCTAGATTTAAACCACAGTAGAAATAGATAAAGCCATGCCTGTTCTTTCACAGAAGTGACCTTGAGGTCAAAACTCCCATAACATGTACATTAATGTTACAGCCCGGCCTATTACAAGGCGAAGAAGATACAGGTGAAGATAAACATGAGCCAGCCTCTGGCTGATCACATGCTTGAGGCGAAATTAAACTTAAAGGAACAAAGGAAAGACTGGAGTTTAGTTAATGGAAAAATACATATTATTGCATAAAAAGGACAGCGTATATGCCACAAAGTTCATTCCAGACTTTTATTAAAGGTGGCAGTAACTAACCCTCTTTGAACCATGCCAAATTGATTTTTGTGTGATAAATATAACAGAAGTTATTAATGAAAATTTGATTCAGGGCTTCCTTTGATTCTGAGAGATTTGAAAGTTGGTGTGAGGGTGAACGACAAAATTAACATGGAACTATGAAATGGCATATTTTTCACTGATACGGCTCCCTAGTAAACAAAGAAAAACTGTATCTCTGCATAGGAAGGGCATGCTGACTTCAGATTGTCTTCATCTGATTTGCCCTAAATGTAGTTCTTAAAAATATATTCATACATGTACAGATTAAAAAAAATAGGGTACTTGCAATGTTCATAGATTTTAAACAAACCAAGCCCACATGTCAGTTTGGGATGACAAAACGTTCTCCTCCCACAGCTTTCCAAACTCAGACCCCTCATCTCCATGTCCTATTAGCACACAGGTGGGAGGTGGGTAGAGAAAACCAACCAATCCCTTTCACAGGAATCATGACAAGTTTGTGATGTCATTTGCCCTATTAGTAAACCAGTTTGCATCAGAACTGGGCTTTTTCCACTTACTCCAGGAGTTAACTTGCTGCTTGAAAGAAACACCCTAGCATAGAGGCCCCAATTCTTGCAATGGAGATAGGGACCAGGAGTTATAGAAGCTGACTTGGACCCCTTGGAGAAGCCAGATGGGACTATCCTGGACGGACACCCTTGCTGTCCCAGAGGTGCCCTGCTGTTCCCTGATGCCCATTACAAGGCTTCTCCTGTAAGTACAACTATCCCCAAAGCCATATATTGTGTAGTTTCTGCATGTACAAGCATTATTTTAGTTATTTCCCCATAGCAAAATATTCTGTTTGTCTTTGTCGATCCTTAGCATATTTAATTAAAGTAAATCAAATAATTCCCCTATAGAAATCACAGGATGTGTTTTGTTAGCATTCAAAACTAACAAGCTCTTCCCAGTGTGTTCTGATCCGGTACAGACCTAAAGATTTGCCAAAAGAATGAATCCCAAAACTCTGCTTCCAAGTGAGGGTGCAGTGTAAAACAAAATTCCCCATTGATCCCCTTAATTTTAAATCTGAAATGTGAAGCCTTGTATTTCTTTTGCATGTGTGGTTGGAAAAACAAAATTGCCCCTTTGCTCCCATTGTGTCTGACCCAAATCACAAAGCTCTGCCTGTTCTTTCTAGGTGTCACTCCTCAGGGAACCTGGCGGCTTTGGAAGAAGTGGAAGCTGCGCCCGCCACAGCGGGTTCCATCACGTTTTTTGGGAAGCGCGGTATGCAGGTCTAGCTGTCGCTGCGACGTTCCTGACACCGGTATTTAATCCTTCCACTTCCGGGGTCAGGTGCGTTGCAACGTACATTGTTTTCGTCCTGTTTCCAGCGCTGCTGTTTTTTCGTGGAGTTTCCCTTTTTTCCACCGTTGTCCTTCCTTTCTTTTTTTCCCTTTCCTTGCTCTCCGTACCGTTAGCCAGTATTTCTCCTTGCCTTCTTGACTCCTCCTCCCTTGTCTGTTCCGTTCCCGTCTCTTATCCTTCCTCCCTCCCGTCTCGTGC
Source organism: Ambystoma mexicanum (assembly GCF_040938575.1). Lineage (NCBI taxonomy): Eukaryota > Metazoa > Chordata > Amphibia > Caudata > Ambystomatidae > Ambystoma > Ambystoma mexicanum. Next base: position 1,223,116,750 of record NC_090930.1, on the reverse strand, counting down.
TTTTCTCTCTATACTTATTCTGTTGATTCTTGCTTCCTTCCTATATTGTGCTTACCTCTCTTGGTCCTCTTCTTTGCCCTCCGCTGTTCCTATTCTGCTTACATCTCCGTGTACCAACCATTGCCTGTCTTGTGGATTGCCTCGCCCAGCCCTCATCTGTTTATCCTGTATCGGAACTACTTCCTGTTGATATCCCGGTGTACCGACCTCAGCCTGTCTTGTGGATTCCCTCGCCAAGCCCTCTACTGTCTATCTGTACTGGAACTTTTCCCATTATCTGGTCTCATACCCGATTCTCATTGGAACTTCTTCTATTTCTGGACCGTGTTCACCAGATTCCTCTCCCTCTGCTGCTGCCTCCGGAGTGTGTTTACTGCTACCTCTCTGCGTTTGAAGATCCAAATCTTCTGGGGTTTTTTGTGCCACTGGCTTTTTCCCCATTGACCAGCGACCGAGGAGGGCTGCCACAGATCACCCAAAGGGTGTCACTGTGGCGTCCTACCTTGGTCGTCCCTATCTTCAAAAAAAAGGGGTGAAGACTCGAACAAAGGACAATCCAAAGCTGACTCAACACCGGAGACTTCAAGGTGAGGAGGAAGGGGAGGAAAGGGAGTCTGAAGCATCTCAGGAGGAAGAAGAGATCACAGACCTTCCTGACAGTTTGCAACGCCACGAATTCGACATGGCCACTCCGCAGCAGGTTCAGGAGCTAGTAGCTGCAGTCCAAAACCTGAGCTTGGAAGTCCAGAATCTTAAGGGCGCGAATGCAGTGCTACAACAGAGGATAGCAGAGCGGGAACCACCGACTACCAACTTGCCTCCCCTACCGTTAGTCTCTGGGAAGTTTGATGGGACACCCAAGAGACTAAAGGAGTTCTTGGATGCGTGTCACTTGCATTTTTCATTTCGTTCACTGGCTTTTACTTCTGGTCATGCCAAGGTTGGGTTTATGATAACCCACATGTCAGGCAATGCCTTGGCTTGGGCCACCCCTTTAGTCAATAGAACTGATCCTGTTATTCAGGATTATGAGGCTTTCAAGACTTTGATGAAGCAAACCTTCCTTCGAACCGAGAGCACCTATCTGGCCTCCGAGGATCTGTTGGACATCAGACAAGGAAATTCTGACAATGTCCTATATCACCTCATTTAAACAGATCGCAGCGGAAGCAGGTTGGCAAGAACAGGCGCAGTATGCCATCTTTCGGAAGGGTCTGCGAGAAGAGTTTAAAGGCGAACTTGCACGTATCGAACGCCCCTTAACCTTTGCTGACCTGATCACTGCAACGCTTCGGATTGATTTCCGGCTGTCTGAACGGCGAGCGGAGCGATGTAAGATAAAGAGTGGTATTCTGATGCTTCCAGTTCTTTCTCCTTCGGCACCACCTCCCTCTACTCGTCTCTCTCGTGAAGAGCCTATGCAGATCGGCATCACCCGCTCCCCTCTCTCGGCTGAAGAACGCAGGAGGAGGCGAGAAGGGAATCTATGCATGTACTGTGGATCATCGACTCACTTACTTTGTGATTGTCCTGATGTGCCTCCCAGACGCTCGGGAAACAAGCACCCTCGGTAAATTTAGGGACATATTACTGAGGGAAGGATTCCAGTCCCTTTGTTACCCTCTCAGTCACCACTTTGGAGTGTTCTGAAGATGCTCGACTAATGGTGATGACAGTCACCCTTTTGAGCGGCCAGACCTCAATACAGACTCAGGCCCTTCTGGATTGTGGAGCCGCAGGAAATTTCATTGATACCCACTGGGCAGAGAGCCAAGGACTGACTCGGATAGCCAAGACCGAGGACCAGACGGTGGAGGGAGTAGATGGCGAGCCTTTGAACTCCGGCCTTATTACCCATTATACTGAAGTGCTCACCATGCGTATCATGCAGCATACAGAACGCCTTTCTTTTGATATCATCAGAGCTGCTCACTTCCCTTTGATTCTGGGCATTGGATGGTTGCGTCGGCATAATCCCACCATTGACTGGTCCAGAAACCTGTTAAGTTTTCATTCAACCTTCTGCAAGGCAAGCTGTTTGCCAAAACCAACCTTTTCTATGATTCAAACTTCCTGTGGGGTGGAATCTAAGACCATACATTGTTTACCATCCTATTTGAGAGGATACACTGAAGTGGTGACAGAGAAAATCCCTTTGGAGCTCCCTCCTCACAGACCCGAAGATTGCTGTATTGATTTGCACCCAGATGCCTTAGTCCCATTTTGTCGCATGTATCCCTTGACTATGCAAGAAAGGCAGTATCTGAGAGACTACCTAGACAAGAACCTAGCCAATGAGTTGATCAGACCATCCAAATCTCCTGCTGGTGCCTCTTTATTCTTCATTCCCAAGAAAGACACTCAAGAACTATGCCCCTGTATAGATTACAGAGGATTAAACAAAGTAACCATTAAGGACAGATATCCTATGCCCCTCATCTCTGAAATCATTCATGCCGTGCAGTCGGCCACTGTGTATACCAAACTAGACTTACGCAACGCTTACCATCTGCTTCGTATACAAACCGGAGATGAGTGGAAGACTGCCTTTAGGACTCCCTTTGGTTTGTATGAGTATCAAGTGATGCCCTTCGACCTTGTAAATGCTCCATCGATATTCCAACGTTTTATGGACAGACTTTTTTCAGATCTCCTGGGACACTCTGTCATCATTTATCTTGATGACATATTGGTCTCAACCACCTCTCAGTCAAATTGGAAAAGTGTGTGTTTTCGGCAACGTCCATATCATATCTAGGATACATTCTTTCCTCAGAGGGAATTGCTATGGACCCTCAGAAGGTCAATTCTATCCTAGATTGGCCGTCTCCCAAGTCTGTTAAAGACATCCAGAGATTCCTTGGTTTATCGAATTTCTACCGGAAATTTATACCAAACTTCTCACAACGGGTACTCCCGATGACCTCGCTTCTTAAGAAATCTTCCTCCCCTTTCCAATGGTCTCCTCAAGCCGAGGAGAGTTTCCAACAACTCAAACAAGCTTTCTGTTCAGCTCCCATATTAAGGCAACCTGACCATCTCCGTCCCTTTATAGTGGAAGCTGATGCTTCTTCTGCCGCTATCGGTGCAGTATTACTGCAAGAGTATGAGGGTAAGGAACATCCGGTGTCCTATTATTCCAAAACACTGAACCCCAGCCAACGTAACTACTCTGTGATTGAGAGGGAATTGCTGGCTATGAAATTAGCTTGCACAGAGTGGCAACACCTCCTCCAAGGTGGAGAACACCCTTTTACCCTCCGAACGGATCATAAGAATTTGCAGGTATTGCGTCAATTTGAATGTTATAACACAAGACAGGCAAGGTGGGCTCATTTTTTCGCCCAATTTGATTTCAATATTACTTACATCCCGGGTGAACAAAACTTAGTGGCTGATGCCCTGTCCCGACGCAGTGACTACCTGTCTGAACAAGAAGCTATTACAGAATTGATGTTTGCAAGATCTCAGAGAATAGGAGTGGTGTCCACGTTCCTGCAACAGGTCAAGGACGATTCTGGAGGGAGATTTGAAGCAGAAAAACATAGCGACAAGACCGATTATGTAATCAAGGATGGGTTATATATGGTCAACGACAAGTTGTATCTGCCAACTCCGTCGTTAAGGAAGACAGCATTATCCTGGTGCCATGATACCAAGATTGCGGGTCATCGTGGCATTCGTAATACTCAAGAACTCTTATCAAGGTATTTTTTTTGGCCAAAGATGAAGGAAGAGACCAGACAATACGTTCAGTCTTGTGTTACCTGTCTTCGTAACAAGTATTCCACACAAAAACCTCTCGGATTGTTGGAATCCGGTGCCATTCCCACAGGCCCATGGACCACTGTATCGACCGACTTCATCGTAGAGTTGCCAGAATCTCAGGGTTGTACCTGTATAATGGTGGTCATCAATTCATTCACTAAAATGGTGCATTTTTCTCCTCTACCTGGTGTACCTTCTGCATCTCGCATGGCTGAGGTTTTCCTGAGAGACATATTTAAGCTACATGGTATGCCTACTAAGATCATCTCCGACCGTGGTAGCCAGTGCACCTCTCATTTATGGTCTGCCTTATGCAAAAGATTAGGCATTGAAAGGGCTTTGACCTCTGGGTTCCATCCACAATCAAATGGTCAAACTGAACGTCTAAATGGAACCTTAGAGCAGTATCTCCGGTGTTTTGTCAACCAACAACAGGATGATTGGGTCCAGTTACTCCCGACGGCCGAATTCTCCTATAACAACACTTGCCACTCTGCCCTCGGTACTAGCCCTTTTTTTTGTACGTACGGTTATCATTCCCGTACCTTTCTTCCCTTGACCAACATTGAGTCCTCTGTGCCCTCTTTGGAAGCTTCGTTAGCAACTATCCGAGAGGCTCATAACAAGGCTAGACTGGGACTCATAGAGGCTCAAGAGAGAAATAGATCCCAAGCTAATAAACACAGGAGACCGGTGCCTGATTGGGGAGTCGGTTCCAAAGTACTTCTGTCCACTAAATTCTTACCACGTTGGGTACGCCCATCTAAGCTGTCCCCTAGATTTATTGGACCATACAAGATAACACAAGTAGTAAACCCAGTAGCCTTTCGCTTACAGCTGCCTACACGATTACGTCGTGTACACCCGGTGTTTCACACCTCTCAATTGAAGGCCTTCATGGAAGATAAGTGGTCCCGAAGAAGGAATAACACTCCGGTCCCACCAGATCCTGCTGAAGACCTCTATGAGGTATCTCAAATATGTGACTCTCGATATCATAAGGGACGTTTACAGTACTTAGTCCACTGGAAAGTATACCCGAGGTCTGAAGACACGTGGGAACCCAGAGCACATTTAAATACTCCCCTCCTGTTGCGTAGGTTTCATTTCAGACACCCCAATAAACCTGGTGGGGTGGACCTTAGGAGGGGGCATACTGTCACGCCTCAGGGAACCTGGCGGCTTTGGAAGAAGTGGAAGCAGCGCCCGCCATAGCGGGTTCCATCACGTTTTTTGGGAAGCGCGCTGTGCAGGTCTAGCTGTCGTTGCGACGTTCCTGACACCGGTATTTAATCCTTCCACTTCCGGGGTCAGGTGCGTTGCAACGTACAGTGTTTTCGTCCTGTTTCCAGCACTGCTGTTTTTTCGTGGAGTTTCCCTTTTTTCCACCGTTGTCCTTCCTTTCTTTTTTTCCCTTTCCTTGCTCTCCATACCGTTAGCCAGTATTTCTTCTCGCCTTCTTGACTCCTCCTCCCTTGTCTGTTCTGTTCCCGTCTCTTATCCTTCCTCCCTCCCGTCTCGTGCTTTTCTCTCTATACTTACTCTGTTGATTCTTGCTTCCTTCCTATATTGTGCTTACCTCTCTTGGTCCTCTTCTTTGCCCTCCGCTGTTCCTATTCTGCTTACATCTCTGTGTACCGACCATTGCCTGTCTTGTGGATTGCCTTGCCCAGCCCTCATCTGTTTATCCTGTATCGGAACTACTTCCTGTTGATATCCCGGTGTACCGACCTCAGCCTGTCCTGTTGATTGCCTCGCCAAGCCCTCTACTGTCTATCTGTACTGGAACTTTTCCCATTATCTGGTCTCATACCCGATTCTCATTGGAACTTCTTCTATTTCTGGACCGTGTTCACCAGATTCCTCTCCCTCTGCTGCTGCCTCCGGAGTGTGTTTACTGCTACCTCTCTGTGTTTGAAGATCCAAATCTTCCGGGGTTTTTTGTGCCACTGGCTTTTTCCCCATTCACCAGCGACCAAGGAGGACTGCCACAGATCACCCAAAGGGTGTCACTGTGGCGTCCTACCTTGGTCATCCCTATCTTCAAAAAAAAGGGGTGAAGACTCGAACAAAGGACAATCCAAAGCTGACTGACTCAACGCCGGAGACTTCAAGGTGAGGAGGAAGGGGAGGAAAGGGAGTCTGGAGAATCTCAGGAGGAAGAAGAGATTACAGACCTTCCTGACACTAGGTGTGGCAAAACAAATTTTCCTATTGCTTTTATTTCCCTCATATTGCATCTGTGGTAATAAGTACAAAAAATGATTTTTTCCCCTTGATTCAATTTTTCCAAAATGATTTTCCCATTCTGGTCCCACTCTCTGCCACTGGCCTTCCATTCAGAGAGGCCAAGTCTAATTGATGTGTGTAGGGTGGGTTTTGTTGGGAGAAAAGTCTTATAAACAAATCAGTAATCACTATGTGTTTTGAATTGTTCTTTTTTCTGTATTGGTGCGGGATTCGAAACAAAAGCTGCAGGAAATTATGACTGAATATACCAGTATTATCTCTGTATTGGTGCCAGTCATTTTTGTTCTTGTGTTGCCACTGCATGGGTGGCTGATGTTAGTCTGTTTGTCAAATTTGGTTTTAATTAAATTAATAAATCTATATTCTTACTACACACCAGCCTGGTTCCTATTTCATTGTGGCACCGAATATTTGTTGGGGTTGGGTGCAAGACGGGTTGGAGACCGTACCAAAGTGAACATTAACAAACTAATAGTGCTTTGTTGTGCGCCACCTTGATTGGGAGAAAGGAACTCCCTGAGTTTGGATGTGACCGCATAATAAGCCACAACACCCACCACCCCAAACTGTCTTTCATCTTCATACTCCTAGACCTCTCTGCGGCCTCTGACATTGCTGACCAATCATCTCTCCTCTCTACTTTTTCTCACCTTGGCTTCAAGGGCAGGATTAGCAACTGGATTGCTCCCCACCTCTCTTGTCATACATTCTCCATTTCATTCAATCGAACAATATCAGCAGACACTCCTCTTCCCATTGGAGGCCTCCACATATCTGTTCTTGGACCCCCACTCTTGATTCCTTTTACCACCTTCCTTGGCAAACACCTCTCCTGATTTGGCCTCCCTTGACATCTCTTTGCTGAAGAAACCCAGATCCATTTCACCTGCCCCTCTAAAATCACTGAATGTGTGACAGCTATATGTCACTGAATGGCACTCCACCCTCTCATGCTGAAATCTTCAAAGACCTAAGTTATATATATGCCAGCATTTCTGCCCCCTAATTGGTTCCATTCATGTCTATTTTTCTGCCTGACAGCCTTGCTCTGCCTCCATGGCTCACAACCATGGGCTCTCTTTGAGAGTAACCTCAAACTCTAGCAGTTTATCATCTTCACCACAACAGTTTACATGCTTAACCTCTTGAAAATCCATAGATTCTTCATTATTGCTAATATTTTGGAAATTAAACTAAATGTGTACTTGCTTTGTTGGATGTTCAGTGACATTATACACAAACTGTGTCGATAATTTCTGTTAAACTGTCTGCAAAGGTACATATGTTCTTCTGGTATGTGGTGTGCAGTAAGTCGGTAGTGAGCAAATGTTTTGCAGCTCTTTTAAAAATCTTGTTGTTTCTGCCTCTTCGGCACCAATGTTGACAGCTTGAATGTAGCCTATAATTCTCCATTGTTCTTGATCTGTGCCTGTCTGTAATCATAGACAAAAATTACCAGTTCAAGAGCTGGACTTGTATTACCTTAAAGTTTACGTACAAAATGGTGCACAGGACATTTTTGTGAGGAAAACAACTTTCACACTAACCTTCAGAAAAATAGCTCAAGGAATACTTATGTAGGCTTATATATATGTGGAAACAGAAAGGAAACTTTCTGTAATATTTTGATTTTATTTTTGTCCTTTCCTTTCATATATTGGCCCTCATTCCAAGGTGGCTGGTAAGGGATACCGGGCACCGGTAAGGAGAACGGTGGCGGTAATCCCTTACCACCCTACTACGAGGTCCCTTAGCGGGTCCCTCCATTAACGGCTGGTCTGACCAGCCGTTGTGGACGGGACCCGTTAAGGGACCAGGGCGCAAATAACGGGCTTGACATTCGCGAGCCCGTTATTTGTGCCCTCCCCACTCCGATTGAGCCCTATGGGAGCTCAAATGGGAATGGGGAATGGTTGGTGCAATGGGGACTTACCGGTCCCGCCAAGGTCGGACTAGACCGGTAAGTCCCCATTGCACCAAACTGGACACAGTCCAGTTATTGGTGGCAGTCATGGCTCAAATAGCACCATGACTACCACCAAGCTCGGAATGAGGGCCACTGTGTTAAAAAGAGGGTCTGGAATTTGAAAAGCTGTGAATAGACATTGGGGGTCATTCCGACCCTGGCGGTAGGGGGTTAATGGCACCGGTAAGGAAGCCAGTGCAGTTAACCCCCTGCCACCCTATTACGAGGAGCCTTAGCGGGTCCCACCAGGACCGGCTGGTTTTACCAGCCTGTCTTAGCGGGACCCGTTAAGGGATCATGGAGTTAATAACGGGCCCGCAGTTATTAGCTCCTTCCCCATTCCCATTGAGCCCTATGGGGGTTCAAATGGGAATGGGGAATGGTTTTCGAAATGGGGACTTACCGGGTCCGCATAGGTCGGAATGTCCCGGTAAGTCCCCATTCTGACACCACGGACCAAGAAGATCAGGTAACTATTGGATCCTGTTTCTTTCTTTGACACATTTTTTCGTGTCCTAAGAACATTGATTCTTTTTTAATGGTTCTTTATCAACAGTTACTACTATTCATAAGAGAGAGCCAGAAGACCCCGAATCTGTCAGAAGTCCACTCTAAATCCCTCATTTTGACTACTCCTGAAGAAAGTCCCAAGATCAACAAAGAGGACTGAAACATGTTTTTTGTCAGTTTAATTAATTAAATTGCATAAGTGAATTGTAAACTCCATAGAAGGGATGTTCTAATTCTATATTTGAATAGAATTAGAATAGTAGAATCGAAAAATAGAACGATTCATGATAATCGTAATTCTGATTTGAAAATAACTGCACAACAGAGATTGAAATAGAGATTAAAAACGGAAACATCTCTATGTGATTTTTAGAATTGAATGTTTGTGATTTTTGTCATTGTTATAACGATACACATGTATCTTTTTAGAGGGTTTAATTATGTATTTAAGACAATTTGTAAATCTCAATTGTAACGAAATTATATTAAAATTTGTATTTTTGAATCATTTGATGGAATCCAGATGAATGTATAAATGTTGATATAGGACCTAGTCCTATCTTTCTGAGTCTTGTGAAGTCTCTAATCCCAAAAACAAGATAGGACTCCACATTTGTGGATTTTGGGCTCTCTCTAATGTTTTCCGAACATTAAACAGAAGCATTGCGGACAGCTAGACAAACCCATGGAATTAGATGTTCATGTTCCATCATTGTCACATCAACCACGCCATAGCTTCTGCCATCAGCATCCATAGCAATGGTGTCTTCATGTTTTTAAAGGTAAATGTGAGCATGTGCCCAGCATGGTCCTTAAGGTGTATGGGACAACCCATGGGGCTCAGCCCCACCACCTGCTAAGTGATTTGTGCAATGAGTGGTAGTATGGGAAGGATTCCCTGATTTCCCTGAACACTATGGGCCTGGTGCAGAGCACCAGCACATGACACATGCAGCCAATTCTGGACTTTAAAGCATGATCTCAGAAATCAGAGGGCCCCATACATGGGATCCCTGTTAATTGGGCCATGTGGATATACCACTGCAGTTTACCGAGATACAATCTGCTAATATTCCTAATTAAAAAAGTCACTGCTCCTGCACTGGATATGCCAAAGAGCACACATGTGGCACTGTGTCTTTTAATGGAGAAGGGCATCCACATCCATATGAATCTGGATTGAAATTCCTCCTTGACTTATGCCATGAAGCTTTGTGAACTGGTAACAAGAGGGAGGGTGATCTGGCATGGGATTCATGAGTTTATGCTGGGATATTTAGACAAAGTCCGCCATGGACTTTGGATTAGAGTAATGTGATATAAATGGTCTAAAAACCTGGACT